>NC_066583.1:205768259-206073251 GCF_024323335.1 Lathyrus oleraceus
TGAGTCTCTGATAAAGATTCGACTTTGGAATATATATTCGTTTGAACGTCTTAATTGGACGTTGAACAGTTGGTTAGATGGAGAAATTGGGGATGGTGAAAGGATTAAAAGAATCCAATGGTTTGTGTCCACGTTCAACCAAAATGGAGAAGTGCGTGAATGAATGCATATTAAGACTGACTGATACGTTCATAGGATGATGCATTACATGTTCAAAATTGTTTTGATGGTTGTAATCACTTAGTTATTGTATTGTAGTTGTTTTAATTGTTTGTGTTGTTGTTTATGTAATGATATTTCCTCACAAACTTATAATATGAAATAATTTTAGTTTTTCATATATTGCAACAAATGTATATTTGAATTTATCTGGTTGTGCCCGTTCCAACACTAGGACAGTTGGTACGATTGTGACCTAGCTGATGGCATGAACTACATAATCTAACCATTTTGTTCACCGTATCCATTTCGGTTCGAATGAGGGTGCTGTTTGGGCGACCCTTTTTCTTCCTTCGCATAACTTCGTTGTGTCAGACGATGTCCCCTTGATATTCTAGCCAGTAATCCTCTTTTTCCACTACGGAAAAATTAATTTTATAAACATTTGATAGGCTAGTGACTTTGTAAACGTCAGATAACAAGTATGATGAATTTCTTCGAACCTTTGAGCATGATGTAATGACATGGGAGCAGGGCGTACGAAAGGCTTGGAACTTCCGTAGTCGCACCAACCTTTATCTAGTTCGACCTTGTACTGTCCCATCGGTATGCCCTCATTGTGATCCATGGACTCGGCAACACTATACCAATCTTTAGTACGGTCAAACACCGTAACCACATGTGTGTTTGCTTTGGCAACTTCATGTCTAATGAATTTCATTGAAGCGAACAACTATCCAGATTGCAACACTGAACTCCATTTGGAACGTCTGGTCTCAAACAACGCCCCTAGCCTGAAATATGTTGCCTGCACCAAAGCGGTTATAGGTAGGTTACTGATGCCTTTGAAGACAGAGTTCATTGATTCCACAAGATTTGTTGTCATGTGGCCCCAACGTTGACCATTGTCGTATGCCCTAGTCAATTTCTCCAATGGAATATTGTTGATCCACCATACTTCATCTGCGTTTGACAATCTTATTTCTTCGCGGTAGTGTTTGAAAGAATGTTCTGATAATGCGTAACCTGCGTTGGCAACCTTCTTCCGCAACGTCTTATCTTTGATTTCCCACACGAAATTCTGAGCAATATGTCTAATATAGAAGACATGCGTCGAAGGAGGATTTTGACAGCCATTATCAATGTTATTATATGCACTGATGATTGAAGGGTGTCTGTCGGAGATCAAACATAAGTTAGGCTGAGGTGCAACGTGCAATCAGAGATTTCTTAGGAAAAAACTCCATTCCTCAGTAGTCTCCCCTTCAACAAGGGCAAAGGAGATTGGAAAAATGTTGTTTCCATCTTGTGCTACTGCCATCAGTAACGTTCCTTTGTATTTCCCGTACAACCATGTACCATCAATTTGTATAATAGGTTTACAGAAAGAAAAACCTATGATGCATGGTTGATACATCCAGAAGAGACGGTGGAATATTCCATTTCCAATAGCACACGTCCCGTCTGGTGTATATGCGGGCAACGTTTCCAATTTGACAATAGTCCCTGTAGCATATTGTTTTAGAGCCAACAGGTATTTTGGAAGTTGTTTGTAAGACTCCTCCCAATTGCCAAACACTTTTTCAACAACATTTGTCCTAGATATCCATACCTTTCTATATGATGGAGTGTACTAGTATTGTGCTATAATATGTGAGATTATTGTACTCACCTTTAACGATGGATTGTCGCCAATGACAGACAATATTTCATCGCACATTAGCTGATATCTTAGTTTTCGATGATCTTGCATTGGGTTTGTCAGCATGCATGTGTGAACTGGACCCATGATCCAATCTCCCAAGAATCGCTCCTCTTCCGGTACGAACCTGACAACCTGAAAAGATAGTGCTCATTCGGATAATAAATTTTGTACCTCAATGCATTAGTTCTATCAACTCTGAAATCAGCTGATCGTTCCATGTGAAATTTTTTAATGGCTTTTACACAATCCTCTTTTGTGTGAAATACGTCTCCTTGTTTCAAAGATCCTTGCATTTACACATAAGGATTGTACCATATATCTGATGAAGGTTCACTACAGTGGAAATGCACCAGAGTGACCGGGTAAAACTACTGTGGAAATGCACCAAAGTGACCGGGTAAAACAGCAGTTCGGCATGCAACAACAAATTCCAGAACCTCCGACGTGTTTGGGGAATTGGCATAAAAAAAGAGTTGATGCCCAATGGGATTATTCCGACTGGAGAGACTTTGTAAAAGAGATGTGTCGTCAATGGAGGAATCGACGAAAACACATCTTAAACGAACCAGTCATCCATGGTGCAAGACCAACTCAACAATATATGACATGGTTTAGGTCGGTGACAACACAACAATTTGTGTTTGAGTCGCGGTATTTGATTGATCCATGCCAACTAGCTTCGTTATCGTACGCCCAACAACAAGTCCCCATCCAACACCAATGTCAAACCATCCAAACCCAACAACCAACCTTACACCATCAACCTGCCACATACACCCAACAACCAAAGACCTAACAACCAAACACCCAACTTCGCAACCCATTTATGTCATCCACCTAACAACCAAACACCCAACGCCGCAATTCATTCATGTCACCCACCCAACCACAAAACCAAGAATAAAAACCTACCCACCAACAACCATATGCTTCAACCACAACCGTCTATGGCCCAGATGATTCATATGAGTCACTTCATCGTAACCCCCCACCAATGACCACTCAAACATTCTATCACCAAAACACACAACCATTGTTTAACTATAGTACACCCCATGAACCATTGCTTTGTTTCCAAAACGATTCAATGTCCAAATTCGAGAAACTATACCGTCCACAATCCACCCAACCCCATCGATCTAACTAAGATGACATGGACACCGAACTCCATTATGGAAGCGTCGTTGGCCAGAGCCCCTCGGATATTGGGAACAAATGAGAACACATCTGTCAAATACCGTTGGAACTTCCCCCGGACCTTCACACCAGCCATCATTCGACCAGGTCAATACACAAAGACCTCAAACACCTCAGAAAAATCGTGGGAGACCTCGAAGACAAACTAAAGCACTGGAATGTGGAACATGGAGACGTTTCGATCGGACCCGTCATTAAATTTTTGTCAATCCTATGTAACATTTATTATATCATGAATAATTTTTTTTACTTAATTTTTTATTATTTAATAAAAAAATTATAAATTAAATTTAAAAAAAAAAAGTACAGTGGAGTATGCGTTAGATGAATTGACGCATACTGGCGCCATAGGCATTAGCGCCTCCTCTTAGTTCAAAGTGGATGTGTTAGTTCATCTGGCGCATCTGTTTTAAAAGATAGTTAGTGTAGAATTTTTTTTGAAAATATAATTATTTTGAAATTTATTTTGAAAATTATGATTATTTAAAAAAAAATCACAAAAACTTATAATATTTTATAAAATCTATTTTTAAAAAATTAAACAAACAGTGATTTTCTCTTACTATTGACATCTAATGTTATGAGGAAAGATGTGTATGTTGAATACTCAAACGATCCCATCCATTTGACAATAATGGGCATGAGATTAGAGGTCCCATCATCATTTCTCAATCTTCCTTAGATTCGCTACAATATTTGTAGGTGTAGAGTGACGGTGACCACATTCACTTAATACAAATTAAGTAATTTTACTTGTTCAAGCAACTTAATTAGTACATAATTAGCTGCAACCACAGATTAAAGCAAGCATGGATATGGTTTATCTTATAAAACACGGAAACCTATAAAGTTAGATAGTATAGGTTTTGTAACTGACATACGTCGATATTTGATGTTAGGTTAAAACACATTTTGAAATTTTATACTATTTGTGCCACTTTGTTACGCATATTTGATTATTTATTTTTAAAAATAGTCAATAGTTTTTTAAGTATTTAAATTAATAATTTTGTTTTTCTATTTTATATAATTAATTAGTTATTTATTAAAATAAATTATTATCAAAAATTTTAATATATCATTTAAAAAAAAATTATACTAACAAAAAGAACATATTTATAATTAAGAAATGTTAAAAAAATTTAAACTATTTTATTTTACCATCTCATTCATTTTTCACTTTTAACTTTGTCATCATTTTTTTTCTCTTAATTCAAATTTTAAATTTTTCCCACGTTTCTTTTTCTCACACTTTTTCAATTTTATTTTAATTTTTCTTTCTCCACTTTTTTTCCTATTTTATTTTTTAAAGTATAAATAACATAATTATTTTATAATTATTATATATAAAAAATATTCATTACTTATATGATTATTTTTCATTTTATAATTAACTAACTCATTTGAAATTGACATAGGTATCGAAATACATTTTATATTGTATCAAATTAAATATCATTCCATAACAATGCACACAATTAACTTTTCAATTCATGAGTCACTATCTGGTCAATATATAATTGCATTTTAGATGCAAATTTTGTATTTTCAAATGTGAATTTTTTTTCTCATCTTACGGGTCTCTTTTTTTTTTTTAATATTATTCTTTAATACAATTGAATTTATATGATCATTGTTCATTTTACCATTAAGTAACACATTATAAATTGACATGTGTATCTACAAATATTTTATATTCTATCAAATTGAATATCACTCAATAAAGGTGCACACTACTCACTTTTTATTTTATGGGTCACTATTAGAACAATATATATTTTATTTTAACCGAAAATTACCTTTAATTGAGAGGTGATTCTTTATTTTTAAATGTAAAAATTTTCTTTTTTTTTAAATTCTTTTTTCCATTTCAAATTTAGATTTTTTTTAAAATAACCAATTTTTTCAAAAACAATTCGAAAATAATCAATAATTCAAAAAAAATACAAAAATAACCAATTTTATAAGAGGATGCGCCAGATGAATTGGCGCATCCCCTAACCATGAAGAGGAGGCGCCAATGATATTGACGCATGCATTTGCCCTCATGAGGAGACGCTAATGCTCCTGGCGCCTTAGTGTAATTTGTAGTGTGGGCGTCAATCTCTATGGCGTTTGCATGTGATGCTCCACACTACAAATTGCACTGAGGTGGCAGGAGCATTGACGCCTCCTCATGAGGGCCAATGCAGCGCCAATAGTATTGGCGCCTCCTCAGGAGGAGCCAAATGCATGCGTCAATGTTATTGGCGCCTCCTTTTCATGCTTTGTGGGATGCGTCAATTCATCTGTCGCATCCTCTTGTAAAACTGGTTATTTTGATATTTTTTTGATTTATTGATTATTTTCAATTTTTTTTTGAAAAAACTAGTTATTTTAAAAAAAAATCTCAATTTTACGTGTATCTAAATATATTTTACACAGTATTAAATAAATTTGCTCGTACGGACGCAAGAGTATCTTGCTAATTTTCACAATAAAGTAAAACAAAGTTTGTTGTAATTTTATTATATTTGAGTCATTATATCTAGTAAAATTTATTATAATTTCTATAATTAGGTAGCAAAAATTTCATGTAAACATCAAAATTTGAAATTTATTTTTAAATTTTAAATATTAATATATGATTTATTTATAGATTGAATTAATAAATTTATCTATCACTAATTTAATATATAATAAAATATATTAAATGAAACTTATACAATGAAAATAAATAATAAAATTTAAAATAAAATTTATTTAATGTATTAAATAAATTATTATTATAATCTCTTTCATTATTATAACCTCTTTTATAAACAATTTGTATATCAACAGTAAATAACAAAAGATTATAATAATACTTACCCAAATCATTAAATTTTTATCTCATTCTAAATAGTTCATAAATTAAAAGCACATAAATAATGTACACAATTATGTCTCTACAACTTATAAAATTAAAATGTAACTGAGCAAATAGCAAACTTTTGCAATAGAAATTAACAAATATAAATCATAACTATCATGTCTAAACAAATCTTAAAATTTGTTTCCTAAAAATTTAACAGCTGCAAACAAAAACACACCCTTCATCTTTTAAAAGATGACGCCAACAATAATGGCCTAAATCACAGTATTTGATCTTCTTCAATCATTCAAAATCATATCTCAACTTCATGTTCGGACCATTTGACACAATTTGAGAAAAATTATCATCCTCATAATCCTTCTTCTTAGTTAAAAATCAATCATTAATTTTAAACTGCCTAGTATTGACAATCATAAAATATACGTGGTAATGAATAAATGTGACAACGAAAGATTGCTTTTGTTCTAAGAAATAACACAAATCAAATCACTAATACTTTAATATGCAACATCACTTTAACTTTTTAATCTTATATCACTATTTTGGTAAGTTATCATTAATTGAATTTGGCATAACACTAATTGACATAACATTAAATTTGAAGTAATAATAATAATAAAAGTCAATTTGTTAAAAAAATACAAGTAAAAAATAATCAAAGTACATATTATTTTTTTTATACATTCCTTAAACTTCTCTTAAGATCTGTTTGGTTATGTATTCAACTAAAATAAATTTTAAACTTATGTGATAAAGAACTATTAATAAAACATTAAAATAAATAAGTTTAAATAGAAGAAAAGTGAAAATAAACCATATTTAATATCAGAATTATCTATATGGTTTATTTTCATGCTTTTTGGTAAATTGAATGACATTCTTTCAAATTTTGTTAGATAATAAATTAATAAATTGATTAACCAAATAAATGAAGAATTATAAAAGATTAAAAGTATTCTAAATAGGAGTTTTCTTATCAATGATAACACTTACACGCATAAAAGAATATAGGACAAAAACAAATAAGATTTGGACACATATTAAAACACATAAGACTCAAGAGCTTGCCGATTAAAACATAAATTTGGACCCAAAAAATTATAAAATGTTAGAAAAAAAATCAAAGGGATAACTAATTACCTGATTCAAGTAGCTGAAAAACAGGAGAAAATGAATTCAATTCATTTGTGTCTTGAGTAAAAAAACTTCAATGAATAAATTGAAAAAATAAAAATAAAAAAACATGTTTCAAACAACACCATAAACATGAATTATTTATAATCCAATAAAAACAAAAAAAAATTATATCAAAGTTGGGTGTTGAACATCTAAAGTTGAATACAAAATTATGTCAATGTATAAATCTTATAATAAAAAAAGAACAACATACCAAAATATTCTACATTAATCACTATTAGCATGAAATTAAACAAAAGAAAGTAAATTCAAAGAGATAGAGAGATGACATATTTAGGTATACGAGTGAAACTACTATAAATCTAATAAACAAATTTTCTACTAAACAAGTATCAATTCCACTAAGATTAATCAACTTCAACCGACCATGAAGTTAAACACTCTAGACCACACAAAATCTTTCAGATCTTGAAATCTAACTTCTTTCCTTCAGCTTTTAACCCTTCATCCATCATTGTTTCTCATATCTGTTCTTGATTTAGTTCATTCACAATCTTTCAAAAAGTTCTTTGAAGAAATTCCACACTCTAAGGAGGACACAATTATTTTATCAACTTACTTTAAAGATTCAAATAATCTTGTACTCATTCAAATTTAGACGACTTACATAGTTTTAATGAATCCCTTCCAACTTAGAACACTCTTCCATGAGAAAATAAAAAAGAGTTTATTTTTTTAAAGAAGAGCGAGTATTAGAGAAATTAAATTTTTAAGTACTAAAATTTAAATAATAAGCATTAATTACTTATATAAGTGTGTCAATGGGAACGCAAAATCATGCTGAAAATAATGTAAAATGTCTAATTGAATCGATTCACATAAGCGAATGGTTCAAGTCATATGATCCAACTAAATTTAGGCTAAACTAGACTTACTTGATTTAAAAAAATCGATTCATATGAACAATGATTTCATTCACATATGTTTTTAATTGATTCAATCGTTTGTCATTAACTAGATATAGATTAAATCGATTTATACTAAGGCATGATTCAATTCACTTGAATCGGTTGACAAATTTAGAGAGCGCTCATAAGCACGTTGAATCAATTCAAACAAAAATGAGATTTGATCCAAAAAATAAGAGAGGACTCGTAAAGAGCTTGAATTGATTCAAAACAAACTTGATTCTATTCAAGGATACAAGACTTTGTATAAACACAATTGAATTTATATGATCATTATTCACTTTACCATTAAGTAACACATTATAAATTGACATGTGTATCTATAAATATTTTATATTATATCAAATTGAATATCACTCAATAAAAGTGTACACCACTCAATTTTTATTTTATGGGTCACTATCAGAATAATATATATTTTATTTTAATCGATAATTACCTTTAATTGAGAGGGATTCTTTATTTTTAAATGTAAAATTTTTCTTTTTTTTCTTTAAATTCTTTTTTTCATTTCAAATTTACGTGTATCTAAATATATTTTACACAATATCAAATAAATTTGCTCGCACGGACGCACGAGTATTTTGCTAATTTTCACAAGAAAGTAAAACAAAATTTGTTATAATTTTATTATATTTGAGTCATTATATCTAATAAAGTTTATTATAATTTTCATAATTAGGTAACAAAAATTTCAAGTAAACATCAAATTTTGAAATTTATTTTAAAATTTTAAATATTAATATATGATTTATTTATAATTGAATTAATAAATTTATCTATCACTAATTTAATATCTAATAAAATATATTAAATGAAACTTATGCAATGAAAATAAATAATATAATTTAAAATAAAATTTATTTTATGTATTAAATAAATCATTGTTATAATCTCTTTCTTTATTATAACCTCTTTTATAAACAATTTGTATATCAACCGTAAATAACAAAAGATTATAATGATACTTACACAAATCATTACATTTTTATCTCATTCTAAATAATTCCTAAATTAAAAGCACATAAATAATGTAAACAATCATATTTTATGTTTCTACAACTTATAAAATTAAAATGTAACTGAGCATAAGGTGACGCAAATTACAAACTTTTGCAATAGAAATTAACAAATATAAATCATAACTATGATGTCTAAACAAATTTTAAAATTTTGTTTCCTAAAAATTTAACAGCTGCAAACAAAAACACAAACTCTTCATCTTTTTAAAGATGACGCCAACAATAGTGGCCTAAATTACATTTCCTGATAATCTTCAATTATTCAAAATCATATCTCAACTTCATATTCAGACCATTTGACACAATCTGAGAAAAATTATCATCCTCATAATCTTTCTTCTTAATTAAAAATTAATAATCATAAAATATATGTGGTTATGAATAAATGTGACAATGAAAGGTTGCTTTTGTTTTAAGAAATAGCACAAATCAATCACTAATAATTTAATCTGCAACATCACTGTAATTTTTTAATCTTATCACTATTTTGGTAAGTTATCATTAATTGAGTTTGGCATAACACTAATTGACATAACATTAAATTTGAAGTAATAAGAAAAGTCAATTTGTTAAAAAAAATACAAATAAAAAATAATCAAAGTATATATTATTTTCGTATACATTTTCTTAAAACTTCTCTTAAGACCTATTTGCTTGTGCATTCAACTAAAATAAATTTTAAATTTATGAGGTAAAGAACTATTAAGAAAATATTGAAATAAATAAATTTAAATAGAAAAAAAGTGAAAATAAACCATATTTAATATCAGAATTATCTATATGATTTATTTTCATGCTTTTTGGTAAATTGAATGACAGTCTTTCAAATTTTGTTAGATAATAAATTAATAAATTGATTAATCAAATAAATGAAGAATTATAACCGACTAAAAATATTCTAAATAGAAAATTTCTTATAAATAAAAACACTTGCACACATAAAAGATTAGGGGACAAAAATACATAAGATTTGAACACATATTAAAACACATAAGACTCAAGAGTTTTCCGATTAAAACATAAATTTGGGCAAAAACATTATAAAATGTTAGAAAAAAATCAAAGAGATAAGTAATTACCCGATTCAACAACTGAATGACTACATATCTAAAATGATATAAAAAGCAGTTATTGTATAAAAGAAGACGTGGACATCCAATATTGATAACGGAAGATGATAACAAACAGGTAACTGGAAACAGGAGAAAATGAATTCAATTCATATGTGTTTTGAGTAAAAAAAAACTTCAATGAAAAAATTGAACAAAAAAGTTGTTGTGAGTAGGTTTGGGGAAGTGTAGTTCAACCAATTTCATGAAAGTATGAAGAAACAGAAAAACATGTTTCAAACAACACCATAAACATCAATTACTTAGAATTCAATAAAAACAACATTTTTTATATCAAAGTTGGGTGTTCAACATATAAAATTGAATACAAAATTATGTCAATGTATAAATCTTGTAATAAAAAAGATTAACATACCAAAACATTCAACATTAATCACTATTAGCATGAAATAAAAAAATAGTAAATTCAAAGAGATAGAGAGATGACATATTTATACTGGTTCATACCATTCATATCCGCAAAAAGACTAACTCAATCTTTAAGGATCCTGTTATAAATTATTAAGAATTAATAATCTTGAGTGTGTTTCAAAATGACAAAAAAATAGATAATATTTTGTGAAGTGTTGTAGAATGCAAAACAGTAAAATATTTGATAAAACCGTTGTTGTAGACAAAATAATGCAACGCTTGATAAACGGTTGTAGTTGGATGTTTGCTTTTTGAATTCAAAAACAAACAATAGTTGATGAAGTGTTGCAATAGGGTGTTTACGAAAATAGGCAACGGTTGGTCAACTGTTGCAATAGACAGTTTGAATTCAAAAATAACAACTATTTCTGAACCATTGCATTAAAATGTTAGTTTTATGAATCATAAATAGGCAACGCTTTGAAAAGTTACAACTTTCAACAAAAAGTGTTGTTGAAAGGAAGTGTTTCATTAAGGGTCGCAACCTTGTGAAACATCACCACTTTAGCCTATAAATTGAGCATTATGGATTCAAAAAAAATAAAAATAAAAATATACATCCTCTTCACATAATTTCAGACACTCTTTCATTCATTTGAGTCTTCACCAGTCTTATGCAGATTCAATTAGAATGCTGAATTATTTTGGGTATTCTTATGTTTCAACTCTAAGACTATACGAGAATACTTGAAATACTTTTAAGGAACACCATTCACGATTCTAGCCTCGACTCATTTCGATTTAAATTATGTTTCTAATAATCATAAAAGTATGTCAAATGATAGCAATCGAGACATCCTTTTCAAATATCAAATGATAAACTACTGAGCCGTAGGCACATTCTAAACACTAGAAGAATTTAAATCTTAAATATGTGTACTTTTTTATTATTTTTATGGAAATCAAAGTATTGTAAAATCATAATATCAAGACTTCAAGTATGAGTTTTCTTTTATAATTAATATTAGAGAATAATTATCAATATTATGATTTTCACATAAATGTTGGAAACAAAACCTAAAGTGCATATATCTTGTAATATGTATGGTTAATAATTTTTACATGAATGATATATTATGACCTGCAGTGTCAGATTGAATACAAAAGGTTATAAAATATACATGAAACTGAAACGATACATTGGTTCAATATAACTTCTAGAAATCACTGCTCTAGAAAGCACACGCTGCTCCATCATTATAAATGTTATACATTAACAATTATAATGTATGAAGTGGTATATGCATGCCAATCAAAATTGGACATGCACGGTTTTTATATATACAATTGCAAAATGAATACAGTAGGTATAAAAGAAATTGGAGAGAGTATCAGGTATGTTATATATTAGTGGTAAAGCCTACAGTGGTAAAGCCTACAGTAAATTTATTTTAATTTTTAAAATAATTATAAATTTGTTAATCACTAAAGTGGTAAAATTTATTAAAGTTTATTAATATATAAAATATGCAATTGAATTTTAATTTGGATGTTATATGAATAATATGTTTGTGTTTAATAAAATTTATTATTATGAGGCATATAAAGATCATCCGAAAATGGATTATAATTTATATAAACTTCTGAAGTTTGAGTCTAATGTAACGATTGAATCCTGAGATGTGAAATTTTGATAACCTTATTACGGAGGTTATGAAATTCGAGATTCCCACAAAGGAAGAACTTTGTGAGGAAGGTTCTCCACAGATTGTTGAAACACAAACCTAAAGTTCGTCACTGATTGTTGAAAAATAAGCAGAACTTGGAA
This sequence comes from Lathyrus oleraceus, assembly GCF_024323335.1. NCBI lineage: Eukaryota > Viridiplantae > Streptophyta > Magnoliopsida > Fabales > Fabaceae > Lathyrus > Lathyrus oleraceus. The sequence continues at coordinate 205,780,611 of NC_066583.1, forward strand.
GCACTAACTTCAAGTTACTCATCTTGTTTAGAAGAAAGTATCATAGTGTGATGGTACATAAAATACCTACAAGTCTAGATTAATTACCAATAGTTTGTTAAACAAAAGGAAGGTGTTTATCATTTTGACACATATGCACTAGTATCATTTCAATTAGCTTCTTTGCATAGATTTATAGTTCATCAAATGGATGTCAAAATGAAATTTCAATATGACGATGAGGAGATTTACATGGAGCAACCATAAGGATATGTGCTTCCTGATAATGAACAAAAGGTGTGAAAGCTTGTCAAATCCTTGTATGGATTAAAACAAGCAAGAAAACAATGACATCAAAAGTTTGACTTTGTCGTTGCAAGATTCATCAACTAATGGGGAGACACACAACTTAAGGGGAGATTTTTCAATTAGTATCACAACATAAATTCAAATATTTTGTCATCATCAAAATGGGGAGATTGTGAGGAATATACCTTATATCTAGTTCAATTTTGATGAAGACAAAGATTATCAAAGAAGAAAATGATCAAAAGTGTCATGCACAATAATGATAAAGTTGATTAAGAAGGTTTAACATATAAATTCAAGAGAAGATTTGAGACAAGTGAACATAAATAAGGTGCTCATTGCAATTTATACTATACATACTTTAAATTTCTCATAATTTCATCTCTCACTTCATCTAAAACCTTCTTACATCATCATGCATGATTATCTAAAAAACCTTTTTCATCTGATTCTTGTTACAAGTGTTTGTAGTCAATGTCCTGTGAGAATATTGTGATATTCATTTATCTCCATGTTGATTATATGATTAACTATTAGCAACGAGATGAATGGAATTTTTGAAACAAAGAGGTTTCTAACTTCCACATTCAAGATGAATGATCTTGGACTAGTTGACACACTTTTGAGGATCAAAGTAAAGCGAGAAATAGTGGGGGTTATGAACTTAGTCAAACATACTTTATTGAGATTTTTTTTTATTAGTTCAAACACTTACGCTTTAAGGAAGTGACCATTCCATATGATCTTAGTGTAAAACTTCAAAAGAATGATGGAAGAGTTGTTACTCAATTGGAATATGCAAGTGCATGTACTAGACCCGACATGGCATTTGCAATTAGTAAAATGAGTAGATTTTACTCGAAGTCCAAATGGTGAGCACTAGAAGGCCATCATTAGGATTTTTGGTTATCCTTTAAAAACCGAAAATCTTGGCCTCCATTATGGTAGATTTCCTACCATATTAGAAGAATATACCGATGCGAGTTGGATATCGTGTGTTGAATATCATAAATATGCATTTTGGTTGATACTTACACTAGTCAGGGGTGCAATATCTTAGAAGAGCAAGAAAACAAATGGGAATCACTCTCTCAACCATTGAATTAGAGTTTGAGGCTCTTGCTTCCGCTGGTGAAGAAGCTAAATGGTTAAGGGACCTTTTATTGGATGTTCCATTGGATAAAGACAATGTTCAAAGGTGTTAATATATTGCGGTAGTCAAGTCACTTTACCTAGAGAATACAAAAAAATATATAATAGAAAGTCTAGGCAAGTAGGACTTATACATTCTTTCGTGAGAAAATTGATTAAGGATGTAATCATTTCATTCACATATATATAATCGAGTCATAATTTGGCTGATCCATTTACTAAGCCACTGGTCAGAGACTTAGTAAAAATAACCTCGAAAGGCATGGGGTTGAAACTCCTTGAGTAAGAGTTCTGACAACGGCGACAACCCAATCTTACATTAACAAAACATTAACCTCAAGATTCAATGGGTAACAACAAGTCGTTGATTTGGGTGTTTGTCGAACATTTTGTGATAATGTTGACCTTTAAAAATGAGAGTTGAGTCTTTTAACTCTTAATGAAATTCAATATCGAGAGTATGTGTCTCATGGAAAAGGATACAATATGAACTTCACCTATGTGAATTTTGAGATGGTGTCGTCTCAAAGTGAAAGTTGGAGTTTCTCTCACGAAAAATTCATGAAATAGGAAAGCATATGGCCATAATAAATGCTAGGCGAGATATGTAGGGGAAGACCCCTTAAAGAATGTGTGTAAGGTAATATCGGTCTAACCATATGAATTAATGGTTTACAAGCATTGCTACCTAATATTCTGATTAGGCTTTGCATTGTCCTCACTAAGGTTAAGTTTTAAATCGAAAGATACCTAAATGTATTAACATTCTCTATTACTTTTTTTTCTTGAATTGATCTTGTCATTGTTAGAACAAGTGGGTGATTGTTGTAAATTATTAAGAATTAATAATCTTGAGTGTGTTCCAAAATGAAAAGAAAATATGCATGTGAAGTTAGTATTTTGAATTTGAAAATAGACAACATTTTGTGAAGTGTTGTTGAATGCAAAATAATGTAACATTTGATAAAATTATTGCTGTAGGAAAAAAATGCAACGCTTGATAAACTATTGCAGTAGGCTGCTTGCTTTTTGAATTCGAAAACAAGCAACAGTTGGTGAAGTGTTGCAATAGGGTGTTTACGAAAAAAGGCAACGGTTGGTCAACTGTTGCAGTAGATAGTTTGTTTGAATTCAAAAGTAGCAACTCTTTCTGAAACGTTGCAGTAGACTGTTCTATTCAGAAAAAATATAACACAAATATACATCCTCTTCACATAATTCCAGACACTCTTCCATGCATTCGAATCTTCACCAGTCTTATGCAGATTCGATTAGAAGGCTGAATTATCCTGGGTATTCTTGCGTTCCAATTCTAAAACTAAAGAATGCTTGAAATAATTTTAAAGAAAGTGACATTATTCACAATTCTAGCCTCAACTCATTTGATTTAAATTATATTTCTAATAATCTTAAAAGTGACACAATTGACGATTCTAGCCTCGACTCATTCGAGTATTGCTTCATTATAACTTCTACAAATCATTGCTCTAGAAAGCACACATTGCTCCATCATGATATATGAACCTTACCGAGACCAAGCATGTTTATGTTTCAATCATAATAAAATAATAATTTAATTCATGAAGGCTTATATAATTTTCTATTTGGATTGTAAGTGATTTTTAAATAGAAGGTTTTAGAGATAATGTTAACAAATATAATATTAAGAATCGTTTCAAAATTTCTTACATAATATAAATTATAAAGGATGTTAGTTAGTATCATGTATATGACTTTTTTATATTTAAAATATCAAAGTTCGGTTTTCATCTTTTAGTTCTGAAACTGTCATCTAAAGTTTACCACATTCTTCGATGGTTTCTTCAAGAACCTCTTTTACAGCTTTAAATTTTTGTTTAAGTTTCTGATATGAGTTTAGAGTTTCAGAAAGGCATGATTCAAGGTCAGAGCGAGAAAGATCAGAAAATACCTCTTCAGATTCAGATTCTCCATCTGATGTATTTTTGGAGGTGGTAGCCATGAGTGCAACATTTTCCTGTTCTTCAGAGTCTGATTTTGAGGAATCAGATCCACTGTCGTCCCAGGTGGCCATCAATCCCTTTTTAGTTCTGAATGAATTTTTCTTGAAATTCTCTCTTCTAGAGCTTTCTTTCTTCAACTTGGGACATTCATTTCTGTAATGACCTGTTTCCTTATATTCATAGCATGTTATATCTTTGTTTGACTTACCTCTAGAAGTTGATTCTGATCGATCCCCCTTGGGTCTTGGTCTTCTGAAGTTATTATTTCTTTTTCTCCAGAGTTGTTTTACTCTTCTGGTTAAAAGGGATAATTCTTTTTCGTCGTCAGAGTCTTCCTTCTCAGAGTCATCATTGTCTTTTTCTTCAGCCTAGAAGGCTTTGTTTCTATCTGGTTTGCGTCTTTCGGATCTGGACTTTAGTGCTACAGACTTGATCTTCTTTTGAGGTTCATCTTCCTCCAGTTCTATCTCGTGGCTTTTGAGTGAACTGACGAGTTCCTCAAGGCTGATATTGTTCAGATCTTTTGATAACTTTAAAGTTGTGACCATGGGTCTTCATTTCTTTGGCAAGCTTCTAACAATCTTTTTGACATGATCCGTAGTTGTGTATCCTTTATCTAGCACTTTGAGTCCTGCGATTAAAGTTTGAAATCTAGAAAACATTACCTCTACAGGTTCATCTTCCTCCATTTTGGAGGCTTCATATTTCTGGATTAGAGCCAGAGCCTTTGTTTCTTTGACTTGAGAACTTCCTTCGTGAGTCATCCTCAGGGAGTCAAGTATTTCTTTAGTTGTTTCCCTGTTGGTGATCTTTTCATATTCATTGTAGGAAATAGCATTGAGTAGTATCATTCTGGCTTTGTGATGGTTTTTGAATTCACGCTTCTGATCATCTAACATTCTGCTTCTAGGAATAGCAACGCCAGCGTCTGTCACAGGTGGTGTGTAGCCAATTGTGACAATATCCCATAGATCAGCGTCGTAGCCCAGAAAGAAACTTTCAATTCTGTCTTTCTAATAATCAATTTTTTCTCCATCAAAGATTGGAGGTTTAGCATTGTAACTATCTCTTTCATTGGTGTTGGCCATAGTTTTTCTCACGTTGGATCTCTCTACACTGTTAAGTGTTTGATTAGAAAATTAATAACAGAGCCGAAGCTCTGATACCAATTGAAGGTTGAAAAAAACAAGAAAGGGGGTTTGAATTGTTTTGGAAATAAAAAAACTTTTTCAGAAATCAGACACACACAGAATAAAAAGAAAATGACACAAAATTTTATACTGGTTCGCTTGAAATTCAAAGCTACTCCAGTCCACCCGGCCAAGGTGATTTCGCCTTCAAAAAGGACTTAATCCACTAATCTTGAAAGATTACACAACCAAACATCTAAGATAATAATCTCTCAGCCCTCTCAAGTATTCAGACTGCGCAGAGTCACTTGAGGAAGTAGTTCAAGTAAGAGTATAAATTGTAATGTAAAGTGCTTCTACTTTACATTACAAGAACAATAGCTTTTCACGTAAGAGCAACATCTCGTGAAAAATGAGAGAGGATAAATGAGATTTCTTGTGTGTCTCAGGTGTGTTCTCTTGTGAAGTATTTCGTCCTTTATATAGTCGTTGTGAAGGACCGTTGGAGTGATGACAGAATCTTGGTCATTGAAGAATGATTAATGTCATTACTCTCGTTTCTTTCTAAAACAGTTTTGCACGCCTCATTATTCCCTTCTTGAAATACTTTCTTTCCACATTAAGATTTCTTTTCGGTTATGCGTTATGGACTGGTGAGTCTACGTCAGAGTCTTGATATATCAGAGTTTGTCTTTAGAGGATGATTATGTATAACCCCATCAGAGCTTCTCAATGCTCTAGAATTCTTTAGTATCAGAGTCTGGATTCAATAGTCTTTTATCGGAGCTTCTGACTTCTTAATGTTGCGCTGGTATCTGCGTTGATCAGAATTAGAACCTTCTAGACGCATCCTTTATGAGTAACATCTGATTATCGAATATTTTATATTTGATGTAATTTTCTATCTGATGTATGGTCAGAGTCCTACATAAATGGTCAGAGTCCTGCACACTAAGAAAAAATCTCGTTAGAGTACCATCTTTGTTTCATCCTTTGTTATCATCAAAATCTTAGAGATATATTGTAGAATCAACTTTGTTCTTACAGAGACGATGAACAAATCGGCTGGGGAAATCAACAAACACCAGGTGCTGACATACTGCTGGGGATGAAACAGGGTCACGCCAACTATTTGGGGAGAACCAATAATGCTACTCATTTAGGGCTTACTGCTTTCAAACCACTGTTGATATTCCTTTTAAATGAGATTGATTAATGCTTTTATATGTTTGAGAAAATATGATTTTAATTAAAATTTTAATTTCAAAAATGATCATAATAAAATTTAAATCTATTTGGCTGAATTAAACAAGAGTAGAAACAATTGGATAAAAGCTCAACTTTATTTAATAGAATGGTAGCCTGTAAATGACAAGACTCCATTGATCTTTACAAAAGTTGAAAATGGTAATTTACATGGAAAAGGGCTACATTGAATACAATGATCACTAATCCTTCTATCAACTTTTGATATCCACTGTGCTCTTGGCGACGACTAGAGATGACGAACCAGATTTTGACAATGTGCTCAAGACAAGTCTTCAAAACTGAAGATCAGCAGGATGCAGTTACTTGCCATAATCCCTAATCTTTGCATAAATTTCCCCAAGGTGGGGTACTCAATTTATCGGGATAAATTTTTTTTTCTATTTTATGTCTCTAACTTTTACCTGGATCGCCCTTTCGAGTTTCAATCCACCGAGACGCTCATTTTTGCCTAAGCCGCCCTTTTGGGTTTTCAACTTAGCGAACTATTCTTTTCTTTTTTAGGCGAAGTATATCTTGACCGCATCCGCATTCACATGACGAGTGAACTCTTAACCATCCATAGTTGTAAGAATCAAAGCACCGTCTGAAAAGGCTATCTTAACAACATATGGGCCTTCATAATTAGGAGTCCATTTGCCCCTAGCGTCAGGTTTAAAAGATAGAATTTTCTCGAGCACAAGGTCACCTTCTCTGAACACGCGAGGCCTAACCTTCTTATCGAAAGCTTTCTTCATTCTCTACTAATATAACAGACCATGACACATGGCAGTTAACCTCTTCTCTTCAATTAAGTTCAACTGGTCAAACCTGGTTTGACACCATTCAGCCTCAGTTAAATTGGCTTCCATTAGCACACGCAGTGATGGGATCTCCACCTCTACTGGGAGTACAACTTCCATGCCATAAATAAGTGAGAAAGGGGTTGCCCCTGTTGAAGTGCGGATGGATGTACGATACCCATGCAAAGAAAATGGGAGCATCTCATGCCAATCCTTATATGTTACAACCATCTTCTGAACGATCTTTTTGATATTCTTGTTTGCAGCTTCAACAGCCCCATTCATCTTAGGCCTGTAGGGAGAAGAATTATGGTGTGAAATCTTGAAGTCTTTGTAAGGAGCTTCCACCATATTGTTGTTTAAGTTTGATCCATTATCAGTTATGATCTTACTTGGCACACCATACCGGCATATAATCTAATTCTTTATAAACCTCACAACAACTTGCTTGGTTACATTCGCATACGATGCCGCTTCAACCCACTTTGTGAAGTAGTCAATAGCCACCAAAATGAAACGATGTACGTTCGAAGCTTTGGGCTCAGTCATACCAATCATATCAATTCCCCACATGGAGAAGGGCCATGGGGAGGAAATGACGTTCAACAGTGTCAGAGGAACATGAATCTTATCTACATATATTTGACACTTATGGAATTTCTTCACAAACTTGCAACAGTCAGATTCCATTGTCAGCCAATAGTAACATGCTCGCAACATCTTCTTTGCCATAGCATGTCCATTAGAATGAGTACCAAAGGAACCTTCATGGACTTCAGTCATCAATAAGTCTGCTTCGTGTCTATCCACACATCTGAGCAGAACCATATCGAAGTTTCTATTGTAAAGCACATCACCATTCAGGAAGAAATTGCCGGATAATCTTCTCAAAGTCTTCTTATCTTTCAAAGATGCCCCAGGCGGGTAACTCTGACTTTGGAGGAAACATTTAATATCAAAATACCACGGCTTTTCATCTTTGATCTCTTCAACAGCAAATACACGAGCTGGCCTATCAAGATGCATCACGGTCAAATTGGGAACCTCATTCCAATATTTCACTACAATCATTGAAGCCAAAGTTGCAAGAGCATCTTCCATCCGGTTTTCATCTTGAGGGATATGATAAAACTCAATCTTTGTAAAGAAAGTTGAATTCCTCCTTGCATAATCTCTATATGGTATCAAACCGAGTTGATTCGTCTCCCGTTCACCTTTGATCTGATTCACAACCAAAGCTGAATCTCCATAGACGTCCAAATACTTGATTTTGAGATCAATGCCTCTTCAAGCTCCATAATGCAAGCTTCATACTCAGCCATATTGTTTGTACATTTGAAAGTCAATCTAGTCGTAAATGGAAAATACGTGCCTTGAGGAGTAATAATCACTGCCCCAATGCCCTTACCGTACTGATTAACAGCTCCATCAAATGCCATGCCCCAACGGGAACCAGGTTCTGGCCCTTCTGCAAACAATGGTTCATCACAATCTTTCATTTTCATGTACAAGATATCTTCATCGAGAAAATCATACTACACTGACTGGTAATCTTCAACCGGTTGGTGAGCCAAGTGATCAGCCAAGACACTATCTTTGATTGCTTTCTGAGATCGATATTCAATATCATACTCTAATAACAACATCTTCACATGGGCAATCTTCCCAGTTAAAGCAGGCTTCTCAAAAATATACTTGATTGGATCCATTTTGGATATCAACCAAGTAGTATGATTCAACATATACTGACGCAGATGCTTAGCAGCCCAAGCCAATGCGCAACAAGTCTTCTCAAGCATAGAATATCAAGTCTCACAGTCGGTGAACTTCTTACTGAGGTAGTAAATTGCATATTCTTTCTTTCCAGTTTCATCTTGCTGACCAAGAACACAACCCATACTCTCATCAGGCACAGTCAAATACATGATCAATGGTCTCCCTCCCATAGGCGGAGACAGAATCGGAGGCTCAAGTAGATATTCTTTGATACTGTCAAAAGCTTTCTGGAAATCTTCGGTCCAATCACAAGACTGATCTTTCCGAAGAAGCTTGACATAGGCGCATATGTGGTAGTCATGTGGGAAATGAATCTTGAGATATAACTCAAGCGGCCGAGAAAACCTATGACTTGTTTCTCAGTTTTGGGCGCAGGCATCTCTTGTATTGCTTTGACCTTGGCAGGATCAACTTCAATACCCTTCTCGCTGACAATAAAGCCCAACAACTTACCAGAACGAACACCAAAAGTACACTTATTGGGATTCAAGCGGAGTTTGTACTCCCTCAAATGCTGGAATAACTTCAACAAGTGCTCAACATGTTCCTCTTTATCAATGGATTTAGCAATCATATCATCAATATTGACTTCGATCTCTTTATGCATCATATCATGAAAAAGAGTAGTCATTGCTCTCTAGTAAGTTGCACCAGCATTCTTTAGACCGAAAGGCATCACTCTATAATAGAATGTTCCCCAGGGTGTAATGAACGTGGTCTTCTCTATATCTTCAGATGCCATCTTGATCTGATTATATCCGGAAAATCCGTCCATAAACGAAAAGACTTTGAATTTAGTTGTATTGTCTACTAACATATCAATTTGTCGCAGAGGGAAATCATCTTCCAGACTGGCTTTATTCAAATCTCTATAATCAACGCACATACGAACTTTTCCATCCTTCTTAGGAACAGACACAATATTGGCCACCCACTACAGATATTCGGCAGTAACAAGGAAACCGATGTCAATCTGCTTTTGCACTTCTTCTTTGATCTTCAGTGCCATATCAGGATGAGTTCTCCTCAACTTCTGCTTGACTGGCGAGCATTCTGGATTCAATGGCAATCTATGCTCCACAATCTCAGAATCCAACCCATGCATGTCTTGATAGAACCAAGCAAATACATCTGAATACTCTCGAAGAAGATCTATCAACCCCTTCTTCACTTCAGGACATAGTCAAGATCCAATCTTGACCTCCTTCACATCATCCTCAGAACCCAAGTTGACTAACTCAATCTGCTCTTCAAATGGCTGAATGGCTTTTTCTTCTTGCTCAAGTAGACGAGGCAATTCATCACACACTTCTTCATCACTTCCTTCCTCGGCCTTAAACACGGGGGATTTAAAATTTTGCGAAGGAGTAGGATCATTGTATTCAATGGGTTTAGAAACCAACCTTCATAATGATTTGATATTTTGATTTTAGAGAAGTGAATTGTGACCAAATATTATGCAGATGGACAAATTATTATTTATTTATTTATGTTTTTAGTGATTACCATTTTCAAAATAAAGCAAAAGCAAAAATAAAACATCATAGATGTGGATGAATAAAATTATATTTTATTGATGATCAAATTTGAAAATGCCTAAACAATGTTCACTTCTCCCTTAGGCATAGGAGAAGGATTTTCAAAATTAAATAAAAGCAATTACTTAGATCGATGCACAATAATAGGAACATCAATAGCAGTCCAATTGTTGCAAGCATTTCCATGCGTCACAAAATTGGTGCAATCTTTATCTTCATCACCCTCGATCACAGCAGCTAAGTGTTGTTCATTACCATGAATGAACCCTCCGCTACAGAAATTAAGTTGTACATCTTCAGCTCTAACCACAGATGAACCTCTCTAGAAACCCAAACCGGCTCTGCTCTTGTTGTCGGCAACTTCAACCATTTGTCCCCACTGATCAGACTTACCATCTTCAATAATTCTCTGCACATCTTTGAATGAGGACATCGATGCCCCAACTCTCTTTTCCTTAGCAACAGATAAGGCTTGGAACGGAGTTCCAATCTCATCCCCAACTTCTACCTAAGAGAAAGATGACAGGTGGCTTACTAACAAAGCCTTCTCCCCACCAACAATAACTAGTTTACCATTCTTGACAAATTTGAGCTTCTGGTGCAATGTTGAAGTAACTGCTCCTGCCTCATGTATCCACGGTCTTCCTAACAAACAGCTATAGGCCGGGTGGATATCCATTACTTGGAAAGTAATCTGGAAATCACTCGGACCTATCTTCACAGGAAGGTCCACTTCACCAATCACGGTCTTGCGAGATCCATCAAATTGACGATCACGCCACTATATCTCATTGGTGCTCCTTGATACGATAATCTTGACAGAGTTGATTTCGGGAGTACGTTCAATGAAGAACCAATGTCAACCAAAACATTTGACAGAGCGTCCTCCTTGCAATTCATTGAAATATGTAGAGCCAAGTTATGATTTCTACCCTCATCGAGGAGTTCTTCATCACAAAAGCTAAGATTGTTACAGGAAGTGATGTTAGCCACAATATGATAAAACTGATCCACCGTAATATCATGTTCCACATACGCTTGCTCTAACACCTTCTGCAGTGCTTCTTTATGTGCCTCAGAGTTCATAAGTAGAGACAACACTGAAATCTTGGAGGGGGTTTGGAGCAGCTGCTCCACCATATTAAACTCGTTCTTCTTGATTAATTGGAGTATCTCATCATCATTGTTAGGCTTCAAACCGCTGGATTCACCAGACGGACACTTCGGAGCTCTAACTGGATCTACTGCAGGCACTTCCACATTCTTACCAACTGAACAATCTTCTACTTTCTTAGGGAACACCAGCCCAAAGACACGACCGCTACGGGTCACCTTAGTAACATCAACTATGCTCACAACAGAACTGGTCATAGGTAAAGGAACCTATTGACCATTCTCTAACATGGTAGCATTATACTGATAGGGGACAACCTTATCGGATGCATACGAGATGGGGCTCGTTAACCGTATAACCAACGGTGATACCTATCTATTGCTGACACTGTTACTATTGCTTCTGTCGTACTGGATCACTATTCTCTAGAAGTTTTGAATACTAGCATTATTACATTCACATCATCATCCACGTGACGGGACTGGAGAATCTGAATCATACCTTTATCTATCAACCTTTGGATGTCTCTCTTCACAACCATACAACCTCTAGGATTGACACCACAGATTACACAACCATCATGATCATGCTCACAATCGCTTACCAAACAGATATCCTTGTGTATCATCACCAAGGACCTTCTAATAAAGAGGACATCAAATACCTTGAACTCCCCAGGACAACCATCCACCATATTGACAGAACGGTTACCATGAGTAGGTAGTGGGTTAGCTTTGACATTCGGCGCACGGTCTTTAAAGAACACCATTCCATTCTTAACCAGCTTTTGGACTTCATACTTCAGGGGATAACAATTCTCAATATCATGATCGGGAGCTCCTTGGTGAAAAGCACAGTGGAGTTCCGGTTTGTACCACCATGGAAGTGGTTCAGGGATCTGAGGCGGATTTCTTGGTTGCAAAAGGTTCTTGAGAACCCATGATGGATACAATTCATATAAGTCATAGGAATTGGGTCAAAAGAGACCTTCTTCCTCTCAAAGTTTTGTTTTTGTTGATGATTGTTGGTATTGTTGTTGTTGTAGGTGTTTATTCGTTGTTGTGGTTGTTATTGACATTGTTGTTGAATTGATGTTGATTGATTGTTAGAAAATACTAGAATTACAGATGATACTTGATGATGGTGTTGATGGGGTGGTTGACTTCTTCTTACATGAGGCCTCCTCAGCTTCCCAACAGATACTGCATTGGTCTTGTTCTCTTTCTTCTTTGCAAACCCACTGCCATACTTCTTGTTAGACGAAACCTCCTCTTTAGATAATCGTCCCTCTTGGACACCTTCTTCTAATCTCATCCCCATGTTTACCATTCCGGTAAAATCACTGAGGGCACTGGAAATCATGCGCTCATAGTAAAATGAGCTCAGGGTCTTGAGGAAAATCTTGGTCATCTCCTTTTCTTCCAAAGGAAGGGTAATCTGAGCTGCAAGCTCTCTCCATTGTTGAGCATACTCCTTGAATGTCTCCTTGTCCTTCTGAGACAATGACCTTAATTGGTCCCTATCCGGCGCCATATCCATATTATATTTGTACTTCTTCATGAATGCTTCACCCAAATCGTTGAACGTGCCGATACTCACACTATCCAAACCCATGTAACACCTGAGAGCGGCACCAGTCAGGCTGTCTTGGAAATAATGAATCAGTAACTGATCATTATCAGTTTGCGTTGACATCTTTCTAGCATACATGAAGAGATGACTGAGCGGACAAGTATTACCCTTTTCATTTTCAAAGTCAGGGACTTTGAACTTCATCGGGATCTTGACTTTGGAACCAAGCAAAGTTCCACAACACTCTTACCAACCAGATCTTTACCCCTCAAGGTCTTCAACTTCTTTTGCAACTCAAGGAATTGGTCTTTCACTTCGTACATCTTCTCATAAACATATGGACCCTCAGACGGCTCGGAATAATAGATGGTGTCTTCAACACGAGGCAAAGTATGCACAACTGGTGGTGGCACAGACATGACCGGGCTAGATGTCGGCATAGAAGCAAAAGTAGGTGCGAAACCTCCGGGCATGAAATTTGGCGGCGTTCCCCACGGGAATTCGGCAGGCTTGATAGGCGCAAAATGAGCAGCAGTAGCAGGAATGGTAGAGGCAGCAACCTCGGAAATGACAGTCCTCTGAGGAGGAGGAGTTGCAGGCGTTGGAGAAGATTGGCTCTGAGCGGCTAACACTGACTCCATCATGGCAGTCATCCGGGCGATCTCACCCTTCAAATGTCTGTTCTCTTGCTCTAGATGTTCCATGATTCTTGAGTGATTGGCGCAGGTATTATATCGATGAGTCTGCTTGGTTGAAGCATAGAAGAAATACCAATAAGACATCTGGCGAAAGAGAAACCTGTTTATGAAAATGATGCATGAAATGTAATGCTTGATTGTTTTTATTTTACAAGGAACTTACTATTTTATTTGCAAATATTTATATAACAATTGTAACAACTTGATTGACCATAAAAAATCTCTTTTATTTATATAATTTGAAGGATTACACTGAGTACAATTCAGAAACCAAAAATACAAAATACAAGAGAAAAGGAGACTAGTCATCCTAAGGATCCCTAATAACAACATCAAAAGATCTAGCTGTAGGCGTGTACTTCCTTCGGATGCGTCGAATCTCAGACTCAAAAGAAGTCTTCATCTGAGTCTTCTCAAGGACAGGCTGATTAACAATCTTCTTCCAAGCAACGGAAGGCTGAGACATACTAGAGGAAGATGAAACCCCTGGTTCTCTTTGTCTCTTCATTACTAGGTCTTCAAGAAGCTCAATAAGTGCATCTTTATTCTTAGACTCAAGCTGTAACTCGTCATGCTTTCTGCTCAAAGCATGGAAACGTTATTCCCATATATCCTTCTCTTGCTTCATCCTGGCGAGTGCGTCTTCTAACTCATATACATCTTGGTTAGGGAGAGTTGATGGCTTATCCACAACCATAGATATAGGTATTTCACAAGCATACGACATCTTTAATTCCAAAGCTCTCTTCTTCACCCAAAGATTGTAAACTTCCAAAGCTACACAGTTGCGTGGGCCAAGCCCGGATCTTCCTTTCCTATGCACATTATGCCAAGCATGCACAATCTTCTACTTCAAATGTTGCCGATCTTTACCCTCTTGATAGAAAAGACCTTCTAACAAAGTGCTACTAGGTTTGTCTCTCAAGGGGAACCCAAGCTGACGACGGACCAAAGAAGGGTCGTAGTTAATTCCTCCTTGTGTACCAATGAGAGGCACATTAGAGAATTCACCATAACAATCAATAATCTCCAAGCTACCCCAATGAAGAATCATACCAAACTATATCATCATTAGTGAGAGACATAAGTCTCTGAGACCACCTTAGACATTGTTTGTTCTCCACAAAAGCAGGCATCTGAGGCAAGTGCAAAATAAACCACTTGTAGAGAAGAGGAACACAACACACAATCGTTCCACCACCTTTATAATTCCTTCTATGCAAAGAAAAGTACATATCACCCAACAAAGTAGGCACAGGATTCCCAATCAAGAAGAATCTAATGGCGTTAACATCAACAAAACCGTCAATGTTAGGGAACAAGGCTAAACCATAGATGAGCAACACAAAGATAGCTTCAAAAGCATACACACTACCGGCTCGAGCAAAAGCAGTAGCTTCCTTGATGAGGAACTCAGAAGTCAATCTAAACGATCCTCCTTTCTTCACCCAATGAGCCTTAATCTCACACTTCTTCAAGTGAAGAGCTTCAACTATAATGTGAGATCTGGGAATCTCCTCCAATCCATTAAAGGGCACTTTGTTAAACACAGGTATTCCCAAGAGATAGGCATACTCCTCCAACGTAGGCACAAGCTAATACTTAGGAAAAGTGAAGCAACGATAGAGAGGATCATAGAACTGAACCAACACACTCATAAGTCCTTCCACTACATCAGCAGGCAGAATAGACAGAAGTTTCTCATGGCGTTGCTTGAAGTCCAAGGGATCTAATACAAAAGATGATAGCTTCCTTAACTCTTTCAAATCCGGACATCTGAAACTGTACTTCTTAGTGTTCCTTCGTCCATAATCCATGGTCTTAAAGTATTTGCAAATAAGACCTCAGTTCCTTGAAATTTATTTTTCTGTGATGAATGTTATGATGTGCATGTATGCATGAATGCAACAATCACAAACAAGGGATCACGCACAATGCAAACACAAACAAAGGTCAAGAGATGGACCAAGTCATTATCAAGATCAATCATCCATTTTGGTGGATTATGGTTTTCACCTTATCAACACCCAAGTTCCATTGATATTGACAAGACTTGATTGGATCAACCAAGAATCAAGGGTTTGTTGTGAGTCACGAGCATGGAGTCTGGGTAAGAACCATCCCAAAGGAGTGAAATAAGGATTAAAACCTGTAGATCATGTTCTAAAAATTTCCCAGAGTCTTAATTCCATCTATTGGATATTACAGATTAGGATGACTGACTCATCAACCCATAATATTCTCAATAGAAACTCGTCTGAGTGTAGTATTACGTAACAACTGTTATCAAGTCTACACTTGAACAGTCTCCACACTACGTCCTAAAATAGGCCAAGAGGGGTTAAATGTTTGACGGTCCTCAGCTTCTCGGACCCCAAATTAGAAAAAGTGATGCCTAACCACAAATAACTTATGTGACATCAATAGCTCCAAAAGGGTTTCCATTGAGTAGATGGGTCTCAAGCCAACTTATTAAGGACTACTCCACACAAGTCGAACATGACTATACCATCCTCCCATCTTAATTGCACTCAAGTTCGGGTTAGAACTTATCTCACCACTCAGAGATCACCAAGCACAACAAGAAGATTATATCACACAAACAAATATACATACATCAAATATACAATTATCTACACACAAAAAATTAGGCTAAACCCACTAGAGACTACTCCCCAGCAGAGTCACCACTTAATTTCTGTAGCGGTAAATTCATGACCATCAAGCTATGGATAAGCTAGACGTCAATAAAACCAGAGTCGCCACCGCGCTTTTATTGTTTCCAAGGGATGGGAAAAGTAAGAACAAAACCCAAAACTTAGAAGTTTTCAAATCAAAACTAATAAAATGCCAGAGATTACAAGTAAGGGGGTTGGTTACACAGAGGGAAGGTGTTAGCACCCAAAGTGTCCTAGGAACTCCTAGGGAGCCCTTTCTTGTGTGCATATGTATTTTGGTATAAAATATGTTTACAATAAATAGAGTGGAGAGATGAGAAAAAATTCATTAATATTTTTGTGTTTGACAAGACCTTCGGACTTGTGCCTATGTACTAACATAAAATAAGGGATCAAAACTTCGTAGTTCGTGGTAACAATTTCAAAGTGAATGAGTTGCTTTTAACAAAAACTTTAAGTTTAACAAAGGCACAAAGGGCCTAAAAATGGTTTGGATGGGTGTTAGTTATTTTTGGATTTTGAAATTTAAAGTCAAGCATAATTAAGTTCATTTACAAGTTTGATTAAGAAAAAAGTTTAAAAATTCAATGGCATAAGGCCAAAGTTTCTAATTTGCAATATAGTCAAAGTTTATAAATCACAAGTAAAGAAGATTTTAAAAAGGGGGAGAGATTTGAAATCAAAGAAGTGGGAAAGAGATGAAGAGACTAATCCTAAGCAAAAATTTAAAAGTTAAGAGTTAAAAAGATCTTACCAATGGGCTGCAATCCAATAGACAAGAACGTCATATAGAAACCCAAATTTCCCTTGGACTTTATAATCAAGCAATATCAATACACAAATAGCAAGATGAAGAGCAAGACATCAAATAAAGATGGTCACATCCAAGCTTAGCAACTCCATGATCTTCTCCATGATTCCCCATGTATCAGATGACTTCAAAAAGGAGCATTAGACACAGGTTTAAAATAACAGCTTCAATATGATCATGTTACAGATGAACTCAAATGGATCTTTAATAATTGTATAAAATGAAAGTTCACTTCACAAGAACTTGGTTTCATAAAAGTTGGCATAGGGAATGTTTCCTAAGTCTAAGTCCAATGTCTCAGATCAATCCAACAGTCCACACAAAATGTTTTTTTTAGGGTTTTTGTTCTTATTATGTTCATTAAGGTCAAAGGACCACAAACACAAACAAGTATAAACAAACACAATATATACACAAGATAAGGCTCAAATGAGCAAAGTGAAAATGACATTAAGTAAACAAATTGAATGGTATGAATAATGGCAAATGGACAAAGGCATGGAATTAAAGTACATAAAAGTAATGGCTTGAAATTAAATGTTAGTTGTTAGTGGATTAGAAGTTAGTATTGCTTTTGCTTTGGGTTTTTTTAAGTCATTCTTTGGAGAACACTCAACCCACTCATCACAAGCATGGATCCTTGAACCAAGACATCTTCCAAAGGAAGGAAAAAAGGCCAAGTTTCCACACAATTCCATGAAAGAGGGGAGACTTACAATCTCACTTACTAGAATGTTATGCTTTTTGTGTTACAAATTCAGCGCTATGTTAAGCAATCGTAATTGGACTTATGTAGAAGTCACAACTATTTGAGGTCGGGTAATATAAATTTTAGTGTTAATGCATGTTAGAGACATGGTATTATGAACCATCCTCCTAAAACATACCACACTTAAAAAGAATATGCAAAAGGGTGGACCTAATCTCATCCATACTCATGTTGATTTTTTAATCAACTAGCTTTAGGATATGGAGATATCATAGGTCCATCACATGAATGAATAAATAAGGGGAATAAGATGAAGAGAGAGGGGAATGGAATCAACATAAATTGGTCAAAGGAGGACGTTTACCAAATTAAGATCATTCATTCATTTTGGGAGATGAAATGTATATTTCTTCAATCCCCTAAATCCAATGATCTTAACTCAACAAAGTCAAATCAACCTTGACCAAGGCCCAACAACACAAGTAAAACCCAACAAGTCAAAATTAGAAGCTCAACAATATATATTTGACATTTTTCACAATTAAAATCAACTAAAATATGCATTAAATTAAATTATGGTTTGTCAAATTCCTAAAACCTCATCAAAACACCAAATAAATGGCCATGAGATTTATCATAGCTCAAACAAGGTCAAAGGACCTTGGAGAAAAATTTTCATCATTTTTGTAAACTTAAAACTATTTTTAAACAATTAAAAATATTCACAAAATCAATTAAATCATGAAAAATATTAATAATGATCCAAAAAATGATTTTAATTCAAAAAATGAAAGAGGAAATTTTTTGAAATTTTTTGGTGAAACTCTCATATTTTTTGGATCAATATTAAAATTAATATGAATTAATGAAACTAAAACAAATAAAATGAAAATCAAATAATTAGAAAAAACGTGGATCACTTGATCTCCCTCATTAATTGAGGTGGCAAATCAAGTGGTCACAAGCGCGCAATCCACAATGGACTCTAGTCAGCGCGCTGCAAACATGGTAATTCAAACCAACGCACAAGATTATTTCATTTCAAATGGATCATGTGGCTCTGAACCTGCCAACTCACCATCGGAGCTTCAACTCTGGTTTCCTTCTCTGATGAGCTTCACCGGACTGGTTTAGTCATAACCATCACCAAAATTAAAAAGAAGGACATGATTTTAAAGTAAAAATGGAACTGAGCTCGAATCTGACCTCAATTCATCCTAACTCCAAGTATATTGAGAGATACAAGGAGTTGAAATTTGAGGTGCACGATCTGAGTTGCTTCGATTTGACCTCAAAGTAACTCAATCTTGTTTCCTACATTGGTAGGACTTCAGACAACCAAGGATCCAAGAGAATTATGGAGAATTGAGAGAGAATCGAAGAGATTAAATTTTCTGAAAAAAGACCTTCAATGTAGGTCTGGATTCGATTGTTCTTCCTTTGATTCGTGCTTGATCTTGCTCAGAATGCTTGCAGAAGTAGATTAGAATGATCAAAAGGCTTTGGATCCCTGGAGTTTTGAATCTCAAAACAGTGAGATTCAAACTCAGTTTCCAATGGAAATTCTCAGGTTTATCCTCTAAAATGGAAGGGTTTGGAAGTGTGGATTCAAAACTGACGCGCAGGGTCCTCATTTCTGATGCATAAAGCCTCTATTTATAGCAAATCCAATAGATATTTGCACACTTGAAGTGAACTTCCAAATTTAGCAACGTGTGATTCATGGGTGCATGGGCGTGTACAGCCACATGAAATCATGTCATTTGGTCCATAATTGAGTGTACACAAGTCTGAGATCATGATGGAATGCTAGGCAAATGTGCATGAAAGTTTGAAGTTCAATCTTGCCAAATGATGATGCAAGATTCAAGCAATGCGCAACCCATTAGAATCTTGTCCAAAATGGATGATATTGGACTTTTTTGAAAGGTTAGATCAAAAGGAACAACTTTCATGTTGGACACTTTTTCATTTGAATCTTGTATCATGATTAATTTTGATGTGGAAGTTTGGAAAATTAAACATATAAAAAAATTCTAAATGTCAAGCTATATGTTCACTTATTCCACCTTGGCTAACTTTTTGTGTGAGCTTAAAATAAGAAAGGTTCCTTCATCGATATTGTAGCTCTCTTAAAATCCTTCAAAATTGTCATAAATTTGACCTCATTTGGATTTGATATGAAGGAGTTATGCATTTTTTAAGTTGAGGAAAATCACTTGTTCAATGGTATTGGTCCAAAATGACCTATAATGTATCCTCATATCACATGCTCATAAACGTTGAATCAGCTCTTCCTATAAAAATCAATGTTGAATTAGGAATCTTGAATTTGATTGTGCAACTTGGAAATCTTTCATCTCATAAAAGTTGAGCAAGTTTTGACCTTAGGAAGTTGACCTCCAAATTAGGGTTTAGACAAAATGACCTATAACCTTTCACCATAAAAAAATAACTTTCCAAGCAAAAATAGCTCTAGAACTATACATGAAAGTTGTTTGGAATGTCATTTAGAGTAACTTTTATCTTGGAATAATTTTCATATGACAAAAATTGTAGAAGATAGAGTCTTTGGGACCCCAGATTTGATCAGATGAATTCCTCTGGTCAACCACCATCAACCAAATTTATAGCTTGCAATTCTATTGACTTTTGGGACTCATGGGAGATCATATATGCATAAGATGATGTGATTTGAAGTATCCCTTGAAATATTTGACCAATTGTTGAAGAAGCTTGTTGAAGAAGTTACACAAGATACCCAGATGAACTAGGGTTTCAAAGGCAAACCAATTCCAAACTCTTGATGAATTCTTGATCAAAATAACATGTGGATATAATGGGGATCCATATATGATACCTAGAGCCATTTGTAGATCATTCGTGATTGAGCTCTTAGCAATGAGGGTCTTAAACCCTAGATATGAACTTGATAGATCAAAGGTGAGCATGTGCCTTACCTACAAAAGAGTTAGATATATACAAAGGCATATTTTTGGTATTTTGGTTAGTAACATGATAAAATGCAAAGTATGATACAATCAAATGGTGCTTGGTGATCTCTCCCAATGCAAACCCAATGAGTGAGGGGTAAGGAGGATACCAAGATGTGATCCCAATGCCAATGCATATGATGAGATATTATGAGGGATATTAGGGTCAAAATTGGGGTCTTACAGTTAACATCAACAAAACCGTCAATGTTAGGGAACAAAGCTAGGCGATTGATGAGCAATACAAAGATGGGTTCAAAAGCTTCCATACTACCGGCTTGAGTAAAGACAGTAGCTTTACCAATGAGGAACTCAGAGGTCAACCTAAGAATACCTCCTTTCTTCACCAAATGAGCATAAATCTCAAATTTCTTCAGATGAAGAGCTTCAACTATGATATGAGATCTGGGAATCTCCTCTAACCCACTAAAAGGTACCCTTGTCAGATACTGGTATTCCCAAGAGATGAGCATACTCCTCTAACATAGGTACAAGCTGATAATCGGGAAAAGTGAAGCACCGGTAGAGAGGATCATAGAACTGAACCAAAAAACTCAGAATTCCTTCAACCACATCAGTAGATAACACAGATAAAAGTTTCCCATGATGTTGCTTGAAGTCCAAGGGATCTAATGTAAAGGATGACAACTTCCTTAGCTCTTTTAAATCAGGACATCTGAAATTGTACTTCTTAGTGTTCCTTCGTCCACAATCCATGGTCAGAAAATATTTTCAAACAAGACCTCAGTTCCTTGAAATTTATTTTTCTGTGATGAATGTTATGATGTGCATGTATGCATGAATGCAACAATCACAAACAAGGGATCACACACAATGCAAACACAAACAAAGGTCAAGAGATGGACCAAGTCATTATCAAGATCAATCATCCATTTTGGTGGATTATGGTTTTCACCTTATCAACACCCAAGTTCCATTGATATTGACAAGACTTGATTGGATCAACCAAGAATCAAGGGTTTGTTGTGAGTCTCCGCACTACGTCCTAAAATAGGCCAAGAGGGGTTAAATTTTCTACGGTTCTTAGCTTCTCGGACCCTAAATCAGAGAAAGCAATGTCTATCCACAAATAACTTGTGTGACATTAGTAACTCCAAAAAGGTCTCCACTGAGTAGATGGGTTTCAAGCCAACTTGTTAAGGACTACTCCACATAAGTTGAACATGACTATACCATCCCTCTATCTTAATTGCACTTAAGTTTGGGTTAGAACTTATATCACCACTCAGAGATCACCAAACACAACATACAAATTATATCACACAAACAAATATACACACATAAAAAAGTAGGCTAAACTCACTAAGGACGAATCCCTAGCAGAGTCGCCACTTAATTTCTGTAGCAGTTAATTCATGACCATCGAGCTATGGATAAGCTTAACATCAATAAAACTATAGTCGTTACCGCGCTTTTATTGTTTCCAAAGGAAAAGGGAAAAGTACGAACAAAACCCAAAGATAAGAAGTTTTCAAATCAAAACTAATAAAATGTCAGAGATTACAGGTAAGGGGGTTGGTTACACAGAGGGAAGGTGTTAGCATCCAAAGTGTCTTAGGTACTCCTAAGAAGCCCTTTTTTATGTGCGTGTGTATTTTTGGTATAAATGATGTTTGAGAAAAATAGAGTGTGGGGATGAGAAAAGAATTTATTGATTATATTTTTGTGTTTGACAAGACCTCCGGACTTGTGCCTACATACCAACATAAAAATGAGGGATTAAAACTTCGTAGTTTGTGATAAAATTTTCAAGTAAGTTGGTGGATTACTTTTTTAACAAAAATTTAAATGAAAAGGGCACAAAGGGCCAAAAATTTGAATGAAGTTGTTAATTCTTTTTGTCTTTTTAAAATTTAAGTCAATATGATTAAGTTTATTTATAACTTTGATTTGAGAAAGAGTTTGAAAATTCATTGGCGTAAGGCAAAAGTTTCTAATTTAAACAATGTATAAATTTGAAATCACAAGTAAAGAAAGTTTTTGAAAGAGGGGGGGAGGGAGATTTGAAATTTAAGAAGGGGGAGGAGATGAAGAGGCTATCCTAAGTATAAATTTAAAAGTTAAGAGTTGAAGAGATCTGACCAATGGGATACAATCCAACAGACAAGAATGTCATATAGAAAACCCATTTTCCCTTTGGACTTTGAATCAAACAATAATCAATAAAGTAAATAGCAATATCCAGACATCATGAATATTAAGGCATCAAATAAAGATATCCACATACAAGCAAGCAATTCCATTGTTAGCGGTCTTCTTTGTCTTCCCATGTATCAAATAAATTTTTCCTTGACCAACTCAGAGCAAAGCATCAAACACAAGATCAAAATAATAATTAAGCATAAAGACAGAGTAACAAATGAATTCAAACAAGATCCAAGGCTTGCATCATATGAAGGCTTAGTTCATAATAGCTTAATCTCAAAATGTTGGCATTGGTCAAGTCCTTTTTGCACAGGGAATGTTGCCTACTTCTAAGTCCAAGAGTTCAGGTCAAGATCAACAGTCCACCAAATATTTTTTAGGGCTTTTATTGTTATTAGGTATTTTAAAGTCCTAAGACTGCAAACAAAATCAAAACACACAAAAAATATATACAATCACAAGATATGACTCAAATGGGCAAAGTAAAAATGACATAAACATAAGCAAGTTAAATGAAATGTAAAATGCCAATGAATGATAAATGACTGAAATTTAAATTGCATAAAGTAAATGAGTTGAAAGTAAAGCAATATTAACAAGAGTTAGTCAAAGGTTAGTCACAAGTGTAGATCCTTGAACCAAGACATCTTCCATGAGAAGGGCTCCAACTTGGATAATTCACAAGTATGCCACTAGCTCTCATGAAACAAAAAAAGGTCAAGTCTCCAAACAATACCATGAAGAAGGGGAGGCTTACAATCCCACTTACTAGAATGTTATGCCTTGAGGGTCAAACATAGCTCTATTTTAAGCAATCGTAATTGGACTTATGTAGAAGTCACAACTATCTGAGGTCGGGCAATAAAAATTTAGGTGTTAATGCATGTTAGAGATTTGGTATGAAGAACCAAACTCCTACAACATACCACACACTAAAAAAAGGTCAAAAGGGAGGGACCTATCTCAGTCATACTTGTATTGGTTCATCTGACAAAAGGTCATTGATGAACCAATTGGCCTTTAGACATTAGAGATTTCATTGGTCAAATGAGGGAATAGGAAATAATGGGTATGAAGATGAAGAGGGAGGAGAAGATAGAAACACAAATTGACTAAATGAGGATTTTTATCAAATCAAAACCATCCATTCATTTTGGGAGATGAAAGGTACATTTCATCAATCCCCTAAATCCAATGGTTTTGATCCAACAAAAGTCAAATCAATCTTGACCAAGGCCCAAATAGAAAGTCAAACATCACAAGACCATAAAAATGACTCAACATAATTTTTAAACAATAAAACAAATAAAAATCCAATTAAAGGTGAATTAAAATATATTTTAATTTGGTCAAAACCTAAAATCTCTTCAAAACACCAAATAAATGGTCAAGAGATTTATCCTAGGTCACACAAGGTCAAAGGACCTTAGACAAAAAAATTCATGATTTTTGAAAAGTCAGAAGTATTTTTAAACAATTAAAAATATGCATAAAAACATTTAATTCATGAAAAATATAAAAATTAATCCAAAAAATAATTTTAATTCAGAATATGAATGTGAAAAATATTTAAAGATTTTTGGTGACAGTCCTATTTTTTTTGGATTAAAAATGAAATAAATATGAATTAAACAAAATAAAATGATTAAACATAAAATCAGAAATTAAAATAAAATAAGAAAAAACAAGGGCCATCAGATCTCTCTCATTAATTGAGGTGGCATATCTGATGGCCACACACGCGTGTTCCGTGGTGATCATCAGTCAAAGAGATGTATGTGTGGTAATCAAAACCAATGGTCCAGATTATAACATCCAATCATGATCAGATGGCCAGGAAACTTGCCAACACACCACAGGAGTTAGGGCTCCGGTCATCTTCTTTGGTGACCTCCACCGGACTGGTCCAACTTCATCTCAATGGAAAATGAAAAACAAGGACACTATTTCAAAGAGAAAATTCTCAGGATCGCGAATCTGGCCTCAATTTTCTCCAATTCCAAGTATATAAAAAGATACATGGATTTGAATTTTGAGGATCATGAACTGAGTTTCTTCGATTTGACGTCAAAGCAACTCAATCTTATTGCCTACTGTCATACCCCAAAATTTGCCCGTTGGTATTACAAAGCATTTTCCAAGACCCCGACTTATTCTGCAAGGCACCGACATCAAGCCCAGCTCACAACAGGCCCAATCCAAAAGGGGCCCAAAATAGCTTGCTCGCTAGGCGAGCAATCTCTTCGCCTAGCGAGTGCTTCGTCATGATACTCGCCCAGCGAAGCGTCAGATCCAGGAAAAGGCCCAGACCTAGTTCGCTCGCTAGGCGAGCAATTCCTTCGCCTAGCGAAGCTTGCGAAGTTTGAGATTTTTGGACCTCATTTTAAGCCCATTAGGTCACCACTACCTCTACTATAAATACCTGCTCCTCTGCTACGAAAAAAACACACACAGACGGACGAAGACGGACGGAAACACGCATCCAGAGGGAGAAACACAGAAACCCTGCTGATCCAAAGAATTCAGAAGGCGGAAACCCTGAAGGCCGCTTACTCGCTCCGAAGCTACCGTCGTCCAACTCAATCCGGCTCGCCCATTCAAGGTTACAACTTGATTTGCAAACAGGTTAGCCTCACTATTATCGCTTTAGCTTCTTAATTGGCATATGATTATCATTTGGTGTCCGTATTTTGCATGTGGTATCATTTTAGTATCTTAATTTGCATGTGATATCGTTTTGTATTTTCACTTGGCATATGGTACCACTTCAGGTTCTTAATTTGTGGATTATAATGGAATTCATAAATATTTTGAAGTCTTGCATGAGAATTTAAATGTGTTTGCCTATTGTGAAGCTGAACCATATAATTGTATGTTGGATGCCATAAGCCATGCTGCAGGTTGAGGTCATAATGTTCTCAAATTTCAAACCCGTGGCCGCTCGCTAGCTCATCGCTAGGCGAGCCCGCAGCGAGCCTTCGCTGAGCCTTCGCTAGGCGAAGCAGAGGCGACCGGGCCAGGGGCTGCTTTGCTTTTTTGCTGCCTATTTCATGTTTACCTAATGATGATTCTGCATTATTTGGCCTAAATTCTTGGCTGCTATATTTATCTTATGATGCAATTTCCAATTGTATTTTATGCTTTAATCTGTGTGTTCATGGTGTAAAGGCTAGCATACTTCCGAAGAAATAGCCGGCTAGGTACTCCGCTTTACGCATGGGAAGCCTTCATGGAGAGGGATTCTAAATTATTTCACTTTAATGTGAAGATTCATATTGATTGCCTAATTAATTTTACTATATTAACTTTTAATGTAATGTGGACTTTAATGTATCGATTTAATGCGGTATCACCATAATTACCTAATGGACTTGAAACATAGACTTTAAATAAATGACATCGGACCTCTCTTTATTACCCCACGATTACAATATTACGGTCATGTCCCGCGAACGTGGGGATAACTTTAGCAAAGACCCTTCGGTAAAATCATCATAGTCCCTCGGATGTTGCCTTCGAAATTACGATTTTGTCCCTCGATGACCCTTCGGTGTGGCCTACGGTTAAATGATGATAGTCCCTTCGAATGCTAAGGTATCCTCACAACTGTTGCCTTCAATGACCTATCGATGACCCTACGATGACCCTTATACATCCCCAGGATAAAACTACTTGCTTCTCAATAGTAAGGACAGTTTTACCCTCATAAGGATGGGAAATGCCCAGAAAGACCTCGGACAGGTATAACCTTAATTGCTCATTCATACCAAAAAATGCTTTTCACACCCCACACCTTTCAAACGTCTTCTTTTGGAAAATCACCACTTAGCATACATCCGTACTAGGATCATTGCCAAGTTATATTTTTCTAAACTACTTTCAAAAAAACTAAATGAGATAACCACTTTGTATACATTCATGCAAGAATCATTACAAAGTTAAATTCTCCTTTTCAAAACATTTTTCACACAGTTCTCAACCACCTTTTTCAAACAAAGAAAACATAAATGATTGAGCAATTAAGAGCCCATGGATAACCATGGATACAAAGGGTGCTAACCCCTTCCCTTTGTATAAAGTACCTCCCGAACCTAAGAATTTAAAATTAAGGTCTTTCCTGTTCTTTTCCACCTTTCCTTAAGGGATAAAAGAAAAGTCGGTGGCGACTCTTGCTAACCGCGACATTGCGATTACAAATCCAATAAGGTCCAGTTCACCGTATGACAGAACTGGCGACTCTGCTGGGGACTAACTAAAGAGAGGTCCACCTTAAAAATCATTTATGTTTTATTGTTCCTTCTTTTAAGGGGGCTTTGAGTGAAAGATCCTACACCCGGATCTAGTGTACCTTAGGTAAGTAGCAATAGATCATCGCGACTATCCGGCGTATACTGGAATGGTTAAAATGATAGCTACGGTTAATGTGACACTTTGGTTGTCCTGATGTTCCTCATGTTACTTGAGGAAAAATTTGGCTTCTGCGTGGTGTCATCAAAGCATTAACCAGACCTTTAGAACCCTAATTGACTCATCCTAGCCATTAGAAAGTAGTGAGATAACTGGCTTCGGTTCCGACTGAGGTTGGTTGATACTCGATACTACACTCTTTGAGATTGGACTTTAGGGAAGCTTCGGTCAACCACTTGGCGTTGCACTGAAGTGGACTTAAAGAAAGGTCGATGATCTGAGATCCTTCTAGAACCCGGTTACTATTCTAGGACAGGTTGAACCAACCAAACTTCAGTGGGGAGGGTACTTACCTATGGAACTCATGCAAGCCTTAAAACCTAGGAATAATTGTTGTGTGACATGCTTGTGCTTACATAACATCATGACATCATAACATTGTACTAACCATTTCAAGGACTTAGGGATTTAACTTTGCTCTGTTTTGTATAAAAAAAAAAAAAAAAAAAAAGTTTCCTTTTTTGGTAGTTTATGCAAAGTTAAGGTCCAAAAGTCCTTGAAAACATTTCATGCATTGCATAGCATAACATAGCATAACAGGTACTCTAAAGGGATCAATGTTCTCACGGTTTTCCTCCAAACAGAAAAATGGACCTCGAACAAATTGTCAAAGATCTCCATGCTCAGAATGCTCAACTCCAGGAGATGATCTTGAAATTATCCAAGGGGCAGGAGGAACTGAAGGCTCTCTTGCTCGAGAAGAAGAAAGACCAGAAACCTGTGAGTTACATTAACCCAGGAAGAAGGCTTAAAAGACAGGCCGCGAGAGTCAAGTTTGGAATTCCGAAGGATCAAGAAGAGGAAACAGAGACAGATTCAGAAGATGAGAATGCCAATCCTTTCAACCCTGAGGACGACGATGAAGATTATGAGAATGAACAGTACTCTCCAAGAGATGGCAAGTACAAGTTGCTAGAAGAACGTATGCTAGCTATGGAGGCTCAGAAGGCGCCCGGTCTGGATTTCGAAAGCTTGGGCCTGGTCTCTGATGTAGTTATTCCCCGCAAATTCAAAGTCCCCGCTTTCACCAAGTATGATGGGGCATCTTGTCCTCAAATGCATCTGAGAGCTTATGTGAGAAAGATTCAACCGTATACCTCTAACAGGAAACTATGGATCCATTTCTTCCAAGAGAGTCTGTCTGGCACACAGTTAGAATGGTACTATCAGCTCGAGAGCTCTGACATCCACACCTGGACTGACTTAGCGACAACCTTCTACAAGCACTACCAGTATAACTCTGAACTAGCACCTACTCGGCTACAGTTGCAGAATATGACTATGGGATCTAAAGAAAGCTTCAAAGAATATGCTCAAAAATGGAGAGATTTGGCTGGCAGAGTCAAACCCCCTATGACCGATCGAGAATTGGTGGACATGTTCATGAGCACACTGACTGGCCCATTCTACAGCCATCTATTGAGGAGTTCCTCATTGGGTTTCACTGAACTTATATTAACAGGTGAACATGTTGAAAGTGGCATTCGAAGTGGGAAGATACATGCGACTACCTTTGATCCTCCGGAGACTCCTAATGGCATCACTGCCCCTCTGCCTAATCATGACGAGTCTGTCAATGCTGTGGAAGATACTGATAACGATTATGACTTGGATAGCTGGATTTCCCCAACAATTGGCGACGGACTCAATAATTGGAAGGCTGGAGACACTATCCTGAGTTCCTTTAGTCAGGAGTAATTGTTATTACTATTTTAGTGTTTTAAAGCATTGTGTCTATACCCGGGGCACAATAGCTAATTTTTCAAGGGTTCTGTCATTTTCATAAGCATATTCATATTCAATAAATCAATGGACTTTTTGCATTCAGATATTGCGCTCTTTATCTTTCCTGTCATCTTTTAAACAAAGCTATGTATTCTTGCACACACTCACATAACAAATTTGCCGATCCATATCCACTCTGGATCCTGTTGATAATAGTTCTGCTACTGTTCATTATGACTTTGAAAATCCGATCTACCAAGCCGAGGATGGAAGCGAGGAAGATTGTGAAGTCCCTGGTGAACTTGTCGGACTATTACTACAAGAAGAAAAGACCATACAGCCGCAGGAGGAATCAATTGAAATTGCAATGGGTACTGAAATAGACAAGAAAGAAGTCAGAGGTTTCTTGGGGCACTCGGATTACATTGCCCGATTCATCCCACATTTGACTGCTACCTGCAAACCCATCTTCAAATTACCAAAAAAGAAAAATCAAGAGATGGTATGGAATGATGAATGACACAATCAAGAAATATCTCCAAGAACCTCCAATTCTAATGCTACCAGTTGAAGGAAGACCTCTCATCATGTATTTGACCGTGTTAGAAAATTCAATAGGGTGTGCTGGGGCAACATGACGAGTCTGGTCGAAAAGAGCATGCCATACACTGCCTTAGCAAAAGGTACCGACTGTGAAACAAGATACTCACAGCTCGAGAAAGCTTACTGTGCTTTGGCTTAGGCTGCTCGCCGACTAAGACAGTATATGTTGAATCATACCACTTTATTGATTTCTAAGATGGATTCTATCAAATATCTACTTGAGAAACCTGCTGTCTCCTAAGAGAGTTATCACTGATAATGGTACTAAACTGAACTCTACACGCAGTTCAAAATAAAGCACCATAACTCTTCTCCGTACCGGCCAAAGACGAACGGCGCCGTGGAGGCTGCTAACAATATCAAGAATATAACAGTAACATACAAAGACCGGCAGGAGATGTTACCTTTCGCTCTTCATGGTTACCGCACTTCGACAGGGGCAACCCCTTTCTCTTTAGTCTATGGAATGGAAGCCGTTTTACCAGTGGAAGTTCAGATTCCCTCTCTAAGAATTGCGAAAGATGCAGGCTTAGATGAGGATGAATGGATTCAAACTCGACTCGATCAGATAAATCTGATTGATGAAAAGAGACTTGCGGTTGTTTGTCATAGGCAGATATATCAGAAGCGCATGACCCAAGCATTTAACAAAAAGGTCAAGAGACAGGTGTATCAAATTGGTGACTTGGTGATCAAGCGTATCATTCTACCCCAAGGTGATCCCAGAGGCAAATGGACTCCCACATACGAAGGGCCATTTGTAGTTAAGAAGGTATTCTCTGGTGGAGCCATGATACTTGCTACGATGGATGGCGAAGACTTCCCGCATCCCGTGAACGCGGACATAGTTAAAAAATACTACGCATAAAAGAGACCCGCTAGGTCGACGTACCTAGGCAAAAGTAAGGGCATCCCGGCGAACCAAAAGGGTTCGGGCAAAAATTAGGGATAAATATATAAAGACGTACACCCGGCAAGTCGAAAACCTGAAAAGGCGGCTTGGGCAAGAAGGGGTATCCCGGTGGACTGAAAACCTGAAAAGGTGGTCCAGGCAAAAATTAGGGATTAAAGCGTATGACTATGTCCCGTTCTCTGTCAGCTTCAACCAAGTTCAAGGGACTGAACAAGCCAATCACTTCTATCCGACAGCAAGGGATGAGATGCTCGAAGACATAATGACAGTGGTGGAATTAGAATCAATAGGACTTCTTCCACATAGCTTTCTCTTTGTTTTCGACAACTTCCTCTTACTAGGATTTCTGTCTCCTTGTACACAAATTGCTTGTTTATAGGCCTCTTTCAAAATCAATACAATTTTATCTCCAAAAAAAAGGATGCTTTCGTTTTTACTTTTTTTGTTTTGTTTGCATAAACGTCCATTGATTTAGTTTGAATTAATATATGCATTTGAATATGATCAATGTTTATCAAAATACATGCATAAAATAGCAATGGCAGTTACTAAAAGACTTCAGGATCGTGGAGAAGGTCTAATCATGCTTTCCAATGAATCCGTTGCTAATTCTATTCCCCAACAAGAACCAGCTATTGCCCAGCAGAGGTCGGCATCACCAGACATACTGGTCATCTCTTCTACCCCCAGCCAGGCTCTGTTGAATATTTCCACCATCAGACAGAAATCAAGCATCCCCAGCCGAGGAAGGGTCATCAATACAAATATCTCCGACCGGAAGACTGAGATTTATTTCCCCAGTAGAGTCCCCTAGAAGAACATGTCAGACGCATAGTGCACTCATTACATCATTTCACATCACATACCTACATACAATTTTCATTCCGCATCATATACATTACATCATTTCATAGCATAGCTCGCATTTATTCCAGACGCATAATTCACTCATTACATCATTTCACAGCACGCGCATGCATACGACATTTGCATCTCATGCATCATGACATGGCATGAAGCTAACTTTATTTTTCAGGTTAATTATCCTCTTGATACAATCAAAACAAAGGTCCATTCAGACGGACAGCTTTATCAATTACATTCAGAAGTCAACTACATCTTTCAGATACTCCATGTCAACATTCATTCTGACATCCTCCTAACGATGGCATTTATGAGCTCATCCCAGACATTTATTGCAAGTACAACATATACAGATATCATCAGATACAGCCTAACATACGGTTCATTCTGATTCAGCCCAACATATGATTCCTTCAACTATTTCAAGACGGTCTAATGTACGACCCAATTTGACCTTCGTCTCCTCAGATGCTACCTAGTGTACGGTACATTTCTGAAGTGTAGTCTAGTGTACGACTACCCCCTTTTTATCATCAGATTCAGCCTAATGGACGACTCAGTCTGCTCAGATACGGTCTAATGTACGACCCAATTTGACCTTCGTCTCCTCAGATGCTACCTAGTGTACGGTACATTTCTGAAGTGTAGTCTAGTGTACGACTACCCCCTTTTATCATCAGATTCAGCCTAATGGACGGCTCATCCTGCAACTCCAATACAGTCTATCATAAGACCCATTTGGATCTTCAACTACTCCCAACACGGTCTAATGTACGACCCAGTTGGACCTTCACTTCTCAGGTACTGCCTAGCATACGGTCCATCCTGATTCATCTCAACACATGACTCTTTCAACTCAGATACGATCTAGCGTACGATCCATTCTGACCTTCAAATCTTCAAATACCACTCCAATACAGTCTAATGTACGACCAAGTTAGACCTTCAAGTCAGATTCTGCAAATACAGTCTAATGTACGACCAAGTTAGACCGTCAAGTCCTCGGACAACTCAGATAAGGTTTAATGTACGACCAAGTTGGACCTTTATCTCCTCAGATGCTACCTTCGGACAGGTACATTTCTGAATGGTAGTCTAGTATACGGCTACTCCCTTGCTCAGGTGCTACCTTCGGACAGGTACATTCCTGAATGGTAGTTTGGTATACGGCTACTCCCTTGCTCAGGTGCTACCTTCGGACAGGTACATTCCTGAATGGTAGTCTGGTATACGGCTACTCCCTTTCTCAGGTGCTACCTTCGGACAGGTACATTCCTGAATGGTAGTCTAGTATACGGCTGCTCTCTTTCTCAGGTGCTACCTTCGGACAGGTACATTCCTGAATGGTAGTCTAGTATACGGCTACTCCCTTTCTCAGGTGCTACCTTCGGACAGGTACATTCCTGAATGGTAGTCTAGTATACGGCTACTCCCTTTCTCAGGTGCTACCTTCGGACAAGTACATTCCTGAATGGTAGTCTAGTATATGGCTACTCCCTTTCTCAGGTGCTACCTTCGGACAGGTACATTCCTGAATGGTAGTCGAGTATACGGCTACTCCCTTTTCTCGGGTGCTACCTTCGGACAGGTACATTCCTGAATGGTAGTCTAGTATACGACTACTCCCTTTTCAGCAGCTTCAGCCTAACGTACGACTCATTCTGCAACTCAGATACGATCTAGCGTACGATCCATTCTGATCTTTCATCCCCAGCAAAGTCATCTGCCTAATGAACGGCTCATTCTGCAACTCAGATACGATCTAGCGTACGATCCATTCTGATCCTTCATCCCCAGCAGTATAGCATACTCTGACTCCCCAACGAAGTCAACAGCATAATGGATGGTTCACTATACGGTCTGATTTATGACCCGGTGTGACACCCATGTCTCTAGGTATCGTCTAACGTACGACACAATCTGGAAATCTCCTCAGCAAGTTTCTTGGATGGCATCTTTAAGCCCATCTCCGTCAAGACAAATGAACAAGTGCAAATTTTTGGGGCATTCTAAGTGTTCAATAATCTTTCACCTCCAGACCACGAACGGCACCTACCATTCTACTCTCTCGGTTCAAGAATATTGAACAGGGGCAGCTGTCATACCCCAAAATTTGCCCGTTGGTATTACAAAGCATTTTCCAAGACCCCGACTTATTCTGCAAGGCACCGACATCAAGCCCAGCTCACAACAGGCCCAATCCAAAAGGGGCCAAAATAGCTTGCTCGCTAGGCGAGCAATCTCTTCGCCTAGCGAGTGCTTCGTCATGATACTCGCCCAGCGAAGCGTCAGATCCAGGAAAAGGCCCAGACCTAGTTCGCTCGCTAGGCGAGCAATTCCTTCGCCTAGCGAAGCTTGCGAAGTTTGAGATTTTTGGACCTCATTTTAAGCCCATTAGGTCACCACTACCTCTACTATAAATACCTGCTCCTCTGCTACGAAAAAAACACACACAGACGGACGAAGACGGACGGAAACACGCATCCAGAGGGAGAAACACAGAAACCCTGCTGATCCAAAGAATTCAGAAGGCGGAAACCCTGAAGGCCGCTTACTCGCTCCGAAGCTACCGTCGTCCAACTCAATCCGGCTCGCCCATTCAATGTTACAACTTGATTTGCAAACAGGTTAGCCTCACTATTATCGCTTTAGCTTCTTAATTGGCATATGATTATCATTTGGTGTCCGTATTTTGCATGTGGTATCATTTTAGTATCTTAATTTGCATGTGATATCGTTTTGTATTTTCACTTGGCATATGGTACCACTTCAGGTTCTTAATTTGTGGATTATAATGGAATTCATAAATATTTTGAAGTCTTGCATGAGAATTTAAATGTGTTTGCCTATTGTGAAGCTGAACCATATAATTGTATGTTGGATGCCATAAGCCATGCTGCAGGTTGAGGTCATAATGTTCTCAAATTTCAAACCCGTGGCCGCTCGCTAGCTCATCGCTAGGCGAGCCCGCAGCGAGCCTTCGCTGAGCCTTCGCTAGGCGAAGCAGAGGCGACCGGGCCAGGGGCTGCTTTGCTTTTTTGCTGCCTATTTCATGTTTACCTAATGATGATTCTGCATTATTTGGCCTAAATTCTTGGCTGCTATATTTATCTTATGATGCAATTTCCAATTGTATTTTATGCTTTAATCTGTGTGTTCATGGTGTAAAGGCTAGCATACTTCCGAAGAAATAGCCGGCTAGGTACTCCGCTTTACGCATGGGAAGCCTTCATGGAGAGGGATTCTAAATTATTTCACTTTAATGTGAAGATTCATATTGATTGCCTAATTAATTTTACTATATTAACTTTTAATGTAATGTGGACTTTAATGTATCGATTTAATGCGGTATCACCATAATTACCTAATGGACTTGAAACATAGACTTTAAATAAATGACATCGGACCTCTCTTTATTACCCCACGATTACAATATTACGGTCATGTCCCGCGAACGTGGGGATAACTTTAGCAAAGACCCTTCGGTAAAATCATCATAGTCCCTCGGATGTTGCCTTCGAAATTACGATTTTGTCCCTCGATGACCCTTCGGTGTGGCCTACGGTTAAATGATGATAGTCCCTTCGAATGCTAAGGTATCCTCACAACTGTTGCCTTCAATGACCTATCGATGACCCTACGATGACCCTTATACATCCCCAGGATAAAACTACTTGCTTCTCAATAGTAAGGACAGTTTTACCCTCATAAGGATGGGAAATGCCCAGAAAGACCTCGGACAGGTATAACCTTAATTGCTCATTCATACCAAAAAATGCTTTTCACACCCCACACCTTTCAAACGTCTTCTTTTGGAAAATCACCACTTAGCATACATCCGTACTAGGATCATTGCCAAGTTATATTTTTCTAAACTACTTTCAAAAAAACTAAATGAGATAACCACTTTGTATACATTCATGCAAGAATCATTACAAAGTTAAATTCTCCTTTTCAAAACATTTTTCACACAGTTCTCAACCACCTTTTTCAAACAAAGAAAACATAAATGATTGAGCAATTAAGAGCCCATGGATAACCATGGATACAAAGGGTGCTAACCCCTTCCCTTTGTATAAAGTACCTCCCGAACCTAAGAATTTAAAATTAAGGTCTTTCCTGTTCTTTTCCACCTTTCCTTAAGGGATAAAAGAAAAGTCGGTGGCGACTCTTGCTAACCGCGACATTGCGATTACAAATCCAATAAGGTCCAGTTCACCGTATGACACCTACATTGGTAGAACTTCAGCCAACCAAAAATCACAAAGAATGGTGAAGAATTGAGAGAGAATCCAAGAGATGAAAATTCTGGAAAATCACCTTCAAAGGAGCTTGAAACTTGCTTGATCTTGCTTCCAATTGGCCTTGGCTTGACTTCAGAAGCTTGCAGGAGTTGAATTGAAGCAAGGAAAGGCTTGGACTCTTGGAGTTTCAATCTCAAAATAGAAGGAGATTTGAAACTCGATTTTCAAATGAAAACCTTCAAGATTATCCTCTAATGGTGGGGGTTTAGATTGCAGGTTCAAAGCTTGGGAAGTTTTCCTTAATTTTGAGCAATGAGGGTCTTATTTATAGGCAAGGCAATTGCTTTCTACACATTTCCAAAATTGGCCAAAAATAGAAATTCACTTGCATGCTTGCATGGGCGTGTGATAGGCCCATGAAATGATGTAATCAGGTCCAAAATCCCTCATGTGTAATGCTGAAAGCATGTCATGTGATCATGCAATGGAAATTGAAATGTGAATGTGAATTTCATCCAAATGAAGCTTTGAAGAGAAACCATGCGCAAGTCCTCCAATTCTTGGCCAAGTGAGATGATCTTGGACTTCTTGGAAAGGTGAGATCAAGGGGAACAACTTTCATGTTGAGCACTTTTATATTTGAAGCTTGGATCATGATGAATCTTGAGGTGGAAGTTTGGAAAATCAAACATATTTGAAAATTTTCTAAGTACGAAGTCAAATGTTCACTTCTTCCACCTTGAATAACTATTTCTATGGAATTAAAATGGAAAACATTCCTTCATCAAAGTTATATATCTTTCAAACATCTTAAATTTGGTCACAAATTTGACCTCATTTGGATTTGGCATTAAGGACTTATGCATTTTAGAAGGTGAGGAAAATCACTTGTTCAATGGTAATGGCCCCAAATGACCTATAATGTTTCCTCTTGGCACATGCATTTGCAAGTTGAATTTGAATTTCTTCCAAGAATAAAGGTTTAATAAGACATCTTGAATTTTCTCATGAAACTTGAATGGTTTTAATATCATAAAAATTAAGCAAGTTATGGTCCTTAGAAGTTGACCTCCTAACTAGGATTCAGACAAAATGACCTATAACCTTTCACCATAAAAAATGACTCTCCAAGAAAAAATAGCTCTTGACTTCAACATGAAAGTTGTTTGGAATGTCATAAGGAGTAACGTTTCTCTTGCAATCATTTTTGTATGACAAACATTGTAGGAGATAGGGTCTAGGGAACCCTAGTTTTGACCAGTTGACTTTCTCTGGTCAACCACCATGAACCAACTTGCAAACTTGAATTTATATTGATATTTGGGAGTAATGGAGGATCATATATGTATAATATTATGTAATATTAAGTATCCATAGAAGTATTTGATCAAATGTTGAAGAAACTTGTTGAGAAAGTCACACAAGATACCCAGATGAATTAGGGCTTCCAAGGCAAACAAGCTTCAAATTCTTGATGAATTCTTGATCAAAATGATGAATAAAGATCATGGGGATCCATATATGATTTATAGAGCCAATGTGAGCCATCTCTTAATTAGTCTCCTTGCATTGAGGGTCGCAAACCCTAGATATGAGCTTGATATGGCAATGGTGGATGCACACACTCCCTACAAAAGAACAAAGCTATACATATACATGTTTTTGGTATTTTGGTTAGTAAATAATGAAAATCAAATTATGATAAAATAAAATATGCTTGGTGATCTCTGCCAATGCAAACCCAATGAATGAGGGGTAAGGAGGATGCCAAGGTGTGATCCCCAAAGCTAATGCATATGATGAGATAACATGAGGGATCTTAGGGTCAAAATTGAGGTCTTACACACCTCTTCCTCTATCTACAACACCACATCTTTGGTTGCTTTAGTATTAGGGATTTCTCATATTAGACCAGCCGCTTTCTTGCTGATTTCGACCAATCAAATTATTGTAGCCTCCTTTACCTTTGTTGTCGAGCCACTTCCCTTTGCCTTTCTTTTCTTTTACTAATTACGCCTGCAAAACCACACTACTCTTTGACTTTCCTGGAGATCTTTCAGTCATTATTTTTCATGAGATTCAAGCGTCCCTTGAAGCTCTTACTTTGTCAATATTTACGAATCTTTTGACTCTTCTATGACTACTATCATGTGGTCGAACTTTGGAGCAAATGCCCTCAAGATCTTTTAAACAATTGATCTTGATGTCAACACTTATCCACATACCTTGATTTGATTCACCAGTTTTGTAACCCTAGTGAAAAAATCAGTTATGCGTTCATTGTCTTCCATCTAAAGCAATTCATACGTTCTTTTGTGAGTGTGTAACCTTACCTCTTTCACCTTTTCTCCACCTCCAAATGATTTTTCCAGAATTTCCCATGCTTCTTTCGCTGATTCAACATCACCAACCTTTTCAAAATTGTTAGAACCAACACATTGAAGAATTATAAAGAGAGCTTTATAGTCTTTCTTCTTCAATTCTTTATGTGCAGACTTTTCTTCATCTATCGGGTTTGCTGCAATCGGTGTCACTCCCTTATTCACAAGATCTCAAAGATCTTGATAGCAAAAGACACCATTTATCTACTTGCACCAATTTTTATAATTCTGATTCTTCGGAATTGGGAGACTCATCGGAATATGCCCATTTGGATGATTCATCATGTTATGCTTCCAAAAATCGTCAGTCGGTGCTCTAAATACCAGATGTTGGAATTAAACCCAAAATTTTGAGTAATTCAAAGTCAATCTTGATGAACAAGATTCAATCACATCGATCGAATTCCCTCTTACTCTTCACTATTCACTATTCATTCGAGTGGAGTAAGTAACATTGGTTGCAAGATTGTATCGTTGCACAATGATGATGAAAACAAGAAAAGAAAATTGAATTGGGGAAAGAAAAGGATTAGGGTTTATCGAGAGAGGGAAGAAAATGAATTTGTTCTGTAGAGTTTCTCTTTGCTCACAAACTGTGACTCTTTATTCCTTTTGCAACTGCAAAATTCAAGTGTTTACAATAATACGGGTTAGTCCCTATTTATAAATTTTGGGTTTGCTTGCTTCTCAAGCAAGACCCAAAACTAACCTAACTAACTCAGCTAAACAAACAAATAAAGGTAAGTCTAACATCACTGTCGAGATACTCTTTCACATTTTGACACCTAAGTGATTCGACACTTCCATGCTTCTGTCGAACAACCTACTTCGACACAAGAAATTACAATTCAAAGTACAGATACATGTATCTTAATACCCACCCATATATATATATATATATATATATATATATATATATATATATATATATATATATATATATATATATATATATATATATATATCAATTTTAAAAACATATCACTATTAAGTTATTACACATTTTTATATAACTTTTGATTATGTCATAATTTAACAATAATTTTTTTTTAATTTTTTCTATCTTTTTAAAAACTTAAATTATATAATATTTTATAATAAATCAATTTATTTTTATTTGAAATAAAATTAACATGTACGGGCGTGAGTACTTAAATATCCATAAATTTTGGTACGAGTATGAATTCTGGTGCCCAAGTGGATATGAACTCGGATATAAAAGATTTTAAAAGACATATATAGAGACGTACACAAATCCTTCCGATTATCATAGTTGTATTTATTCAATATCATCTTCATAATATTTTTATTAAGGGTGTGAATAGGTTGGTCCGAGTAAGGTTTTGCCAAGCTTGAGTCTAATCTGTTAAAATTTTCAAAGTCTAAGTCTGACATCTGGCCTATAATAGTCTTATTTTTAGGCTGAATCTGACCTTTTCGAAGGTCTGTTGCCTATTAGCCTACATAAAAGCATATATTATTTAAAAATTTATAAATAAACAATTTAACTAATATTTAAATAAATTAATAAAAGTAAAAGATCAATAAGACTAAATATTTATTTGCATTGACTTATTCAACTTTATCTATTAATATAAAGTTTGAGATACTATTTATTTGAGATAACTTATGAAAACAATTTGACATTGTTCATAAGATTTTTTTTTTAAATTTATTTTTATAAATTATTTATGATAATTAAGTTTAATTTTTGTATTTTAAATCAAAATATAAATACAATATAATAATATTATTAAAATTATTCATATTTATTTAAATAATCGGTCTGAAAAAAAAATGTATGTCTTGTGGTCTAACTTTTTGAACTATATAAACTTATAAAAGACCATAGATCTTTTAAAAATCTGATAAACTAGATGTAAGCCAATATCATAAGCCCCTCTTAGTTAGCCTTACTATCCCACCCCTAATTACACCATCTTTAAAAATCTACATTAGTGACGACTTTCACTCTAGTAACTGTGTACTCATTTTCTCTTTGACAGTTTCACTTATCAATCACTAATCTTAGTATTGTAATTAAGTTTAAATAAAGAAATTTCCGTAGCCCAACTCTAAATGAAAGCATTCATTACTATGACATAAGCCCATGAACCTAACCTAAGAGACTAGTATGCAATGTGGAATAGTCTCATAACCTAAGTACTACGTTAACTTTTTCATGTATTTAATATGAAACTCGTTTTTCCTATAATATATGCACAGTGTCTTTTAAAATGTCTCTCATTCTAGTTGTTTTAAGTTTTTCGAAATCCAAGGGTAGATTAACTAATATTTAACTATGAAAAATAAATAAAGAATTTACTTAATAACTATTTAACTCAAGAAATATTTTATGAGATCATATTTATTTATAAATATAACTTTGAGAAAATTGTTTTTTTGTTGTTGTAATAATCCGCTTTCTACCCCTAAAAAACAATCATAGGTTTTATGCTGCTCCGTTAAACCAAATATAGATAAAAAATATATCGTTGACATATTTACCTTCCTAATGTATTAATAGACATACTATGTATACCATAAAGATAAATGAAATTCTTAGGTCCCAATTAAGTTTTGAATGAGGTAAACGATTTATTTAACACGAAAAGGGAGTTAAAATAACGTTAGGATGGAGTGAATTATATCCATACATACAATACGTATAGACCTAGAAAACGTGAGAATCGGGTACATTATATTTTGGGGGTAAGGTTAGTCATTATATTGTTATATATAGGGGGAAAATACAGACCATAGGTATAAATCAAAAAGGAAAAGGTATGTAGATATTACACGTTGAAATGACAAGGACCGCTATGTCTATAAATAATGCTAATATTAAAAAAACACTGTGTAATCAATTTAAAAGTCTGTAAAATATTCTTGTCTAAGTCCTTTCTATATAAAACATAGTATATACTAATATAAAATAGCATATACAATTACAAAAATGTTATTATTATTATTATTATTATTATTATTATTATTATTATTATTATTATTATTATTATTATTATTATTATTATTATTATTATTATTATTATTATTATAAAATCATATGAAAAAATATAATAATAATTATTATTATAAGGATAGTTTAGTCTTTCCGAACATAAAATATTTACATACTTTAGTGTAACTCTTACTCTATAAATTCTGCTCATTCTATTAAAACTCTAAGTCAAAGGGTATTTGTCTTTCTCTATGTTGCTATACATTCATTATTATTATTATTATTATTATTATTATTATTATTATTATTATTATTATTATTATTATTATTATTATTATTATTATTATTATTAACATGGTTTCAGAGATCCCTTTGATTTTGTGATCTCCACTTATTTTGACTAGTTTGGAGGAACAATTTTTTTTTATTTTTTTTAATTGGATAGTGCCTTGTCACTATTAAAAAATTTGCTTTTAGTGATCGAAAAATTTCAATCACTATAGCCACTGAAATTTGACAAAATTTTAAAAATCGTTAAATCGATCACACACAAAAAATTAGCCATCGAATTAACGACTGCAATTTTTTATTGTAATATTCAATCTCAATATATATATATATATATATATATATATATATATATATATATATATATATATATATATATATATATATATATTGGATAATCAATTAGCCTTAATCAACTAATAGATTATTTTTATTTGGTTAAGTATAAAATTGATCGGGATAGTCTTTTAATGATTGGTAAGATTAAATATCAAAATCTTCTATTTGTGGTTTGAACAATTGATTAGTGATGGTCAATAATCGATTGACCTAATTGATTATGACATTCATTTAGTTTATGGATTGTTTCCAAATTTAAACAATAATTTTACCTATAAATATGGTGTTTCTCTATCATTTCATTTTATCGATAAAATGGTTTTGATCCCTCTTTGTCATTCTTTCTCATTTTCTATAAATCCCGTTGTTTTTCACATATATTTTGCCTTAGTGTTTCGAGAGTGCTTTTGTATGTAAGTGGGGATCATTTTTTGGATGAGGACTTAATTTTAATTTAGCAAGAGTGTATTATATCTTGAGTAAAATATACTTCTGTAAGAAGTTATTTGGTTGTGAGGTAAACCAGTAAAAACTCTTATCTGTTTGGGGGAATTGTCATATAATGTCTCTATTTGGTTTGTAAGATTTTCCCAAAAGAAAAACTCTTTTTTTGTTCGTGAATACCATACATTAAAATCTCCACACCGGTTCTTGAGCTCAACCCGGTTAAAATCTCTACCGGCTTGAGATTAGCCTGTGTAAAATCTCATCCTGGTTCTTGAGTTTATGCTTGTGTAAATGCTCAGTTAATTTTAGATTAACGTTAGTAAAATCTTATCTTGATTCGAGCTCAATTCGTGTAAAACCCCGATTTGGTTCGGAGGATAGCCAACTTAAAACTTCATCTCAGTTCGGAGGATAGCCCGTGGAAAATATTTGTTTGGTTTGGAGGATAACAACTCTAAACTTTGTTCGTTGTTTGGTAGAAAGTTAGCCTTTAAACTTCATTTCCTTATATAAGGAGGTTCATGAGCACATCCTTCTAAAAACTCTCAAGATTATTAGATACTCTTAAGAATAATTCTTGAAGACAAAAGTTGGTCAATTTAGGTCAAACGTGTATAAATTTTTGGTGTTTCTCTCCCTCCCCTATCTCTTTACTTTATTGTCTTTACGTTTGTTTACATCTATCATTTTATTCCAACATCTACTATCTTGTTTATTTTGCAAAATGTTTTTAAATTCTGATTTTCCAAATAATTTTGTTTTTGATCAACATTTTTCAAATCCTCACAATTCACCCTCGCCCTTTGATGTATGGAGTCACATGTCCAACAAGTGGTATCAAAGCCTAAATCTTGTTTAAAGAATAATCGTTTCAGAAGGAAGTTGATGTTTAACACTTCTTCTAAAAAGATGACTTTCCTAAATACACCTCCACCATTTAATGGTCATAGGCTTGATATATGGAAATGTAGATTTAAAATGTTTATTATAAGTTTTAATATAAAATTATGGGAATCAATAATAACTGGTCCATTTATCCCTACTCACTATGTTAATGGTGATGTAGTGGATAAACCCGATTTTCTTTGGATATAAGAAGACAAGAGAAAGTTTGAATTTGATTTTAAGGCTAAAAACGTTTTGGTTATGTCCTTGAGCGGAAAAAAAATTCCTTATGTCCTTAATTTTAATTTCGTCAAGGAAATATGGAACACTCTTGAAATGATCTATGAAGTCTCTTCAAGCATCAAACAAGAGATAATGAACACACGAGGTGAAAAAGTTGAAGCACTAGATGAATCTGAATGTTATTTTCACAGATGTTGCTCAACCATTGGAAATTTTGGAAAACATGTTAGAACTTTCGCAACTAATAAATATCAAAGAGTTAAGAATTAGAATCCAAAACCTGATCCAAGAAGGAAGAAACCACTAGAAACTCAACGATATGACTCTACTATTGAAAGAGGAAGGAATGAGTTCAAGAATCCTAGAAGAATCTTCATTAACTTCATCAAAGAGATCTTTTAAAGAAGATGAAGAAAATTCAACTCCCGAAATCTCTTTTTAAAGAACAATATTAATGGATGAACAATCCTCAAAAGATTTGTCGCCTGATATTGGAAAAATTCCATCAAGGAAAATATATGAAGAAGATAAATAAATTTCATCCAATAGAGTCCTTGAAAGAATAACCGAGAAAGAAATATCAACAAGTAGAGACTGAGCCATGAACATTAGTGTGGGGTCATGTACCCCGCTATTGTTTTTTAAAAAAAAGTTACCTTACATTTACATAACTATTTTTTAAAAACAAAAACTACTATACGTTTGCATAACTATTATTAATATAAAAA
Organism: Lathyrus oleraceus; assembly: GCF_024323335.1. NCBI lineage: Eukaryota > Viridiplantae > Streptophyta > Magnoliopsida > Fabales > Fabaceae > Lathyrus > Lathyrus oleraceus. The sequence continues at coordinate 205,824,352 of NC_066583.1, forward strand.
ATATTTAATTAAATAATTTAAATAGTAAAAATTTTGGTACGAATCTATTATTAGAAATTACACACAAAATTATATGGTATATGAATACTTATTTAAGATTTCATTTGAGATAATTATGAAATTTTTATTTTGAAATTTAATTATAAACAAAACCATGTCATACTAAAATATATTTGGATTGGTTGCGTTGGACTAAAAATTTATAAATTGTATATATTTTTATCTTTAATACTATGACGTTATGATAAAAAAAATTCAAATAACTATTCATATCATCACTAATTATTTATAAATAGTGAGATAGATAAATATTAATAATGAAAATGAAATTGAGAAAATGAAAAAATTATTTAATATTTTTTAAAGAGAAATGTCATAAAAATAAATATAAAATGTATTTATACTTTAAAAAAGTTATTAAATGATACACATTATAGGTTAAAAAAAATAATATATTGCCCCTACAACTTAAATTTTCAAGCTCCGTTTCTGTCAACAAGTAACATTTTTAGAGATTCGGCATCTAGGATAAATCTTGAAGAATCAACCTCTGATACAATCTTCAAAGATTCTTCATCCAATGACGAAGATGAGCATGTTTTCTTGAAGGTCTCAGACAAAGAAGATACTTGTGAGTTAACAATTTTTTCGTACAAGTAATTGTCTAAATTAAATGCTAAGTTAATTGAGAACATGAAAAGATAGAAAAGAGAAACTTAGATCTTAAATATCATGTTGAATTTCTAGAAAATAGCAATGAAACATTAAGATATGAAATAGCTAATATTAGAAACCAAGCAAATAAATGTGAGACTTGTGTCTCGATAAAAGAATTGCATGAAACTCTAAGTAAATTTACTAAGGGGAAGAAAACATGAATTTGATTCTATCAAATCAAATATATTTCTTGAGTAAAATTGGATTAGATTTTAAATCGAGTAGATCACATACTAAAGACCTTAATAGGAAGAAACTAAATTGACATATTTATAAATTCTCTTTCTACAATAAGTTTGATATTTATAGCCATTTTTTTATATTAAATTAAGAAGGTCTAAAGGTAAAAATCCCAGACCTCTTAGAGCTACTAGCGCACTAGGATCAAAAAAGATTTGGGTACGAAAGGTGAAAACCTCATTTGTTTTTGCAGCTTTAATGCATATTAAATGAAGTTATACAAAGTAGTTGTATATCTCAAGTATACAAGAGAAAGACTTGTCTGATGGTGTTTGATGATTCTGATGCCTATAATTCAAGTGTTCTTGTTGATGGGGTATTTAAATGGACGTGATCAAAGTGTACTCTCTTTATGGTGTATTTCATCGGACATAATCAAAGTGTTGTTGTTGAGAATTCTTCTCAATATTTATGGTGATTTTTTATAATAATAATTTAACCTATTATTAGGTTGACATGATAAGTATTTAATGGATTTATCAACCCTGTGGTTTGAGCAAAATCTCGAGTCAAATGATTTACGGAGAAGGATTTACAACAATGTTTTGTCGTTCGTTCGAAAGAGAGAGTAATTTGAGTTTTAAGGTGGTACACTTTTTAGAGGTTGAAAAATTGGAAAACTATGATTAAAATTCTAAATAAGTGGTTTATTAATTTCTCAGTCAGTTAAAATTATGTTTACTAATGAATTATTTGAGTTTTGAGCATTTTCGGAGAAAAGGGTGTAAAGAAAGGAAGAAAGGGGGTTCCAAAAGAAATTTGTCATACCAATATCTCAACCCAAGACCCAAAAGACCAAAAAGGCTGAAATTAAATCAAATAATATATTAGTCAAATCGATTAGGTGATCTATATGTTTAAATTTTAAAGTAAAATCAGAATGTATATTCTCCTTAAAACAAATTAAATTAGAGTATTAATGAAGAACGAGGGAAATCTTCAAAATTGATAGCAAATAATTTATTATTTACTTTTATTAATTGATTATTACACCGATTTTGGAAACTTTTGCTTCCAAATTTTTTTGAGCCAAATACTAATGGATTTTATGGAGCTTTCACATGCTCAAATATTCAGATGCATCCATATATATATATATATATATATATATATATATATATATATATATATATACCACTTCCTTTTTTGTGAGTCTTCTCTTGTTCTTACTACTATCATCTTGATATGGCTCCATCAAAGAGTGTATTTATTGGAAATTCATCTTCAGTCAAGTCTCCCTTTAAAGGATCCTCTTCAAAGAATCTAAAAGATTTCTCCAATCGGAAGGTAATTCGACCAACCTGTATGGAACCAATGTTCCTGAGAGAATTTCGACCCTATGAGAATAATCGAGGATTTCTCAGAGAATTCTTTACTAAGATCCTTGATCGAAAGTTTTTTAGGCTTGTTAGAGAGTTCTACTCAAATCTCCAAATTGAAGGCCTGACTATCACAACTCAGGTAAAAACAGTTGAAGTCTACATCGACAGAAGAGAGTTTAGAAAGTTGTTTGAGCTGCCCTTCTGTGCTATATCCTACAACTATGTTGGACCTTCAAAGTTCAAAAGGTTCAGTCTAAATACTGATGTAGTAGGGTTTTTTGGAAGATACAATGGGGGACATAAACATCCTCTTAAATATAATTTCTTGAAGACTAAGTGTCGAGTTGTGCACTATATGCTTACTTGAATTCTAAAAATTTGAATTCTATATAGTTCCTTTGTGGCTGTTAATAGAACATCATCTAAAAATTTGGGTAGAGGGAATGTTCAACCACATGTCCTTTTGCAAGAAGAATCACTCAGTTAGAAAACCTTATGGAAGTTTGATCACCAAGATTTTGGCCAGAGCAAGTGCGGACCTTGCATAAGAAAATGTTTACTCGACCCACTATGGAATCAACTCAACATGCCTTAGAAAGATGAGGGTTCGAGTTGTTCGAGGATAACTAAGAATTGATTTCATGGAGGAAAAGGTAGTTATAAACATTCAACCTGCAAAGAATGAAGGAGTTGTAAACGCCATCCTCGTGATCTCTCGAGAAATTATGTTTGTTGTTGAAAAGATATCCAAGGAAGTTGTTACCCTAGCAGATAATTCAAAGGGAAAAGCCATAGTTAGGAATTATAATAGTGTCAACGAGTAATCTGAATTATGTGTTTATTTTTAGCAATTAAGTGTGTTTAAATTTCCACATTTTCCCTCTTTTTGTACTTTAAAATATCTTTTAATAAAGTAATGTTTTCCCTTTTCTTGCAAATCATGATTGATATATGTGAATTATGTGCTTGCACGCTTATCATTCCTTTCTAGCATCTTTTTTCCACCTTTTTTATTATGCCAAAGCATGAAAATTATACTCTGATAGGGAGTAGAGTATATTATCTACTAGTGTGAGAGGGAGTTTAAGCATTCCAAATATTACTTGTTTATTTTCTCTTTTACAACCTCCCACAGAAATGCGCTGTCATCATAAAAAATATGGAGAATACGGATCTATGTGCTTGTACATATTGTCAAGGTGATCCAAGGAGATGAAGTTTGATGATAGAAAAATTACAATCAACTTATCAGTTGTTTGGTTTGGATGATGACAACAACTAATATCATACAATATCCAGTGAGTTCCTTATCTGTTGAAGATATATCAAGCGGTCAAAGATGATCAAGATGTTGTATCAAGGTATCCTCGTGAATCAAGTTATCTTGTGTAAGATATTCTTGAAGATCAAGTCATCTCTTTGAAGTCAACATTATGGTTGTCAAATGACATTCAAGTAAAAACTTATGTTTCACAGTTCATCAGGAGTTTGTCTTCTCAACTCTCAAATGATGGTAATCAACTTGATGATATCTCAAGCCTCGACAATCCAAAAGAGTCAATATTTTTATGTGATGCTAAACTCAAAGATAATTATGCTAAGACTTGATGCTTTGGAGTTGTGAAAGAGATGAAGTGTGAAAGCTCGTCTGGTCTTGTCTGTCTGAGTGACTAGTGTCTTGTAAATGCACAATGGTGTCATACCCCAAAATTTCCCCTCCCATTTTTTCTTTTGACCTAACCTCATTCAGGTCTCATTCATGGTTAACATTGATTAACAAACATCATACATTCAAGGTTTTGGTTAATAAAGTAGGTTTGGATTGAAGATTTTGGTATTGCTCATCGTGTGGGTTGCAACCTTAATTCTTGGTCTTGAGGGATCTTGTTGCTTGGCCTCCGCCCATGAACTGGGTTTCTAAACACTAGTTGTGGGCTCACGGTTAGAGGAATTATTGATGGAGTTTTACGATTGGCTTAAAACCCTAATCTCGTGGGATCTTTCACTCAGTATGTGTTTCGCTCAGCCTCCCATGATTGGTTCCATCATTGGTGCTTGAGTCTATTGGTCATAATCCAAATCCTTGGTCTCATGACTTTCATCCCCCTTCATTCGTTCATCCGATCCTTGTCATGCCACTATTGCTTGGGTCCGTAGGTCCACGTTCCTTGTTTTATGTGTCAGTTATAGATCTTGAGTTTGAGTTTATAGTCATATTCATGTATTAAGTCAATTCATCTTTATTTAATCGGCCAATTCCGTTCATTTTCATCCATAAAATATTCATTACATACAAAAAGGTGCAAAAAAGGTGTAATACATTGCAAAAAGCTCTTTTTTGGAAGTTTTAGCTCTATGAGTCGACTCATGACTCCGCGCAAAACCTTCGGGTCCGAACAGGTCGACTCAATTCTGGGAAACTTGGGTGAGTTGACTCACTCACTCCTTACATCGACTCATCCCCTTCTTTTCTTGAACTCTTCCCCTTAGGGTCCGAACAGGTCGACTCCCAGGTCGACTCATTCATGCCTCGCGTCGACTCATTTCCAGTTTTCCTTTGATTCATTTCGTCGCGGGTCCGGACAGGTCAATTCCTAGGTCGACTCAACCATGGGAAAGACTTTGTTTGAGTCGACTCATTCCCTGTTTGAGTTGACTTATAGCTTATTTTGCGGGATTTTTTGCACTACTAATGTGAGAAGGGAACTTTTGGGTTGAAGCATGATCCTTCATCATTGAAGTTAGCCAAGGCTTGCCATCCATGACAAGTACGCACACTTGCATGAACACTGACGAAAATCGTGAGTAATCGACGACACTTCAAAGTTCGGTATTCCATAAAAATTCAACCAAACATTTTGAACACAATAAATTTGCAGCAAAATTCCTAAATTCTCCAACCTGCACAAACCAAAATCAAAATCCAAGTTTGCACAACATAACCATTGGTAACCTACAACTACAAGTCATTGACACCTAATTAAAATAAATAACATGTTCAAAGCCTCATTTCATTCAAATTTTCACCTGTATTGGCCAGTCATAAACAATCATTTAAACATTCCATTAAGTTAACCAGTTAACTAACTTCTGACTCAGTGAGTTAACTACCTAAACTCATTGAGTTCATCCCAACTAACTCCAAACCTCACTTAACTAACTCCAAGACTAACCACAAGCCACATTTATCCCAAGCCTAATCCCTATAAATTCTTATCTTCATCATCATTTAAGGCTCTCCACCATTTTGCAACATTTTTTGCAACCATCACCTTCAATTCTCTGCAATCATTTCTAAATCCTCTCCCTCTCACACTCAAAGCTCAATTCCCCAAACTCCATTGAAGCTTCAAGAAGAGTGAGCTCAACCTCATCACTACAGTATTTTTGAAGAAGAATGATTGAAGAGCAAGCTAATCGGAAGGAAGTAAAAGCAATATCTTATCTTCTTGTACAAGTGATTTTCCGTCTTCATCTTCTCCGATCAACACTCGCTGGAGAAAATCTCAGCTTCGGAGGTAGGTCCATTTTTTCATCATTTAATTGCATTTTGGTTGATATGCTGAACCTTGCACCATGTTGTTGCAAACCCTTATCATGAGGATCTCCAGATCTTGTTCATAAAGATGTATTGTGGATCTGAATTTTTAGGGATTCTTGAGGATTTGGTCTCAGATATTGAATTTAGACTAGAAATTGGAGAGTTTAGAGCTTATATTCTTGTTCAGGAGATAGAGACGAAGGTGGAGGTGGTTCCGATGTCCATTTCCAGTATCCACCGCCGCCGAAAGAGATTTCCGATGCGGTGTCCCACGGTGGAGCTCCGGCGCCAGCGTTCTGAGATGCCATGGAAAAGGGCGCACATGACATATTTAAATTTTAATGGTTTTTTTCCAAACCAATCCCCAATCTTTGGGCTTATTTCTGTTTGGGCTTGTCACATTCCAAGCCCACTGCATTACCATCTCAATCTAATTTTTCTGCTGCACCCCCTGGTTGAAAAGAAATTGGTTCAGCATTGGGCTTTGGCAACTGAAGCCCATGCTTTTGGACTCTGTTTTGTTTCTTTTTCCTGCATGCATCCAAGCTAGGCCTGCACCCTCTGTTTTGCAAAGGCCATCCTATTTTATTGGTTATTTGTTTTGTTAACTGGATAATTTTGATAGTTAGAATCTAGGTTAATTAGATCAATTAGGAGTTAATTAGGATCTCCAAAAACATTAGTAATTTTGCTAGGTTTGCTAATTATTGCTTTAGATTTGAATAGAATTTTTAGGAATATTAACGATTTTAGAAATTGCGATATTTTAGAACTTAATTGAATTTAGAAATAAACTAGTTTAAGAGAAAAATTAATTGAGTTTAACTAGGATTTTCATGATTAGGATTTTAATTGAATCTTCCATAATTGTCAAATGATTGTTTTGCCCCTAGGTTAGAAATAACATAATATTTGCATGTTCCTATAGTTTAGGCTTTGGGAAATAATTCGAAATAAACATTTACCCTTTCGGTAGTTGTACATTTAATTCAACTAATTTTTTCCCACCGATTAAGTTGATCAAAATACGCTTTGATTGACTAAATCCTTTGACTGTGCTTAATTCCCCAAGCTTAGTCAAGTGATCAAAAGACCCTTGATCACTTGATAAAGCTAGTCCTTGTGATCAAAATGCTGGATACTGGACCTCCCACTTCAATCAAGATTCAAAGATCAAGATTGAGAGTTCAAGCAATGCAAATCAGTACAAGACAGGACTACTGTTCAAGCACTACAAAGGTCAAAATTCAACAATTATTAATCATGAGCCAAGTTGTGTGCCATGAGTCTTAAGTAATAGAGAAGGAATGAAACTGGAGAATTCCTACCCCCATTCTGAATATCTTTGGGTGCGGGACGAATGACCCATTTGTTCACTGTATTCGCCTCTATTCATAGGCTTTAGTACAACTCGATTCAAGTTTATTGACAAGCCTTTTATCATTATTCAAAGATAACCCTTCATCATGGGATGCTGCTAAGAAATTCAACTTAAACACATGTTGGTTATGATGCGAATTGCATGTCATGAGTCTTAAGTAGTAGAGAAGGAATGGGACTGGAGGATTCCTACCCCCATTCTGAATATCTTTGGGTATGGGACGAATGACTCAGCATTCATCGTATTCACCTCTATTCATAGACTTTAGTGCGATTTAAATCGAATAATTGATAAGTCTCTCTACATAGATTGAAGCACAAATTGAAGATCAGACTGAAGATTAGACTTCCACCTTCCACAGTTTTTCTTTCTATATTTTATTCTCCCAGTAAAACTAAAACCATTTTGTGAATAAACTCAAAAACAATTAACCCTACGATTAGGATTGTACGCTACGAGCCTTAAGCAACGGAGAAGGAATGGGACTGGAGAATTCCTACCCCCATTTTGAATATCTTTGGGTGCGGGACGAATGACCCAGTTGCTCAATGTATTCATCTCCATTCATAGACTTTAGTACGATTCGAATCCTGACTCTCATTTTAGAATAAAATTAAACTCACCTCATCAAACTCAGTTTTGCCTTTGGGCTTCATTTTCAGTTTAAAACCTTTTCAGAAATGACGTGTTACTTCCGTTCTACCATGAACGACTCTTAAGCCTCCATGTGAGAGCAAGCAATGTCTGGCTGCTAGAGTGCGATCTGAGTTCATCCATTCTACCGCAAACAAACAGACACTTAAATCTCCCATGCTCGAGCATACAATCCAGTCGACAGTAGAACGCGAATATTAATATTGTCCACTAAAAATAACTAATGCATCCGTCCTAGTTCCACAAACTACGGAGCTCTGATTTCCTCATTGCATGAATGAGGATACGTAGGCACGAGGGCCCAAATCCTTGGCGAGCACAATTATTTATAACCTTCATTTTCCCTCATTTATTTATTTCTCACCTTTTTCACATTTATCTTTTAACCCCTATTTCCCCTTTTCGGGAGTAATCTTCAGATAATAACACCTATTCTTGCAAAGAACATTCAAAACGGTTCCCATGGAGTACCATGGATGATAGGGCTGTTAATACTTTCCCCTTACATCACCGACTTCCTTACCCATTTCTCTTTCCCTCTGGATTTTATCGATGTTTTCCCTTTCCTTCGAGAATAAATAAAATTTGATGGCGACTCTGTTGTATCTTTGAGCGTGCGATGCACTCAGGTATAATTTGCGTAGCTTCAGTTGGCGACTCAGCTGAGGATCTTTCCTAAGCAAGTCGAGCCCAGTTTTGTTTGTTCTTCTTATGAGAGTAGATATTTACCTTTATTGCTTTACTCGCTTTATTTATGTTATTTATTGCATTACTTTATTACTGTAAATATTCATATGTTGTATTCTGGATATTATCTGTCATATTACTTGTTGGGATGGGATGATACTATGTGAGAGAAGCTCTAAACCCGAGCTTGAGCATGCACAACATGATAGATTCGTGGATAGTTGTGTTGGCCTGCGTTTTGCGCATTGGGTTGTCACGAGAGCCACACCCAGACTAGACTCACTTGAAAGTACTTTTGTCCTGTTAGAATTCACTACGACAGGGTATTTTCATTTGACTCGATGACTCTGGGAGACCTTTTAGGGACCACCATTGAGGACTAGTACACACCTGTGAGAGGGCTATTGGGTTTTTATGCAGGAACCAAGACCCTTCATACCATTGATCTCTTACATATGTTGGACCTTTGATCCTATATTAAGTTACATGGACATTGTCATACCCCGATTTTGGTCCTGAATTTTTTTTCCATTTTTCCATTTTTATTTGGCACTTGGCCTAAAGTTCATTTGCATACATTCATGACCAAAGGCAACCATCCATTCCCAAATCCATATTTTTTTATAAACATTGGTCATTATCTAGTTTTTTTGATCATGGTGTTTTTTGATTATAAAATGGATTCTAACTATTTGACGTTTTAATTTTCAATTTGATTTTAATTTCAAATTAAGTCTAATTCCAAATTTCAATTTAATCTTAATTGTGTTTTTACTAATGATTCAAACTCTAATTGATTTTTAATTTCCAAATAAAATGTTAGAATTTGACATCAAAGTAGTTTTAACAAATTATAGATTAATTTGATTTTAATTGGTTTTATTGGTTTTTTTGATTCTTAATTGACATTTAGATTAGTTTTGGATTATTCCTAAAAATCCATATCCATTTTATAACCAAACATGATCCATTTCCAATCCATAGTTCATTTCAAATCAAAATAGTACATACACTCATTTCATAACATTCAATAATATTTGACTTTCAAATATTTCCAAACTCATTTTCATACATACATTTTCATTTAACATTCAAGCATAACAATGCATCACATCCATATCCTACACTAATTTAAGCATCAATCCAATTCCATAAGACAAGTTGCTTCCGATTTCAATGTCATGTTGCAAGCCCTTTGTTCCAACATCATTTTTCATGTGCTCATGACCAAGAAGCCTAACAAAGCATGAATGAAGTCAGAGCTGCTGTTACAATCTCCAAGGATCAAATTGTTTCTTCTATCACACAAGTGGAGCAGACTATTGATCAGGTTCAGGTGGTAGGTTCTGGTTTTTTGGACACAACACAGCGTGTTGCTGGAGCTATTGGGAATGTTTTGAAGCCTGGCTTCGATACGGCGTTGCCAATTGTGCAACAGGCTGGTGAAGAGGCTCTGAAATTTGCTTCACCAATTTTCTCTGAGGCTTCCAGGAAGGCTCAAGAAGCACTTCAAAGTTCTGGTGTTGATACCCAACCTGTTTTCACTGCTGCTAAGACAGTGGCAGATGCTGCACAACAAACAACCAAAGTGATTGAAGGTGCCAAGCCAATAGCCTCATTTGAACCAAAACCTGCAGTACATGAAGCGAGTTGGAATTAAGGCATGGACAAAATTACATCCAATTACAAACCCACAACTCACATAAATCACCCTGCTATGCGTATAACCGACACGTAATGTGGCTAATATTCAACCATGTGTTACCTACATCATGAGCAACCAACCATTCTGCATTGAACCATACATCAACCACTCTGCAAAACCATAGCCATGCCATTACAAAGTCAGAAATGCATAAACAAGTACATGATCCAAAACATTGACATCACACCAATTCATTCACTAACCGAAAGCAATTCTCGAAACCTCCCTAACTGCCATCCAAAACTGAGTTTCAAAACCAAAACCAGACACATTGTCACATTACAAGCATAAATCGATTGCACCGTTGTTTTAACATACTAAGTCAATTGCTTTATAAAAATTACAGCCGTACTCAAAACCAACTTCTTGCATGAAAAGGTCGTGGCAGAATTCTTCAAGAATTAATTCATGAACTGTTCGACCCTTAGCTTCCCTCAAAATGGTGATGGAATTAAAATGGAACAATATCAATCCAAACATTTCTGCAGCATACAAAAGAACAACCAGATGTCAGCCAATAAACCAAACTTGCAATGAAATTCAAAACTAATGAAAGGAATCTCATTCATGAGCTGTAAGCCACAACAGCAAGGTTACACCGGGAATGTACAACGATTCAAACTCATTGCTATTTCATAAAAGAAAAGAGAACCAATTGCTAACACACAAACAATCATCCATTAATGTTTCATGCTCAACGTTTACCATCCGGTTCGGTTTGCACACACGTACATAAATAATGAAGAACGAAATCGAAGTCGAGAAAACTCACCAGATTTGAAGTTCCGATTGCCACTAGTTTTGTTGCAAGGTTTTGTGTGGTATGTATTTGCCGTTTCGAGTCGCGGCAGGTTGGTGGCAGCTGGTTTGTGTACCGGGCAGCTCAAAGTCCAAAATTCCTCATAAGACTTGCACAAGTGAATCCGCCACCTCTGAGCCATTTATCTCCAGAAATGTTGCTAGACTTGAATGACGTCGCAATGCAATCCTTTAAATGGAACACACCTGAGAAGTGGACTCTTCTATACTCCAACTTCATGAAGTACCCTCTCACTAGCCTTGACAATGGTAGTGAGGATGATTTGTTTTCATTCTCGGTAGTATGTACAACAAGCCCAAAATGCTTCATTTCACTCAAGTGCCCTCTCTGCCTGGGTTGGTTCAAGCAACCTGTTTTGTTTCCTTGCAACGACTTGGTCTTCAGTTCCTGCATGACAGATAGTTTGACGGTTAGATCTGAGTGTGCTCTCTGATACCAAATACGCTCAAATAGATTTAAGGCATATAATAAATTCGAAGCTTTATGGTGCGAATGTCATAGTTACTATCAACTAGTTTTCAACCAACACTGATGCCGAACTAGAATGCGGTTAGAAAACTTAACTTAGATGCCAGAGCTTAAGATGCTGTAGCATGTAGTCATCACGCCTATGGTGGCAAAGGAACTGTAACATGTGGTATTTGCAGTTCAAACCTGAAGCACGCTCCCTTGAAACTAATGGTTGAAGCTACTGAAAGAAAACTTCGGGATAAGAAGATATCTGCTAGAAAGAGAGCCTTGAGAAGTTGATGGAAATATATCAAACTTACCATAAGAATCCTACAGAATTTTTGATTAGTCACCTCTCACTCGAAAATGTTTCAGACAGTAGGCCAAATCGCAAAGACAAGAGGCTGGTAAGGATAGCCTCTCAGCCCCAGGTTCTAGGCTCTAGGTTGGTGAAGATCTTAGAGACCCCACAGTTTACGTACCTGCCAAGATGAATGCACTAGTTGTAACACATGAAGAAATCCCTCACAAAAGAGAACATATCAAATTTCATTGAAATTCTAAGCTCATAAAAAAGGCAAACTTGCGGTGTACATTATAATTATCGTTGCATACCGTTGTTAACTTGAAGACTTCTTCTTGCGATATTACTTTACAAAGGTCTTCACCAAGTTTATTTGCAGCTTAAGGAGCATCAATAGCCATGTTTTACTTGCAGCAACACCGCCTGCCACTGTTGCACCTACTGCAGTAGCATTTTAACCCGACAATCACAGTAGACTCTTTTTGCACCAGTATTGCTTACTATTGCATTTAGACGTGTTTCCATATCTCATCAAGTGGAACCATTGCGACCCTGTGAAAATCCAAACCAGAACCAGCCTTTACCTGATTGTGGTATTGCTAAATAGAGAGCAGATGCTAATTGCCGTTTCAAGTGCAACAACCTTTTTTCACTAACCTCCATTGTATCAGTCGAGTCACAACAGCGGATAACGAATTTCTTGCCCGAAGGAGTGCTCTTCATCGAGACTTTGAACCATCACACCCATGGCAGCTCACCAATCAATGCAATGCACCAAACCCTGCATAATTTCACCACCTTTGTAATATGCCACGAAAAGCGTAAACAAGGAACAAAGGATTACCATTTGTTGTCGTGAGATCCCCAAACCAAGTTACAGGTGAGCATTGCAACCGGCAACGTTTTTTGCAGCGATGCTCGCCTCCGGATGAATTCACCATAGGCTCCTGCTAAGCGTCAAAATTCACTGCAATAAAACCAAGTAATTACCAAGTCAGTAAAAATTTCAAGAATCCCAAATGGGCATTGAGACAAAGTTAGAGCAAAAAAGTACGTAGGTAGAATTACCGTTTCTAGATTGTAGCATCAAACAGGACAAACTCGATTCTGAGCACAAAAAACACTTCTGGAATTTTTCTCCATTGAATCTTTGGGTACCAAATCAAAACCCTAATCTGCAGGAGATAAATAGAGGGGAAGGGAATCAGTAAAAGAGGACGAAAAATTGGAGGCGGACAACAATTCCACCAAGAACCCTAATCCCCAAATCAGAAAAGAAACCGATTGAAAGAGGCAAAGGAAGGAGATTCGATCATTACCTGAGCCGTCGTCGTCGCGGAAGGTGAGCTCTTACTTGAGTCTTTTGAATGAAAACCAAATTCGTGAACCTAAGAGGTGATGAATGACTGAGGTTTTGGGAGAATGGGTTGTGAGGGAGATGCGAGAGCGATTGAGATTGTGAGGGAGACGCGAGAGCGATTGAGATTGTGAGGGAGACGATTGAGATTGTGAGGGAGACGCGAGAGCGATTGAGATTGTGAGGGAGACGCGAGAGCGATTGAGATTGAGAGAAGAGAGAGCGAGAGAGTGAGATTGAGGGAGATTGAGGACGATGACTCCCCTGGGTTTACATTACAGTACTTTTCACTTTCTTTCATTTTTTTGTTTCCTTTTATTTATTTCTTTTTATCTGTTAGTAGAGCAAACATTCAAAAATATTAAAGAAATTACGTTTAAAATTCCTAGGTCTTAGTTAATAAATGTTTTTTTATATTTTCAATTCATACCCCATTGAAAAACCCAACAGCCAAGCGGCTGGGTTTAATTTTCTGTTTTTTCTTGGTAGTCCAACCGACTGTTTTTTATATTAGTTTTTATTTTAATTCTAATTTTTAATCTATCTTGGTTTATTTATCCAAATTAGCATTAAGATGACAACTAATCATAAATGGCCTGGTGGAAAGGGGTGGTTTTCATGGTCTTTAGTGGAGTGGGTTCGATACCCATATATAGCATTTCCGTTCTTTAGCATTCATTTTTTTATGTTTATGCTTTATTATACTCATAGTTTCATTATTGTTTAATAACACATATTTGTTTTCTTTTAATTTCATCATCCATTCAAACCGCTTTAAACTTTTAAAATCACATTTTTCTCGATTCAATATCGAGTCCATTTCCATACCCTTGTAAGTCGATTGCTTTTAAGCATCGCCATCAACCTCACATAGCTTACTCTTGGGCTTTCTTACAATGAGCCAGTTTCTCTTGCACTTACACCCATACTTTGCATTATTTGTTGTTTGGGCCCGATTTAATTGTTTCATGATTTTGAATCCCCATTTGACAAAATGTACCCCACTCCCCCGATGTGTAATAATTTTGTACTGTTTTATTTGTTTGACTGTCTAGTTAGATATTAACACAAGAATAAAATCAACCCTTTCCAAAAATACAAAAATAATGACTCGATCCAACGTCAAGTACTTTCTCAATAAACAAAATCAATTCATTTCTTCCTCCCATTCTATTCCATTTCTTTCAAACTTTCATCAAACGCTTGATTCGACGTCAAGCCATTTTTTCTAATAAAAACTCAAAAAATATTAATTCATAGTTAAGACCTTTTCAATAAAGATGGAAGTGGAACGTGGTGTATACCACGCACTCCTGAGACTAGGATTCGAGATGTATATCTCGCCAATCCTAGCTCCCGCCATCATCCAAACTTATCTACTTTGTTTTCTCTCAAACACTCATTCAAATTTCTTTTAAACGTCCATCAATACTTGATCTATGGTCAAGTCATTTTCGCAACAAAACTCAAAATACCTAATTCTTATTTAACACTTTCTCAATAAAGGTGGTAACGGAACATGGTGTATACCATGCACTCCTGAGATTAAGATTCGAGACGTATGCCTCGACTATCTTGGCTCTCGCCATCGTCTAAAATTGTCAATGCGGTTACTTCAAACCCTTTCTCAATCAAATTCAAAAACACTTAATGCTTATTAAACATTTTTGCGAATAAGATGGAAATGGAACGTGGTGTATACCACGCACTCCTGAGACTAGGATTCGAGATGTATATCTCGCTCATCCAAGTTCTTGCCATCGTCTAAAATTGTCAATGCGGTTTCTTCAAACTCTTTCTCAATCAAATTCCAAATTACTTAATTCCTATCTTAACCTCTTTCAATAAAGATGGAAATGGAACATGGTGTATACCGTGCACTCCTGAGACTAGGATTCGAGATGTATATCTCGCACATCCAAGTTCTCGCCATCACTCAAAATACACCCAACCGATCAAACTCTTTTCTCGCCGCCGTGCGATTAATCAAAAACCTTTTTCATAAACGAAAGGTATCTTATCTTAAGTGATATAAAACAATGTTTCGGGCACAATTGTTGAGTCGAGATAAGTGACGCTTTTCCGAATGTAGATCTATAAATCCGTTCGATGTGTGGTATGCGTCCACTCCTCATCTGTTTTGGGTAAAACAATGTTTTCGTCGATTAATACAAGATAGCTTTCGCTAAAATCGATCAACAAACAAACATTTTTCTACCCAGAACTACGTAAGCCTTGACTTCTTTTTTGAGATACGTAGGAGCAGGATTTGTAAATCTTGTCAGGCCCACTAATAAAAAACTTAGGTTTAGTCATTCGTCAAAAATCCAAAAACATTCTCTTCTCATCCTTTCTTTCTTTCCCACATAATAATTCGAAAAGCCTAATATTTCAACTAACACTAAACGCACACAACTAACCTAATGGTTCCCGTTGAGTACAACGGACGTGAGGGGTGCTAATACCTTCCCCTTGCGTAATCGACTCCCGAACCCTGATATTGGTTGCGATGACCATATCTTATCCTTTCTTTTAGGGGTTTTATCGATATTTTCCCTTTCCCATTTTTGGGAATAAGTAAAGTTCGGTGGCGACTCTGTTCAGTCCATCATTGCGAGCGTGCGATTGCGTTTCGCTTTGAAGTCGTATCCCCATTTTTTCGAGGTGCGACAGATGGCGACTCTGCTGGGGACTTTTGTGTCCTAAGCGAGACAAGCCTAGTTAGGACGTTTGTGTGCCTTTGTTTGTTTAATTGTGTGGCCTTTCTTTATTTATTGCTTTTTATTATCTTTATTATTGTATTGATATATCCGTTGTATATTGGTTCTATTGTGATTGTTGGTATTTGGGTATTTGATTGCAAACCATGTGGGAAAGACTCTACACCCGAGTCTAGAGTGAAAAAAAAAACATAAGATAGGACGATGGTTGAGTAGTACGGACTCCCGAGGTGAATACTTCGTAAGAGTCGGTACGAGAACCTCACTTAGAGTAGATCCTTTTGCAAATATTGTCGCCCGAGGTGTATACCTCATAAGCTTCGATGTTTCAAAGGGGTCCATGACTCTAAGAACCTTTTAGAACATTGAAACTTTGACCAACTAGAAATGATGGTTGCGTAGTATGGATTCCCGAGGTGGATACTTCGTAAGGATCGATACAAGAACCTCGCTCAGAATAGATTCTCTAGATGGAGTTGACGATCGGAAAGTATTTTCCGTAAGCGTCAAATAGTCTTTTGAATCCATGACTCTGAGTACCCTGTCTAGAACCCAGTCGATGGTTGCGTAGTACGGACTCCCGAGGTGAATACTTCGTAAGAGTCGGTACGAGAACCTCACCCAGAATAGATTCCCTTGATGGAGTTGACGACCGGAAAGTATTTCCCGTAAGCGTCAAACATTCTTGTGAATTAATGACTCTGGGGATCCTTTGTAACAAAGCCCTAGATCACACCCGGTGAGAACCCCTGTTTTGGAAAGCAATCAAATTTATCCATTACCTCGGACCTTTGAACCTATCCAAAAAAAAAAAAAAAAAAACACATTGCATCCATCCATTCATTACATATGCATAAAAAGCAAAACTCTTAGTTTGTTTCGCATTATTTCAGGAATCCAAGACTTGTTAGCAAGATGAATCCTGAGAGAAGAGGCACTTTTCAGTTCAAATACAAGAACGTGGACCTTACCAGCCTACAGAAGTTGAGTGCCGAAGTAACACCCCTCAAACTCAACAGCTTTGTACAAAACTATGGAAGAATTCTGGACATCCTAAATGAGAAGATGGACATGATGACCACAGTAACTATTGCTCAGTTCTATGATCCACCTCTACGTTGTTTCACGTTTTCTGACTTCCAATTGGCTCCTACCTCGGAAGAGGTTGAGAGGATCATAAGCCGGAATTTGAAGGATCATAATCCATTTCCTAAACTCGATGAAGATATTCCTCCCAAGAGGATAGCTTCAGCTTTGGGTCTGAAAGTTTCTAAAGTCGTGGACAATTGGGATGTGAAAGGACCTTTCAGTGGTTTTTCTAGGAAGTTCTTGGAAGATCAGGCCAAGAAGATGGAAAAAGAAGGGAATTGGGAAGCCTTTTATGCTGTGTTAGCCGTGTTGGTATATGGGATAGTTCTCTTCCCAAATATTGACCATTTTGTGGACCACCTGGCGGTGAGAATTTTCCTCTCTGGTAACCCTGTATCGTTTCTCTTGGCAGATATCTACTACACTCTCCATGATCGTCATGAGAAGAAGGGAGGAATCGTCTTATGTTGTGCACAGTTGTTGCATGCCTGGTTTAGATCCCATATGCCCGAAGAAGGTCCTTTTGTCTCAAAGGAACTCAAGCCCTTCCAGAAGTTAGCTTCCCTCACCTCCAGTCATGTTAAATGGTATATCAGGGATTGGGAAACCGAGAATGTGATCGTCAGCATTGGAGACTTCCCCAATGTTCCTTTGATAGGAACCAAGGGTTGCATCAACTATAACCCTGTGTTATCTCTGAGGCAGCATGGGTACCCTATGAATGGCCCTCCAAAATCTGAAGCTCTAGAGCCTTTCATCTTACATGGTGTTGAAGCGGATCATCCCATGGTGAAAAAGATCAAGAGGTCTTGGAAAGTAGTTATCAGGAAAGGTAAGGAGTTGGGTAAGAGAAATGTCATTGCCCAAGAGCCTTACACTTGTTGGGTTAGAGAGAGGGTTCAGATGATTAAACTCCCTTATCCATTTGATCCTTCTATCTATCCATTGGTTCCGGAGCCAGAACCCATATTACCTGAAGATGTAGAGAAGCTCAATGCCCGTATCAAGGAGTTGGAGTTGGAAAATGCTGATTTGAGAATCAGGCTTGGCCGAGTCTCAATAGAGAACGGGAACTTGAAAGACGATCAACAAAAGAAGGACAAAGAGCTTGAAGTCTCCAACAAAAGAGCTAGAGAGTCTGAAGCAAGGAGAGAAAAGTTTGGACAAGCGCTCTATAGCACTAAATCTGTGTTCAAATCAAAGGAAGAAGAATTGGATAGAGCTCTACTCCGGATTCAAAAACTCAACAAGACTCTGGAGCTGACCCTTGAGATGAAAAGGGAAGCACGACTGATTTCCGAGATTCGTACTCGTGAACTAGAGAATACCATTCAAAAATACAAGGATACTCTGGAACACGAGAAGCTAAAGACTGAAGAGTCAGAAAGAGTTTGCACACGGTTGAAACACCATTTGGATCGAGCCGATGCTAGAATCCAGGCACTTGAAGGTGGGGATCAGGATGCTACCTATATGGTGTTTCTAGGGGAATGCAGATATTGGAGAAACCTCTATAGGGACATAGAGGTGACCAAGGCTGAAGACGTGCGCATTATCCAAGATCTCCAAGGGCTTTACACTGAGTGGAAGGGCAAATTTCTGAAGCTGTCCGGATTTGCGAGTTCCATCATGCGTGAGCTACCTGAGAAGCTGCAAGAAGCTGATTGGTGCATGTGTCCAGAGAACACCCCGCATCAAGTCTTTAATTTCATTAAGTTTTGTAAGGCAATGTTAGAAGGGTTAACTACCGACCTTGCTACGGTTCGGAAAGCCCATAAGTCATGAGCACGTTGTTTGTATTTGAACTTGGATATGAGATTAATGAAAAATCGCTTTTGAGATTCATTTTATTGTGTTTCATTTCCTTATTATTTTAAATATTTGCGAACAAGTGTTGTGACATTTTTGAAATAAATGATTGAAACTAACCAAGAGTTTTGCAAACAAAATGCATCCATACATGCATTCATGCATTTTCAAAACAGAGTCTCATTCTGTCCTTTCTTCCTCCAGTTTCACGTTGAATTTTCAACACCAGTATAATACTCGTGCCAGAGCAAGACAGAGAATGGCTGATCAAGAGCATGAATTGGAGCGAGTAAGCTCAGAGCTCGAGGACCTACGAGGAAATATGGGTCAGGTCATGGAGATATTACAGGTCATCAGGGCAAAGTTGGACGCCCAAACGACGGTCGTTTCAGAAATTGCCGGTCCCACGATTGAACCCCAGCCCGCGAGGACGGTACCAACAACCTGGCCAACCTATGGTTTACCTCCCGGTTTCACGCCTACAGTTGAAGGTGCCCCTGGTTTTGCACAATCTGCTCAGTAGACGGCTCCTCTACCGACCATCAATGAAAATCATCCAGTGGTCCACACGTTCGCACCTCCTCTCGTTCACGCACATGTGCAACCCTACTTTGAGGATCCACAACATGCTCCAGACTTTTCAGATGAGGATGAGGAAAGGCAGGAAGACATAAGAGGGATGAAGGAGAATTACCAGATGCTTGAGAAAAGATTGAGGGCTATGGAAGGTGACCAAGTTTTCGGTGCTACCGCTAAGGAGATGTGCTTAGTATCAGGTCTTGTGATTCCTGCAAAGTTCAAGACCCCAGATTTCGATAGGTATGAGGGCCACTCGTGTCCTAAGAGTCACCTTATTATGTACTATCGGAAAATGGCTGTGCATGTAGAGGATGACAAACTCATGATACATTGCTTCCAAGACAGCCTGAGGGGTGCTCCCTCTAAGTGGTACCTAAGCCTTGATCAGAGTAGGATTCGTTGTTTCTAGGACTTATCTGATGCTTTCATCCAACATTATAAGTATAATATGGATATGGCCCCAGATAGTAGGCAATTGCTCAGCATGTCCCAGAAGAATAATGAGTCTTTTAAGGAATATGCACAACGATGGAGGGAAGTGGCCTCGCAAGTCGAACCACCCCTTACTGAGAAGGAATTAGCGGATTGGTTCATGGATACAGTCAAACCGATGTTCTATGAAAGAATGGTAAGTAGTGTATCTGCGAGCTTCTCTGACCTGGTCGCCGTGGGCATAAAGGTCGAGTTGGGATTGAAGAATGGAAAGATGATGACTACCTCTGAAACATCTGGTAGTAATGCCAAAAAGTTTCCTGGAGGATTTCAAAGAAAGAAAGAGGGTGATACAAATGCAGTATCAACCAGTCAAAGAAGGAGTCATTCATGGAAGAAACAACATCAACTTACTCAACAACACCAATTTGCTCAACAACCACCAACTTATCCAGTACAATATGTTCAACAACCATATGTGGCAGCTGTCACACCAAATTTCAACCAATCACAAGCGTCTGTTTATCAACCTATTCAACAAGCACCAGTATACCAACAAGCGCCCGCGCCACCTACTTATCAACAGCCAAGAGCACAGGCTCCTCGTCCACAAAATCCTCCAAATCAAAATAGGGTACAGAGAGGTAGAATTCCGTTTGCTTCAATCCCTATGACGTACACTGAATTGTACCCATCGTTACTACAAAAAGGGTTAGTGACACCCAGATCTTTGGGTCCTCCACCAAATCCTTTACCTCCATGGTACAATCCAGATGCCCATTGTCCTTTCCATGGGGGTGCCCCTGGACATGATTTAGAAGGATGTTATGATTTAAAGCATATTATGCGAGATCTGGTTGAGAAGAAGATTATGTCATTTCGAGACGTCGGACCCAACGTCAAAAGCAACCCTTTGCCAGCGCATGGTGATGTTAATGTTGTCGAGGATGTTTCTGATGTGTGTATAATCAAAAACGTGGAAGATGTTAAAACTCCGTTGCTAGCGCTTCATGCAGGATTGGTGGGGGCTGGATTGATTGATACATGTCACGACAGCTGTGAGGAATGTGCCGTTCATCCAAGAGGATGTAAAGTGGTACGAAATGACATTCAGAACTTGATGGATCAAGGTGTTTTACAAATTTATGGTCCAACAACAAACGAGGAAGTTTCAGTCATTGAACCCGTTTTTAATATACCAGAACCATTTGAGGTAACTTATCACAGAAGAGATGTTGTTCACCCATCACCCGTGGTAGTTTGCATGCCTACCCCATTTCCTTTTGAAAGCACCAAGGCGGTACCCTGGAAGTACGACATAACAGTGGTAGATGGAAAGCCCAAAGCTGCTGAAAGTAAGAAAGGTTTGGAGAATGTTGACGCCGACATCACTAACATCGCAGGGACAAGCAGGATGACCCGCAGTGATCGGATTTATACTCCCAATTTTGATGTAAACC
This sequence comes from Lathyrus oleraceus, assembly GCF_024323335.1. Taxonomy (NCBI): domain Eukaryota; kingdom Viridiplantae; phylum Streptophyta; class Magnoliopsida; order Fabales; family Fabaceae; genus Lathyrus; species Lathyrus oleraceus. The sequence continues at coordinate 205,845,619 of NC_066583.1, forward strand.
CTCAAGAACCAACAAGGGAAGCTGCAAATGTGAATCCTACCCCAGAGCGTGGAGGGGCACAACCGGCTGTGCAAACAGATGAAGCAAGTGAGTTCCTAAGGATAATAAAGAAATCTGACTACAAGATAGTTGATCAGTTACATCAAACACCATCAAAAATGTCTATCTTGTCTTTGCTTCTGAATTCCGAAGCTCATAGGGAGGCTCTGCTGAAAGTGCTTGCTCAGGCTCATGTTACCCAAGATATAACGGTTGGCCAATTCGATGGAGTGGTCGCCAATATCACAGCCTGTAACACTCTAAGTTTCAGCAATGAAGAGCTACCCAAAGAGGGGAAGAATCACAACCGCGCCTTGCATGTGTCCATAAAGTGCCAAGAAGATGCTCTGGCCAGAGTCTTAGTTGACACTGGATTATCCCTCAATGTTCTACTAAAGAGGGCACTCGCTAAATTGTCATACCAAGGTTCAGAGTTGAAACCTAGTGCGCTTGTGGTGAAAGCTTTTGATGGTTCATGAAGGACAGTAGTTGGGGAGGTAGAGTTACCGATACAGATTGGACCGCATGTATTCCCCATCAATTTCCAAGTCATGGACATAAATCCAGCCTATAGCTGCCTTTTGGGACGCCCATGGATACATGCTGCTGGGGCAGTAACTTCTACTCTGCATCAAAAGATGAAGTTCGTTGTCGATAACAAGCTCGTCATTGTCTCAGGTGAAGAAGATTTTATCATCAGTCAACTCTCCTCTTTCCGTTATATTGAGGGTGATGAGGATGCTTTGGAAACCTCTTTTCAAGCACTTGAAATATCCAATGCCACACTTGAAGAGGTTAAGGATCCTGTTGAGAAAACCAGTTTGTCATTCGCCTCTTTGAAGAGCGCAAGATCAGCAGTTAAAAGTGGGGGCCCTGCAGGTTGGGGGCAAGTCATCAACGTCAATGAGAAGAATGACCGTTTTGGTTTGGGGTACAAGTCTTCTGCTAATGGAGGAGCCCTGGTCCCTACAAAGGACCGTGTGCGGAGCATACAAGAAGTTTTCCTGAGCAAAGGATTTATCCATGGAGATCAAGTTGGTGCAGTGGAAGATGACACTGAAGATGGAGAAACATCAAATCTGATATACCGATGTGAAGCAGCCTTGACAAACTGGGAAATAGTTGAGATTCCAGAAGTTTTTCCTGTGTCAATGTAATTGTTGTTTTCCTTTGTGTTTTTGAAAATCCTTAGCTCTGCCCAAGGCTAATGGATCATTTGTAGGGCCCCTTTTGAATTTCAAAAAAAAAATCATTATGACAAATAAAGAGCATTTTGTTCAAATTCTTGTCGTTCATTTACTTTGTTTTTCTTTCCTTAAAATGGAAATCTTTCAAAAACTACAAAAATATTTTTTACTTCTTTTGCATTTTATTTCCATTTTTCTAAAAAAAAACCATCATTAAAAAACATACAGAATAATCAATAAACCAGTTGAATTCGATGACCCCGCTACTGCCTATAATTTTGAACTCCCCATCTACCAAGCAGAGGAGGAGAGTGAGGAAGATTGTGATTTCCCTGAAGAACTGGAAAGGATGCTCGAGCACGAGTCAAAGGCCCTTCAGCCACATGAAGAACCGGTGGAAACAATCAACCTTGGCACCGATGAAGATAAGAAAGAGGTCAAAGTTGGGACTACACTTGAGGCAAGCATCAAAGAAAGATTGATCAAGTTGCTACATGAATATGTAGATGTATTTGCTTGGTCGTATCAGGATATGCCAGGTTTAGATACTGAAATTGTGGTCCACAAGCTACCACTACAGCCAGATTGTCCGCCAGTGAAGCAGAAGCTCCGAAGAGCAAGACCCGACATGGCTCTAAAGATTTGTGACGAGGTGAAGCGTCAATTTGATGCCGGTTTTCTAGCAGTTGCAAAGTACCCTCAATGGGTAGCCAACATTGTGCCAGTACCCAAAAAGGATGGCAAGGTCAGGATGTGTGTTGATTATAGGGATTTAAACAAAGCTAGTCCGAAGGACGATTTCCCCCTGCCACATATTGACACCCTGGTAGACAACACTGCTAAGTTCGCAGTTTTCTCCTTTATGGACGGATTCTCGGGTTATAATCAAATTAAGATGGATCCAAAGGACATGGAAAAGACCACATTCATCACCCCTTGGGGAACATTTTTCTACAAGGTAATGCCATTCGGTCTCAAAAATGCTGGGGCAACTTACCAAAGAGCAATGGTCACTCTTTTCCATGACATGATGCACAAGGAAATTGAGGTTTATGTGGATGACATGATTGCAAAATCTCAAAGTGAAGAGGATCATATAGACCACTTGCAAAAGCTATTAGAGCGTCTTCGGAAATTCCGACTACGACTGAATCCTGCTAAATGCACTTTCGATGTCCGGTCTGGAAAGTTGCTTGGTTTCATTGTTAATCAACGAGGAATTGAGGTAGATCCAGACAAGGTTAGGGCAATACAAGAAATGCCTGCTCCACGCACCGAGCGAGAGGTTAGAGGCTTCCTGGGACGTTTGAATTATATCTCAAGGTTTATCTCACATATGACGGCCACATGTGAGCCTATCTTCAAATTGCTTCGAAAAGATCAAGCAGTTGAATGGAATTCTGACTGCCAAATGGCTTTTGAGAGAATCGGACAGTACCTGCAAGAGCCCCCTATTCTAATTCCACCTGTTCAGGGGAGACCACTCTTTATGTACTTAACTGTGCTTGAAAAGTCAATGGGATGTGTGCTAGGACAACATGACGAAACCGGTCGAAAGGAACATGCTATCTACTATCTAAGTAAGAGATTTACCGATTGTGAATCTCGATACTCACTCTTGGAGAAAACTTGTTGCGCTTTAGCATGGGCCGCTCGTCGTCTAAGACAATACATGATTTGCCACACTACTTTGTTGATCTCAAAGATGGATCCAATAAAGTACATCTTTGAAAAGCCTGCTTTGACTGGAAGACTCGCCCGTTGGCAGATGTTACTATCTGAGTATGACATCCAATATGTGTCTCAGAAAGCCATCAAAGGAAGTGTGTTGTCTGATTACCTGGCAAACCAACCCGTTGAAGATTACCAGTCGTTGAAGTTTGACTTCCCGGATGAAGACATTATGGTAGTGAAAGACTGTGAAATCCCAGGACTTGATGAGGGACCTGAACCCGGATCTCGGTGGAAGCTCATGTTTGATGGTTCCTCCAACTACATGGGGCATGGCGTAGGAGCTGTCCTGTTGAATCCGAATGGTGGATACACTCCTTTCACAGCAAGGTTGTGTTTTGATTGCACGAACAATATAGCAGAATATGAGGCGTGCATCCTAGGCATTGAAGCAGCAATTGATCTCCGAATCAAAATCCTTGAAGTATGTGGAGATTCAGCCTTGGTGATATACCAAGTCAAGGGCGAATGGGAAACTCGTGATACCAAGTTGATCCCATATCGTGCCTATGTCATGGAATTAATAAAATACTTTGACGAAATCACTTTCCGTCATATCCCGAGAACTGAGAATCAAATTGCTGATGCTTTGGCTATGTTGGCTTCAATGTACCAAGTCAGATTCCATAATGAAGCACCTCTCATTCAAATCGAGTGGAAAGTTGAGCCTGCCTACTGTCAGTCAGTCGAAGAGGAAGCCGATGGTAAACCCTGGTTTCATGACATCAAGTGCTTTTTGCAAAATCAAGAATATCCAACAGATGCAACGACCCTTGACAAGAAAACATTAAGGAAGTTAGCATCCAAATTCTTCTTGAGCAATGGTGTGTTGTACAAGAGAAATCACGACATGATTCTGCTCAGATGCGTGGATGGACGTGAAGCAGACCTGTTGATCAAGGAGATTCATGAAGGATCCTTTGGAACTCATGCCAATGGGCATGCCATGGCCAATAAGATTTTGAGAGCTGGTTATTACTGGTTGACCATGGAATCCGACTGCTTCAATTATGCTAGAAAATGTCATAAATGCCAAATCTATGCCGACAAGGTACACGTGCCTCCGACCCTACTCAATGTTTTGACGTCGCCTCGGCCCTTCTCAATGTGGGGCATCGACATGATTGGCGCCATCGAGCCTAAAGCTTCCAATGGTCACCGCTTCATCCTGGTCGCCATTGATTACTTTACCAAATGGGTAGAAGCCGCCTCTTATGCTAATGTGACAAAGCAAGTGGTTGCACGATTTCTCAAGAAAGAGATCATTTGCCGTTATGGAATTCCAAGTCGGATCATCACAGATAATGGGACGAATCTGAACAATAAGACCATGAAGGAATTATGCGAGAGCTTCAAGATTGAGCACCATAACTCTTCACCATATCGTCCAAAGATGAATGGCGCTGTTGAAGCCGCTAATAAAAACATCAAGAAAATCCTGCAGAAAATGGTGAAAACCTATAAGGATTGGCACGAGATGCTACCCTTTGCATTGCATGGATATCGGACTTCCGTCCGTACTTCAACAGGGGCAACCCCGTTCTCTTTGGTATATGGGATGGAGGCAGTTCTCCCAATTGAAGTAGAGATACCTTCAATGAGAATCTTGATGGAGACCAAGCTAGAAGAGGCTGAGTGGATTCAAAATAGATTTGATCAGTTGAACCTCATAGATGAGAAGCGATTGACTTCTTTGTGCCATGGGCAATTATACCAGAAACGGCTTAAAAGGGCTTTTGACAAGAAAGTACGTGTTCGGGAATTCAGGGAAGGAAACCTCGTGCTTAAGAAGATCTTACCAATACACAAAGACTCACGTGGGAAGTGGACTCCCAATTATGAAGGCCCATATGTTGTAAAGAAAGTTTTCTCCGGAGGAGCCTTGATTCTCACAACTATGGATGATGAAGAACTCTCACACCCCGTGAACTCTGATGCAGTTAAAAAATACTATGCCTAATAAAAACCCGCTAAATCGAAAACCTGAAAGGGCGATTTAGGCAAAAAAGGGTATCCCGGTGGACTGAAAACCCGAAAGGGCGGTCCAGGCAAAAGTTAGGGATGAATAAAAATGGTAGCTCGCTAAGTTGAAAACCTGAAAAGGCGACTTAGGCAAAAAAGAGCGTCCCGGTGGATTGAAAACCCGAAAGGGCGATCCAGGCAAAAGTTAGGGGCATAAAGGCATAAACTGCATCGGTTGTTACTGATTTACATCGAAGAAATTGAGGTGGAAGATTAATCCAGTCACTCCCCTCAGAAGCAAGGTTTTGGGAAGTCATATCTAGTAGGGATGTTAGTGGTCACTGAATTCAATGTAAACCTTTCCTTATTGCCATTTTCAAAAAATGTAACACTCTATGGAGCTACGCCATTTGTGTGCTACCATTCTTGAATAAAATACAAGTTTTCCCAATCATTGTTAATTTGTGTTCATCTATGCTCTTCTTTGTTATGCAAAATGTCATTTATTTGTTAATAATGAAATTTTGAAACTTGGAAAAAGAATTTGAAACTTAGAACAAATTTACTTTGATACATGTGAAAATCGAAGGAAAATCATTTGTTTCCCCAAAAGGCTCAAAGTTTGCATAAATACTCCAAGATCACCAACAAAAGCCCCCATGGAATACAACTCATGAATCCTCTAGAAGGATGGACCTTTGGTTATTTATAACTGTCAATCATGATAGTTTCTCCTCTGGTTGCGCCTGTTAATTGCACGAGTATGAGTTATTGGTGTTGATAAATCAGAATCTCTGTCTCTACAAACACCCAGTCTGCCAAGTGTCAGCATTCTCATAATCATGATCATTCATATATCATGCATAAAAGGAAATTCAAATCATGCATAGCCGAAATGTACTTCGTGCTCATTTTGCATTGACCCAGGTCTTGTTGTCGATCCTAGATCCTTTGACCTCTAATTCCAGCTTGTCTTTGGTATCCCTAAACCAACATCCGGTTTTCCCGGTCATTTTCAAGTCCAATTGTTGTTGGCAAAATCCGTTAAAAGCTGGTTGTAGTCCATTGCTTACGGTCAAAGTCCAATTGTTGCTATTCCGGGGTCAGGTCATACTTGAACCTGCTCTGAAGATTCTTTGTTCAATCCTATTCAGGTCATGTATGAACCTGTTGTTGAACCTTTTTATTCCGGGGTCCGGTCATACTTGAACCTGCTCTGAAGATTCTTTGTTCAATCCTATTCAGGTCATGTATGAACCTGTTGTTGAACCCTTTTATTCCGGGGTCCGGTCATACTTGAACCTGCTCTGAAGATTCTTTGTTCAATCCTATTCAGGTCATGTATGAACCTGTTGTTGAACCTTCTTATTCCGGGGTCTGGTCATACTTGAACCTGCTCTGAAGATTCTTTGTTCAATCCTATTCAGGTCATGTATGAACCTGTTGTTGAACCTTTTTATTCCGGGGTCAGGTCATGTATGAACCTGTTGTTGAACCTTTTTATTCCGGGGTCCGGTCATACTTGAACCTGCTCTGAAGATTCTTTGTTCAATCCTATTCGGGTCATGTATGAACCTGTTGTTGAACCTTTTTATTCCGGGGTCCGGTCATACTTGAACCTGCTCTGAAGATTCTTTGTTCAATCCTATTCAGGTCATGTATGAACCTATTGTTGAACCTTTTTATTCCGGGGTCAGGTCATACTTGAACCTGCTCTGAAGAGTCTTTCTTTTTGTTCAATACCATTCAGGTCATGTATGAACCTGTCGTTGAACCCTTATTCCGGTGTCAGGTCATACTTGAACCTGCTCTGAAGATTTTTTCTCTGTTTGTTCAATACCGTTCAGGTCATGTATGAACCTGTTGTTGAACCCTTATTCCGGTGTCAGGTCATACATGAACCTGTTCTGAAGAGTTTTTCTCTATGATTATTCCCCAGCGTTGTCAGGTCATATATGAACCTGTTGTAGCATCTTTTTCTTTATTCGGTTGTATTCTAAGTGTCGTTTATCAAATCTCACTTTGAATACTCCCCGGTGTGTGTCTGATTCTCCAGCAGGACTGTTTTCCCAGCAAGTTGTTTCTTACCATTTGTCTGTCTCCTTGTGGATCGTCGGTATTCCCCACATATTGGTCTGTCTAGTAGCATCCCCTGTCAAGGGTCCACCATATCCCTAGCAGGGAAGAAAATTAAAAAAAAATCATCCATATCATATCGTATCATATCATATCATATCATATCATATCATATCATATCATATCATATCATATCATATCATATCATATCATATCATATCATATCATATCATGTCATATCATATCATATCATATCATATCATATCATGTCATGGGGATTCAGGATCAAAATTCGGGTCTTCTTAGTATTTAATCATCTCCCACTATGATCATATGAAGAGTGTCCTGCTTCATATTCTCTAGTTGAAGATACTTAAATAGGGGCAACTGTTATACCCCGATTTTGACCCTGAAATTTTTTCCATTTTTCTTTTATTTTTTGCATTTTTGCATACATTCGTCAGTATAAAATGGATTTTAATATCTTGACTTTTTATTTTTTAATTTGGTTTTAATTTCAAATTAAGTTTAATTCCAATTGTCAATTTAATCTTAATTATTTATTTTTACTTATGATTAAAACTCTAATCGATTTTTATTTCCAAATGAATATTAGAGTTGATATCCAAGTAATTTTAAATGAATTATAGATTAATTGGTTTTTAATTTGGTTTTTTGCTGATTTGTTATTAGTAATTAAATTGACATTCAAACTAATACTGGATTATTCCTAAAAAGTCCACATCCATTTTTATAATTAAAATTCAAAATCCAAAATCCATTTTCCATCCATGGTGTATTTCAAATCAAATAATACATACATACATTTCATAACATTTAGCTTCCAAACATATCCAATTTCATTTTCATACATACATTGTCATGTCCAATTACATTTAATTACCATTGCATACCCATTTCCATTTCCAATTCATTACATTTGCAACACCATAATTTGTTATTCAGTTGCTATTCAAGTCATATGCACTACAGTTTATGTTCAAATTCATTCCAAATATCAATTAGTGCAAATCATAGCCACATTAAATTTCATCCAAAGTATTTTATTCCATTCAAATGATCAATTACATTATTACAATCCATCCCACATCAATTCCCAACACAAGGAAGAGTTAGAGAAAGCAAAAGACGAATCTGAACATGAAGTAGAGGCTACTTTGAAAGCTAATAAATTGTAGAACATTTGGATCTCAGAGGGAGAACCCCAATATGCCTCAGTCACGCTCAATTCAAAACGAGAGGCCATATGTATGTCCCATTGAGAAATTGCAAAAGTAATTTCTCATTTGCAAAGCAATTTGAAAGGACATCCTGTTGAGATGCAATTTGAAAAGACACCTCCTAGGAATGGTGAAAATCAGAAGCGTTTTGTATGTCCTGAAAATGGTTGCGGGAAGGTTTTTTGATATGCATCACAGCTACAGAAGCATGAAGATTCTCATGTTATGCTGGAGACGGTTGACGTGGTGTGCTTAGAGCCAGGCTGCTTGAAACATTTCACCAATTTCGGGTGCCTTAAGGCTCATGTTAAGTCCTGCCATCAATATGTAACCTGAGACACTTGCGGGACTAAGCAACTGAAGAGGAACATGAAAAAGCAAGCACCACTTGTCATAACCTGCACAAGAGGGAACATTTCAAAACCAGCAGAAAAAAACCACATAACAAAGCCATATTACGGTTTCTCCCAGCTTCAACAACAATTATAGATGATCCAGCCATCCAGTCAAAGCAATGACATTGCAGCATATGCCCAAAGCAGTGCAATTGCGTTGAGAAAACTCACATTTTAGAAAGAGATTGGTCCAAATAGATGGAAGTGCTGTTTACGAACTCTTTTTGAACAGTCATGACGCAATCATTATTCTCCACAAGGACAAACTTGCGCTTCCCTTCTCATCAGACGTTGGCCATGTAACTCAAGTTGCTAGCATGTGCTTCCCACCCTTGTGCTCACAAACCCGACATGTCCTCCTGCAAGCATCAAACAACACAGTTAGATTTCGATAATCCCAGGGAAAATGTATATTTTATTCAAGTGAAATTCACTGCAGTAAAAGCAATAAACAAGGCAGTAAGATTTCAAAATTCGAAAATTCCCAATTTGGCAATAAGACAAAGTTCAAGAAGAAAGGTTATGTTCAGATTACCTTTCCGAGTCCAATGATCAAACAGGGCAGTCATCTCTGAGCATCAAAAAGCAATCCTGGAACTTTCTCCTTTCGAACTGTTGAGCATCATATTGTAACCCTAATCCATGAGATAAATAGAGGAGGGCGATTCAGAGAGAAAAAAGAACCCTAGTCAGAAAGAGGATTCAAAAAAGAGCGGCGAAAACTTCTAAGCAAAAAACCTAAACACCACGAACATACCTAGAAGAGGGAGGCGAAATAGTGAAGCTTTAAACTCCATCATCACCGTAGCCGCAACCGAAGGTGAGATTCTTTTGGCTTGAATCTTTCTGGAAGTAGTTGTTAGAGAGAGTGAGAGAGAGTGAGACGAAGAGAGAGTGAGACGGAGAGTGAGGCGCAGGAGAATGAGAGAGCATCGCGAGAGAGAGAGCGGCGGCCGTTAGGGTTTTCATTAAAGGGAGGGTTTTTCCTTGTATTTTAGTTCAGGCGGGTCAGTTGAGTTCCGACCCGGAGCTCCTAACCCGCGTCCCGAGCCCAAGGGTTTCCCATGTAGGCCATTTCGTTCGTGGGCCTTTTTCTTTTTTATTGAAATTTCTTCATTTAATTTGTGTCTTATTCTGTTGGGTGAAGATTTCTTCTAACTAACCGCCTTTGGCCTGGTGGTTGAGACTCCTCCCATCTCCCATTAGGTCACCAGTTCGATTCTGGGTTTAGGCATTATGTTTTCATTTTATTTATTTATTTAAGATTTAATATCAATTAGGATTTGGGTTAATTAGGATATAATTAGAAATTTAAATTAGATTTAGGTTTAGAATAAAATAATATTAGTTTAGAATATTAGATTTTTTTTAGGATCATAATTAGGAGTTAATCTGATTAATTGAGATTTTTAATTTTGATTAGTTTAATTAGGTTTAATTAGGGTAGTCCAACAGTTTCCTATTTATTAGTTTTTTTTATTTTTATTTCTTTTTTTTTATTATTTATTTTGATTTATATATTTAAATTAGTATTATAATAACAATTAGTTGGTAAGTGATCTGGTGGAGAGAAGTGATGTCTAGGTCTTTAGTGTAGTGGGTTCAATTCCCCTATGTGTAGTTTTTTTTTCTTTTAACATTTTCTTTTGTGTTTATGCTTTATTACTCATAGTTTTTATTATTTAATAACATAGATTTGTTTTTTCTTTTAATTGCATCATGCATTCGAAACCATTTTTTTTTAACTTATAAAAATCATATTTTCTCGATTTAATATCGAGCCCCTTTTTTCACACCCTTGTAAGTCGATTGCTTTTTAAGCATCGCCATCAACCTCACATAGCTTACTCTTGGGCTTTCTTACAATGAGCCGGTTCTCTTGCACTTACACTCACGCATTATTTGTTATTTGGGTCCGAATTAATTATTTCATGATTTTTTTTAATCCCCATTTGACAAAATGTACCCCACTCCCCCGATGTGTAATAATCTTGTACTACTTTATTTCTTTATTTGCTTGACTGTTTAGTTAGCTACTAACACAAGAATAAAATCAACCATTTCAAAAAATACAAAAATATGACTCGATCCAACGTCGAGTATTTTCTCAATAAATAAATCAACTCAATTCTCCCTCCCATTTCTATTCCATTGCTTTCAAACCTTCATCAAATGCTTGATCCAACGTCAAGCCATTTTTTCTAATAAAAACTCAAAAAATATTAATTCATATTCAAGACCTTTCAATAAAGATGGAAATGGAACGTGGTGTATACCACGCACTCCTGAGACTAGGATTCGAGATGTATATCTCGTCAATCCTAGCTCTCGCCATCATCCAAATTTATCCACTTTGTTCTCTCAAACACTCATTCAAATTTCTCTTAAACGTCCATCAATACTTGATCTAGGTCAAGTCATTTTCACAACAAAACTCAAAACACCTAATTCTTATTTAAACACTTTTCTCAATAAAGGTGGAAATGGAACATGATGTATATCATGCACTCCTGAGGTTAAGATTCGAGACGTATGCCTCGCCAATCTTAACTCTCGCCATCGCCTAAAACTGTCAATGCGTTTTCTTCAAACCCTTTCCCAGTCAAATTCCAAAAATACTTAATTCCTATCTTAACTTTTGTTAATAAAGATGGAAATGGAACATGGTGTATACCATACACTCCTGAGACTAGGATTCGAGATGTATATCTCGCTCATCCAAGTTCTCGCCATCACTCAAAATACCTCCAACCAATCAAACTTTTTTCTCGCCGCCGTGCGATTAATCAAAAACCTTTTTCATAAATGAAAGATATATTGTCTTAAGAGATACAAAATAATGTTTCGGCCACGATTGTTGAGTAGAGATAAATGACGCTTTTCCGAATGTAGATTTATAAATCCGTTCGATGTGTGGTATGCGTTCACTCCTCATCTGTTTTGGGTAAAATAATGTTTTCGTCGATTAATACAGTATGACTTTCGCTAAAATCGACCAACAAACAAACATTTTCTACCCAGAACTACGTAAGCCTTGATTTCTCTTTTGAGATACGTAGGAGCAGGATTTGTAAATCTTGTCAGGCCCACTAATAAAAAACTTAGGTTTAGTCCTTCGTTAAAAAAATCCAAAAACATTTCCTCTCTCTTATATTCTTTCTTTCCCACCTAATAACTTGAAAAGCCTAACATTTCAAACTAACACTAACGCACACAACTGACCTAATGGTTCCCGTTGAGTACAACGGACGTGAGGGGTGCTAATACCTTCCCCTTGCGTAATCGACTCCCGAACCCTGATATTGGTTGCGATGACCATATCTTATCCTTTCTTTTAGGGGTTTTATCGATATTTTCCCTTTCCTTTATAGGAATAAATAAAGTTCGGTGGCGACTCTGTTTAGTCCATCATTGCGAGCGTGCGATCGCGCTTCGCTTTGAAGTCGTATCCCCATTTTTTCGAGGTGCGACAATAGTTAAGACCTTTTCAATAAAGATGGAAGTGGAACGTGGTGTATACCGCGCACTCCTGAGACTAGGATTCGAGATGTATATCTCGCCAATCCTAGCTCTCGCCGTCATCCAAACTTATCTACTTTGTTTTCTCTCAAACACTCATTCAAATTTCTTTTAAACGTCCATCAATACTTGATCTATGGTCAAGTCATTTTCGCAACAAAACTCTTAATACCTAATTCTTATTTAACACTTTCTCAATAAAGGTGGAAATGGAACATGGTGTATACCATGCACTCCTGAGATTAAGATTCGAGACGTATGCCTCGCCTATCTTGGCTCTTGCCATCGTCTAAAATTGTCAATGCGGTTTCTTCAAACCCTTTCTCAATCAAATTCAAAAACACTTAATGATTATTAAACATTTTTGCGAATAAGATGGAAATGGAACGTGGTGTATACCACGCACTCCTGAGACTAGGATTCGAGATGTATATCTCGCTAATCCAAGTTCTCGCCATCGTCTAAAATTGTCAATGCGGTTTCTTCAAACTCTTTCTCAATCAAATTCCAAATTACTTAATTCCTATCTTAACCTCTTTCAATAAAGATGGAAATGGAACATGGTGTATACCGTGCACTCCTGAGACTAGGATTCGAGATGTATATCTCGCACATCCAAGTTCTCGCCATCACTCAAAATACACATAATAATTCAAAAACTTAGGTTTAGTCATTCGTCAAAAATCCAAAAACATTCTCTTCTCATCCTTTCTTTCTTTCCCACATAATAATTCGAAAAGCCTAATATTTCAACTAACACTAAACGCACACAACTAACCTAATGGTTCCCGTTGAGTACAACGGACGTGAGGGGTGCTAATACCTTCCCCTTGCGTAATCGACTCCCGAACCCTGATATTGGTTGCGATGACCATATCTTATCCTTTCTTTTAGGGGTTTTATCGATATTTTCCCTTTCCCATTTTTGGGAATAAATAAAGTTCGGTGGCGACTCTGTTCAGTCCATCATTGCGAGCGTGCGATTGCGTTTCACTTTGAAGTCGTATCCCCATTTTTTCGAGGTGCGACAGACATATTATTATTCAGATTTCTCATATCATATCAAATTGTTGATTCCATACCGAAGTTATCCAGACTGTCTAGGTCATGTCGGACCTTTGATCTTATATTGTACGATATAACCAGATTATCCAGAATATTCAGATTATACCGAACTGTTGAATCTATGATGCTTGCATATCATTACATCATTTTGAAATTAATTTTTGCATGTACATTTCCAGGGAATTCAAGAGATAAGTCTTTGTTTGAGTGATCATTAGAGAATGGATCCTACTAGAAGAGGTGTTTATAGCTACAAGTTTGTGGAACCTTCTTTGAAGACATTGAGAGGATTGGGAGCTCGCCTGGTTTTCGACAACAAAGACAAATTCAAAGATGCCTATGGGAATCTCCTAGGCATGCTTAACACTGAGGTCAACATTACAGCTCTTCACACTCTAGTGCAGTTCTACGACCTTCCTTTGAGATGCTTCACATTCCAGGATTACTAGTTCGCTCCTACTTTGGAGGAATATTCACATATTCTAGGGATTGAGATTAAGGATCAGGCCTCCTTTGTCCCTAAAAAGGAACTTCCTAAGCCTCAACATCTAGCTGAAATCCTTCACATAGGGAAGAAGGAAGTGGAGCTCAATCTTAAACCTAAGGGTGGGACCCATGGGTTTGCCTTGAAGTTTCTGGTCGATAAGGCTATTACATTTGTTGAAGCTGAGAGTTGGGATGCCTTCAACACTATCTTTACTTTGATCATATATGGGATCATGTTGTTCCTAGACCTGGAAGACTCTGTTGACTTGGCTTCCATCTATCTCTTCATGGCCAAGAATCCCGTTCCTACTCTTCTTGCTGACACGTACTACTCCATCCACGAGAGGAATGAGATGAAAAAGAGGACTATCGTGTGCTGTACCCCTCTGCTGTATAGATGGTTTATTTCACATCTACCCAGCAAGGGTCCTTTTGTTGACAATGAGGGAAATCTGAAATGGTCTCAAAGGATCATGTCTCTCACAGCTGAAGACATCTCCTGGTATTCTAGAGTTTACGACGGTGTTGAGATCAACATGGATTGTGGTAATTTCCCCAATGTACCCCTTCTAGGTACAAAGGGTGGAATTAGCTATAACCCAAGGATAGAATTGTGCCAGTTGGGCTACCCGATGGTAGACAAGCCAGATTCCGATCAGCTAGAGGAGTTTGTCCTGTATGAAGGGGTTGACAACTCAGAGTTCCAGAAGAGGATTATCCAAGCCTGTGGAGATATCCATCATCATGGAAGGGCCGAATTAGGAAAGAAGAACTGTATTACGAAGGAAGCCTACACTCAGTGGGTTAAGGAAAGAGTCAAAGAATTTTTATTGCCATTTCCACCTGAAACTTCCATGATCATCAAGCCTGTTAAGCCGGTTGTTTCTCCTATTTCAGAGGTTGACAAAATCAAGGGGATTATCAAAGCATTAGAGAAGGAGAGCGTTGATCTCTAATCTAACCTCGGTAAGCTCACCTTGGAGAAAGAGAACCTGAAGTTTAATCTCAACCAGAAAAGGGACCGAGCAGCCAAGACCGCCAAAGAGATCAAGGAAGAACAACACAAAAGAAGGAAAGTAGATGATGCTTTGAAGGGTACTATTGACAGCCTTTTTGTGAAGAAGAAATAACTTGCTACATCATAGTACAAGGTGTGCAAAACCGAGATCAACTTTCGGGATCAACTCAAGAGGTTGCAAAGCCAACTAGAGACTTTCCAGAAGGAGCTAAAAGAGGAGCAAGACCGAGCTAAGAAGCTAGAAGTTTCTTTGTCTCAGCATCAGTTCGACTTGGATAAGAGATTCAAAGAAATTAGGGAGCTGAAGAGTCAAGCTCACAAGAACTTCGAAAGTACCAAGTTGCTCGATCAAGAGGTCACTCAGTGGGAGAGGAAGAGCCGTCATCTTCAAGTCCTTCTAGACCAGAAGGAAGCTTTCTTGCGGGATCATCTGTACCTGTTATTTCCTCAATATTGAATAAAATGTGTTGTTTCCCTTTATTTGGGCATTATCTTCTATCTCTACTCGTATACTCTATGATTTCTCATAAAAATAGACAAATCTCGAAGATTCCCTGGAAATAAAAGAAAATGATAATAAAAACTTTTTGCATGCATGTGCATCATTCATATGTCATATTGCATTTCATAAATTTGAAACCAATGAACTCATGTTCACTTAAACCTTCACAGACGAACTAGTTCCATCAGAGATGATTACCCGACAACTATCTTGAACTAGAATCATGTCGCAGATTACCATGGAATAAATATGAAGAAATCAAGAAGCAATGAAGGTTGAGATCAACCAGCTGAAAACTCAGATGGGTTTGATCATGGAGATCCTATAGTTAATGATGAGGAAGGAGGGAAACTTCATGCAAACTGTTGTGCTACAAGTGGTCACTCCGGTGAACATGCCTGATCCTACTCCACCTCAGGAGCAGCCTCGTGGATTTCGTACACATCCTGTACCTCCAAGGGCTCCTTATTAGCGACCATTTCATGTTCCCCGAACAAGGCAGGGGAACCCAATGCCGAATCAGTATCCAAATCAGCAGTGGACCTTTGCTCAGCAAGAAAGACAGAGACCAAGAAGGCCTCCAAAGCATTTCGATCCAGTGCCTATGTCGTATGGTCGACTTCTACCCTTGTTGCTTAATAGCTCATTGGTGCAGCTGAGGGAAGCTAAGGCTCCTCCAACACCTCTGCCTCCAGATTATGATATGAATGCTAGATGCGAGTTCCATTCTTGGAACACCTGGGTACTCAATTGAAGACTGTAAAAGCCTCAATTACAAGGTACATGATTTGATTGATTCGAGGGTTATTGTGTTCACACCACAAGGCTTGAATATAGTGAACATTCCCATGCCTCCACAAGAGGGCACATCTACGACTTCGTGATCAGTGCAAGTGGAAGTTAGGGTAGACTTGAAGAATCTGCATATGTGAGAAGAGTTTAAGAAGGATCTCCTTTCAAATTGTCATGTTGTCTGCTACCAGCTCTAGTCTGAGGATCTGGAGATGAGGCTGATTATGTCAGTAGTCACTAATTTTGTTCAATCATGTTCATATGTGATTTTCTTGATTGTCATTTGTAACATTAATTTGTAATAAACTCGTTTGTTTTTGAATAATAATGACATTGAAATGAATATGCATGTTTTTGAAGAAATCCATTCATGTTCACTCATACTTTATTTTGTCAATATCCAACTTTTGTTTGAGAAAAATCAAAAGGAGGAGGATGAAATTAAAAACACGAGATCGTTGTACGTATGCTTTTGAATAAGACCCTGCTGATGATGTAAGACATTATTTCAAATCCCAAACACCGGAGTTATAAGGAAGTTAATCCATATTTAACCCCTTTGGACCTTGTAGTAGGAGTTTCTTTCTTTAACACATAAAACCTTCCAGTTTAAACCGGGGCAGAGTAGTCGTCAGTTAGTTTGACCAGACGTTCAAACTTCAAAAGAGAAGTATCCTATCTGAGGATCAATCACATTTTATCCCTCAAGAGAGGTCGGAAACACCGAATTCCTAATAGTTGTCCCTCACCAACAAAGGAACGAGGTAGTCACAAACCTTTCAAACCAAACGAACAGATGTCACACGATTTGTTTCAACAAAAAGAGAAACAATAAAACATGAAAAATAAAAGGAAGAAAGCCCGCTAAGTCAAAAACTTGAGAACAAGTGACTTAGGCAAAAGTTAGGGCAACCTTTGTGGACTGCAAATCTGATTCAATCCAGCAAAAGTAGGGAAATGAAAAAGAGAGAGGAACCAAAAGAAAATCCTTAACAAGAACAAATTTGTGTGGCTACCAAACCAAACAAAAGAAGGGTGACTGCCACACCAAAACCCTCATTGGTTCATTAAGCATTACTTCAAAATCCCTTTTGGAAGATGAGCGTTTGCATCGAACTAGATGAATGTAGGACTGAAGAACATCACAAAGAATGGGTGGGTTAGGATAGGTTTGAGCCTTAAATCCTTTCTTTCTGAAACCGTGAACCAGACCATGCTACAACCCTCAAAAGACCTAATTGAAGCAGGGTTTATTTCGAAAGCATATTATGGTCAGTACAATCGTGTTAAAACTGACTCCTTAATGATTTACTCATTATTTATGCTAATATTGATATGACATTCTTAATCAGTGATGCATTCATTGTATGTCATAATTCCAGTGGACAGGCTTGGATTTCAAAACTGCATAAACGTAACATTTCTATTATCATTTCTAAAAATGAACATGTGTTACTCGTGAGTAAACATTTGACATCAGGAGAATTTCCATAATGAACGTGAATTGGAAAGCTTGATTATTACACCAGAAGAGAGGATGCCTAAAGACTTTGTTAAGTAGAGGAAAATTACTTCAACTGATTGAATCATAAGACAAAATACATGAGAACTCCGTTGAGCAGAAACAGGTCACCTTGATTTGACCATACTCAGAGAGACAAATGCTTGAGACTCCATCGAGCAGGGGCAAGTTATTTTGGTTAATCATACCAAGTGTTGAACGCATGAGTCTCCGTTGAGCAGCGACCAGTCACTCCATATGATTATATCAACGAACAGAACATCCGAGAACTCCGTTGAGCAGAAGGATATGATGTTTCATTTTACAATCGATTTGACACCGTTACGTCAAGAAATTTCAACAAGGTTCAGTTAGTATGAGACAGTTACGTCGAGATTCGATGAATCTCTCCAAAGGTCAGATATTCAGGGGGTAGATCACTCCAATTTATCACGTCAGAAGACCCATTTCTGAGACTCTGTTGAGCAGGGGTAAACTATTTTGATTGATCTTATCAAGTGCAGAACGCCTGAGACTCCGTTGAGCAGGGGCAAGCCATTTCATTTGATCATATCAAAGAAGAAAAATGTTTAAGAACTCCGTTAAGAAGAAAGACAAGACACTTCAATTTTCAGTCAATCTGAAGCAATCACGTCGATAAATCTCAAGGTTCAGTTGATCTAAGGAAGTTACGTCGAGATTCGATGAATCTCTATAAGACATGTTAGTCAGGAACATTTCCTCAGAGACCGGTCAACCAGAGGCAAAATCTTTTTCCAAAACTCGTACTGGGGCAAGCTACCTCAGGATCATAATGAAGAAGTCAATCTCTCTGAGATAGTTAATAAGAAGAATACAATTTCAAGACACTGGGACAGGTAAGATCGAGATAGTACTATGACAAAGCTACTTCATAACTTGTGACTAGGGCATTCCATGCAAATTCCCAACAGACTGGGGCACGACTAACTAGTGAAGGAAGATCCTTCTTGTACGTCCGAGGCTGTTTAGAGCAAGATACATTGTGCATAAGAGACTTCTAAGTTCAATACAAATGTCGGGGAGTCACGCTAAACACATCCCCAAACCTTTCAACGGAGAACCCAATCCTAATTGATGAACCCAATGGTTATTGGTACCCTCAGTTCTCTATCCTCAGATACATCCTACCATGTTATATAAACAAAATCCTAACCACGCATCAGCATCTCGCATAAATAGTCTTGCATTACATATCATTGCATCGTGAAATGCGTAGCACATTCCATCGAAATGGAGCATTACGCCTTATAAATTAAACATGTGCATGAAAGTCTTTCTCGAAAGCATAAAAGAATCCTCCGTTGAGACATTCTTCCTCCCCAGTGAAAATATTATCATGAAACTCTCGAGCAGTATTCCTCGCAGGTTTTCCCGAACTAATTCTCATTTGTGTTGCCTTTTGCAAGTACCCTTGTGAGTCTTCCGAGTCTCTTTCGGCCTCGTGCCATACCTCCCCGCCTTTCGCTTGGAGAAGATAATTGAGATAACTTACCTTTCGTGAGTTTATTTTGTTGCTTTGTGCTTGAAATCATGTTTCCTCCTCGTTGCCTTTCGCACGAGCAGGGTACCTTTGTCAGATCTTTGCTTCCCTTTTATTTAAACGCCTGATATAGGTTTGGTGAGTCCTGGAGTCGAGTAGCCATTGTTTGAGAACTTCATCCCAGCCGTTGTGCCTGAGGGACTATATGAGGTTTTCGTATGAGAGATCATATTCATCTGTTCTTCTTAACCTTTCATTGAGAAGTTTCTCACTAACTTTCATATGAGAAATCCCAGCTTTCTTCTCAGCCTTTCATTGAGAAGTTTCTCACTACCTTTTGTATGGGAAATCCCCTTTTTCTTCTTAACCTTTCGTTGAGAAGTTCTCACTACCTTTTGTGTGAGATCCCTAGTAGACCTTGTGCGTAAGAGCTCTCGTAACATATTGCATGAGAACCTCATTCCCACCTTCTTCTTAACCTTTTGTTAAGGAGTTCTCATCACCTTTCGTCTGAGAAGTTTGACTATCTTCCTTCCTAAACCGTTGTTTGGAAGCCCCCCTTTTCCCTTGCTAAGGAGTCGTTGCTGCCTATTGGGTGAGAAAATATTACTTCCCCAACAAGGTTATCTCATTCCCATTTTCTTCTTAACCTTTCATTAAGGAGTTCTCGTCACCCTTTGTGTGAGCATTTTGCCCACCTTTTACCTTAATTGTATTTGGAAATTTCTCTCCCTCTTGCTAAGGAGCCATTGCTACCTGTTGCACGAGGAGAGCGTTTCTCAATTGAGAAGTCTGGTTGCTTTTTTCCTTATCTATATTTGGAAAGTCCCGTCCCTCTTGCTAAGGAGCCGTTGCTACCTGTCGCATGAGGAGGCCGTTTCTCAATTGAGTTGTCCGTCATTTTTTGCAAGACGTCTCTCTGCCTATGGAAGAAGGTCTTGTTCCTATTCTTTTTCTTCGGGTAATTGTCTTTGCAAACACCCAATTCTTTTACCTTCGTGGAATCCTGCGTGGATATTGCAATCTTTGGCTATATACCAGAATTTGTTAGTGGAGGTGAGAATGAAAAAAAAGGAGGTAAGAATGAAAAAAAAGAGAAAAGAATGAAAAAAGAAAAGAATGAAAAAGAAGAGGATGATAAAAAATAGAGAAAGACGGAAAAAGAGATCGATCCTACATTGCATACATATCCTTACAAAACATCCATTTGTACAGCTGACTCATTTCTCCACAGACATTTCAGTTGATCCCTAATGAATAACCATATACATAGCCCGTACACTATCCATTGAACAACTTTCCATTAATACCCTTACCTTACATCTCAATTATTTCATTCGTTCCCTGCGGGCAAATTTCTTGGTTATTCTAGTATTTAATCCTCTCCTACCGTGTATGTTTGAGAGTCGTTGCTATTCATACCTTCAGGTCCGAGAAGATTAAATAGGGGCAGCTGTCATACCCCAAAATTTTCCCTCCCATTTTTGCCTTTGACCTAACCTCATTCAGGTCTCATTCATGTTCATCATTCATTCATGATTAACATTGATTAACAAACATCATAGTTTCAAGGTGTCGCATTACGCGAAAAACCGGCAGGAAAAGAAAGAAACAACAGAGCCGCCACCGTGCGTTATTTATCCCAAAAGAGGGAAAGGAAACGCTCGAAGTAAACCTAGGAAAGAACATGGTCTCGCGACCAAAGAGGATGGGTTCGGGAGTCGGTTATGCGAAGGGAAGGTATTAGGCACCCTACGCATCCGTAGTACTCTACGGGATCCACGCACAAAAGGAAAGGAAAAAGGTTGCTAAACACTGCTCAAACACACACACACTGGCTGAAGGAGACAAAAGAAACTGACTGAAACTGACTCGGCAGGATATCGCATCCTGGGCCTACTTAGTCTATCAGGCATAGACATCAGAGTCGAAGTAGTTCGGACTAGGGAAACGACACATGCTCGCTAGGATATCGCATCCTATGCATACGTATCTTCTCGGACGAGAGAAGAATCAGAGCATTCGTAGCTCGGCTGACACGCACACAAACAAAACACAGGCAAAGGCAAACGTGGAGCCTGAATGCCAATCACTGGACTTACATCAGCATCCGAACCAGAAAACACACACAGGAAACCAACTGCCAATCGCTGGACTTATGTCAGACTCCAACCAGAACACACACAAGGGTGGTTAAGACACAAAGGGTTGAAAAAGAAGAAGGGCGAACAAACAGACTAAAAGGGAGACTAGAGCTCGAGCCTAATAGTTGCCAAACACACACAAAAAGAAAAGAAAGGCGCCCGGAGAGATCAGCTCAATCTCCTGCCTACATACTTCATCTGGTATGAAGATCAGGGCGATGTAGTTCCCCTACGCAGGGACAAGGATCTAGCCTAACCAGATAACAGAGGGAGACACAACTCTAGGGAGACTACGACTCGAGCCTAGATGTTGTCATGCAAAGTCAACCCTAAGTTAAGGTTTCTAGCTAAATGGCACAAGGGCCAACCTATCCTAGACACGGCTTGCACAGGAAGCAAGGGTCTCGATTGCAACTAGGGCAAGAGAAAGGGAGATCTCAATCGCAACGAGGGCGAGAGAAAGGATCGCAACGAGGGCGAAAGCAAACAAGGATTAGTCGTTAGTTGTTAGTCAAACTCGGCAAGACATCGCGTCTCGTGCCTACGTATCTCACCTGAACATGAGAATCAGAGTTGCCGTAGTTCGGCTAAAACAACTCTAAGCATGGCTCACACAGGAAGCAAGCCACACAGACTTGACTTGCACAGGAAGCAAGTCAAGCACAACCTACCTTGCACAAGGGCAAGTCTAAAGCAAACCTAAAGAGGCAAAGCAAACAGGCAATCACAGGAAGCACACTCTATATGCACACAAGAGGCTCACACAAGGGTTAGGCACTAGGGCCAACTGGAATAGGGTAAGTGTGCTCTTAACCTTGCCATTGAGAGGCTAAGGTGAAGCAGATGAAAGGATGAAGTGAGGATGAGACCTCACAGCTCTTATCCCTGGCCAGGGAGAGCTAATAGACAAATGAGCATGGGTCCAGAAAGTGAGAACCCTTCTATACTCGAAGACTCTGACACTGTACACTTTGTACAAGATCTTGGGTTTGTATCCCAATGCATCAACACACAGCAGTGTGAGCAGAGGGATGACACAACAAGAGTAGTGGGGGATAGATTGCATATCCCTACCTTCCACCAATTGCCTTACTTGAAGGACTTTTCCTGCTTGGGACAATTTTAAACACACACAAGCATGGCCTCTTAAGGAGGACTTCAGACAGTTTGCCCGGCCAAATAACAGGCCGGGTCTCCAGACTACATGAAGTAAAAGAGATTATACCTCAAGCAAGTTGCTAAAAAGCAAAGCAAAGCAAGTTCAGAGAACTTAAGCAACTAAAGTACCTGAAAAAGTCAAAACAATCAGCAAACAGTTCAAAAGTTTTAAATCACAAGGAATTGGTAAACAGTCAACACAGATGGTCAACTGTGCAAGGCATAAGACTCAAACACATGAGTCAAACCTACAAAACAAAGGTTAGCATATGATAAAACAATCAAGTCCAAACAAGTTTGAATGATCTTTGAGGCATTGGTGCTTAACCTGAAACAGGAACTCAATTGTAAGCTCAAAAGACCACTAGGACTAGCCTAGGGTCAAGGATGAAAGAAAAAAGTTAAAACAGCAAAGAAAAGTCAACCAAAGTCAAGGTCAAACATTTAAGAAGCTATCACAATTGGGCCCACATTCAAATCATGCATTATTATCATTTCATGAACATTTGAAGTCAAAGTAAGGCAAATGAAAGCACAAAAAAAGTCAACAGAATGACTTGCATCAAAAGTCAACCCAAACATTTTCAAAAATCATCAAATAAATCACACTCAATCCTAACATCTAGCATGGTAGGCATGTAAAATTTCATGGCATTTGGATGAGAGGAAGGCAGTCAATTAAAATCATGAAGTCAAACCAAATTCAAACATGCACAATGAAGGTCAACAAACATGGGTCAACTTCAAAAAATCATATCAAATTGAAAACAAATGATAAATGAATGAGATTAACACCAATGCAAAGCTCAAGATGTCTAGTTATCACATATGAAATTTCATGATCATACAATATGGTATGAGAATTTCCCAAAGGATTTGGCAAAGTATAGCACAAAAAGTCAACCATTGACTAGGCAGGGAAGAAAAATCTCAAATAAATGGAAAACAGCACAATTAATTCCAGGAAAAATCACACATGAACTAGACATGTAAGGGAGGGATCATGCAAAATTTGGGGTCATTTGGATGTAAGGAAACATGTCAATCAAAATTGGGAAAATGCACATTCATGGTGTGACACCAAATGTAACACCTAACTTCAAAAAATCAAAGCTCACACACCACATATGATAAATGCACAAACTTTATATCAAAATGAAGGTGAATGTGTCTAGTTTCTCCACAAACAATTTCAAGACCAATGGATGCATCATCATTATTTCATAAAAGAAATGGCAACATGTATCATTTTTGGTCACATAACACAAACCCTAGAGCCAATTAATATCCAGCCAAGCAAAAAATTAATAAAATCATGATAAAATAGAGGACATGCTTGTGAACATGATGGAAAAAGTTTCATAATTTTTGGATTTAATTTGAGTGAAAAATGGATTTTGCAAGTTGGATGAATAAATGAAAATAGGAGTTGAATTAGTGAAGAGAGAAAAGCAAAACTGGAAAAACCCTCAGCCGGATTCGAAGTGGGGGGTCCAAACAGCCAATAAAATACTGCCAAGCACGGAGCCCAGCGCCCCATTCAATGGGCCAACACGTGGGTACAAGTGGCAGGCTGGCGCAGCTAATCATTGGAACCATTAACGTGTTCCTCTAACGGCCAGCAGGCGCAGCAAATGATGCTACCCTACAAATGCTAAAAGCCTGGCTACAAAAGGAATGGCAGGACCCTGGCCCGCTGTCACGTCTGCTACCCCCTCTCTTTCAGAAATAAACGCAAGGCAATAAATGAACTGCAGAAAATTTAAGTCTAAAAGCAAACGACAGTCAGAGCATGTCGCAGTGATGGGACGCTAATTCAAATGCTGGGATTTGGGATCCCCAAGCCGGTGGGCCCACGGCCAATCAACAATTTCCTTTTAAAAAAAAGCACATGCACAGCCAATAAAATAAACCCTACAAATCTACAGCATGGCAAAATGAAAACAGAGTCGTATGCAGTAAACGAAAACCTGGGTTTCTAACGCTTATTACAGTAAACCCAACAACATAATTTTTGCACCAAAAAAAAGACAACCAGCATATCAAAATGCTCATCTAAGCAAGCTCAAACCTAATCCAAACTCCATTAATCCCAAATCAAACCAAAATGGACAAATCATGCAAAAGTATAAATGAACATCAATCTTAAATTTCAGATTTCTCATGCATTTCTTAACCATTTCAAACAAGGCATAGTTCATTAGAATCAGCATCAAAAGATCTTTCATAAACACAGCATAATTTAGAGAAATGAGAGATTCGAAACTTTACTTGATTTTGAAGAAATTTGTTGGACAGTGGTTGTTTGAATGCCACAGCTCGAAACAGATGAAGACAATACTTTGAAATGATGAATCCTTGAGGTATGTTAGCTTAGCAACTCTTGAGAACTTCCAAAACTCGATTTGCCATTAAAGGTCCTTGAAGAAAACAGAGCTTGGAACTGCAATACAGGCGAAGAATGATGCTTGAACAAGCTTCCAAATGCTGTCTAGATCATGGAGCAAACAAGAGAACTCATGGTCTTTTGAGGGTTTTGAGCAGAAATGCAAAGTGTGAAAAAATGCAATTGAGAGAGTGAGAAGTTTTTTCTGTATGGAGGCTGTGATTCTAGGGTTCAAATGAGCAGAAAAAGTCCTCTTATACCTCTGTTTAGCATTCCTTAATTATGTGTTAAACTCAGTTAGCTCAAATGGTCCCATTTGCAAATTGCTAAGTTGAGCATGAGTGGAAATAGAGGTGTGAGTTTGGCACGATTTTGGGCCTTGCAAGCAGGCTGCAAATGACCATTGCAATTGCTGTTTTTGGTCTGCTGATGGATTGCTGTCCTTGTTGTACTTATTTCAAACCATTTGCAAAAATACCAAGTTATGCACCTTTTGCTAAAATGGTGGTATGGTAATGGTATGAGCACAAATTGAACTTGGAACATGTTGCAAATGACATATGAAACAAATCCCAATTGGCCAAAGTGAGAAAAAGTCAAAGAATCAAAAGTCAATGGTTGGTCAAACTTGATTTTAAATGAAATAGGTCCAAAAATGCCATTTTGATTGGCAAGGTTTTGGTGAATGAAATTTATATTTTTGGAAAGAGGATGAAAAATGTGATTTGTAGGAAAAAACCCCACCAAATTTGGCCTTATGGTTTGAGAGATATGGCCCTTTGAAGTTCACAAATTTTTGAAATTGAACTGATCATATCTTGACAACCATGCATGGGATTTGAGAGTTCTTGGACTTTTTGAAAATGGGAGAACAAGATCTTCAACTTTCATGTTGGGCAAAAATTCATTTGAAGCTTGTATCATGATGCAAGTTGAGGATCAAGAAGTTTCCATTTTTGGCAGTTAAAATTACAGGTCCACTTTCTATTTTTGGAAATTTTCTGATTGGCTTCAAATTCTTCAATGAGGTTGATTGCCATGACACATGAGGTCTATTGGGACATGAATAAGCTCTCTCAAACCATTTCCATCCATCAAAACCATAAAATCAACCACAGTTGACCAACTTTGACTTTTCTAGGGTTTTGGACTGACTGTGCACTTCTGATGAATTCCAAACCCTAATTCCTTGAGACCTTGACTTCAAATGATGTCCCAAGTCATATGAACTCTTGATTATTGATCATGGTGCCCGAATTCCACAAGAATGGCCACCATCCACTGCTTTGACTGACTGTTGACTGTATAGGGTTTCTGCCTGGCTATGCATTGACTGATGACCTTTGAGCCTTCAACCCTTGACTTGAACACTTCAAATGGACCTCCAAGTCATGTGAACTTGTTGGATAAACCCCAGGGCCTTTGCTCCTTGAGAAACACCTCTGCTTGATTGGTTGACTGATCTCCTGATCAGTTTGACCTAATTCTTGCTTGCTTGCTCTTGAGGCAACTGGGGGACAATGCAAATGCTATGCAATGGATCATGACATGCTATGACTTAATATGAAATGATATGTACAGAGATAGGTGCAAATTTGAGGTGCTACAGCTGCCCCTATTCAATCAGCTGGGAACCCGAACGGATGATAGCAGTGGCTGTCAGACTTTCAGGGTAAACAGGGATTGAATACAAAAGAACCGTAGAAATTTGCACCGACTGGATATAATACAGGAGAACCACGTCATTTACCGATGACAAACTGCATGACAGCTTCAGAAAAGCAAAACCATTTACCGATGGTTGAAGAGCTGGAACCTTGATATTTACCGATATCAACTTCAGCACGACCATTTACCGATGGCGGCTGGGGAAAACAAAATTTCTGAAAAACAAAACCATTTACCGATGGTTAAAACTGGGACCTTGATATTTACCGATATCAACTTCAGCCAGACCATTTACCGATGGCTGCTGGGAAAACAATTTCTGGAAAAAGAAAACCATTTACCGATGGTTAAAACTTGATATTTACCGATATCAACTTCAGCCAGACCATTTACCGATGGCTGCTGGGAAAACAATTTCTGGAAAAAGAAAACCATTTACCGATGGTTAAAACTTGATATTTACCGATATCAACTTCAGCCAGACCATTTACCGATGGCTGCTGGGAAAACAATTGATGAAAACAAAACCATTTACCGATGGTTAAAAACTTGATATTTACCGATATCAACTTCAGCAAAACCATTTACCGATGGCTGCTGGGAAATAATGTGATGTAGAAAGGAAGCAAGACCATTTACCGATGGTGGCTTCAAATCAAACTTGATATTTACCGATATCAAGGCCATTTACCGATGGCTACTGCAACAAGGAATTCGATATTTACCGATATCGAAGAGAACTGGGCCATTTACCGATGGCATCTCCACTTGGGGAGGAACAAAATCTTTGTGGTGATACCAGACAAGACGTTTACCGACGACTTCTGGGGATTTTGATTTTATTAACAAGAGAACAAAGAATGACCAGACATTTACCGATGACTGGGTGAGACACGATGTTTACCGACATCGAAAGATGATGTTTACCGACATCAAAAAGAATGACCAGACATTTACCGATGACTGGGGTGAGACACGATGTTTACCGACATCGAAAGATGATGTTTACCGACATCAAAAAGAATGACCAGACATTTACCGATGACTGGGATGGGAAATTTATTGGTGAGAGACAAACAAATATTTGCAACTGAAAACCAGATAGGACATTTACAGATGACTCTACTGGGGATTTCTAGCTGGGGATCTATCAGACATTTACCGATGACTGAAGGAAAGACTCGATGCTTACCAACACCGAAGCAATGGCGTTTACCGACACCAAAAAAAATGACCAGACATTTACCGATGACTGGGTGAGACTCGATGTTTACCGACATCGAAGGGTGATGTTTACCGACATCAAAAAGAATGACCAGACATTTACCGATGACTGGGTGGAACTCGATGTTTACCGACACCGAAACAATGGCGTTTACCGACACCAAAAAAAAATGAGACACACGCGGGTGCTGACATGACACTTACTGGTATCATATGAACAAAATCTTAGATATGTCAAGGCAAGGCTGATCACTTGCTGGGGGGCCTCACTGGGGAGAAACAATTTTCTGTCACCATCGGGTGAGGAAATAAACCTCTGTCACCATCGGGTGAGGAAATAAACCTCTGTGGGGATAATCAAATTCTGAATGCTGACGAAGCAACTGTAGCTGACTTGGTGCTGATGTTGAATAAAGATGATCCGCCTCTGCCGGGGGATACAGTCTGATGTGGTTTCGAACACATGAATGCATATGTTTGAATTTTTCTATGGCGTAATGCTCCATCTGGAATGGAAATGCTACGCAGTTTTGAGGATGCAATGATTTACTATATGCAATGCAAAAATGATAAGAACTCTGCGGGGAGAGATACACAGGACAACTGTGCTGAGGAATCTTCAAGATAAACCCACTGGGGGAAACAACACGACTGCTGGGGAGCCGTCAATATAAATTCACTAGGGGAAGACAAGGCAACTCGCTGGGGAGTAACAAAGTAACTCTGCTAGGGGAAAACAAAGGTAAACTGCTGAGGATAGCCCACATCAATCCACAAAAATTCCGCTTGGGGAAATGAAAGCTCCGCTGGGGAAGTTAAACCAGGCAACTCTGTGGGGGTAGGGCTCGTACAAACCTCAGATAAACATAGACTGTGTTTTGGGGAATAACTGCTACTCCGCCGGGGACGACCCAAAATATTCACAAGTAGAAACGACTCAGCTGGGGATGCAGGTATCGACCTGCTACTAAAACCTGTCCAATCCACTGGTGGGATGAACTCTGCTGGAGAAATATTTCGTGAAACCCGCTCCACTCGGGGATCAAGGTCACGACAACGAGCAAACAGGAAGGAACACCATGGATACCGGGTTGTAGGTATGAAACGGGTGACCGACCAAAGCGTGAATTGGTTTGAATGCCATAAGTGCATCGACCTGATCGTCGGAAATTTCTTCGGTCTGAATACCGGCAAAACATAAGTACATCGACCTGATCGTCGGAAACTCCTTCGGTCTGAATACCGGCAAAGTTGGCCTGAGTGCCAAAGCGTGAATTGGTTTGTGTTCCAAACACTTAACATCCTGAAGAGGGCTAGAAAAGCAGTCTTGTTAAAGGATGGACATTCGATTTCACCAGAAATACGAATCTTACTCGGCTGGGGAGGACGACTTCGACCCAAGAGCGCATGAGACATATTATCTATAGCTGTCAGAACGTAGATAATAACCTCGCATGGAAGTTTATCCATAACCGGGTTGTAGGTTGTTAAATGAATAATCGACCGAAAAGAAAGGCATCGGTACCAGGACTAGGTATGCAAAGATGACCTTCTAAAGAGGATAAAGTTGCTAACTCGGAGCAAGTATCCAAAAAGAAGGGGACGACCCAATGGGGACGATACTGCTTGATCAAGGCAAGTATCCAAAGGGGACAAGACCATTAATACCACAAAGAGGGGATTACATCTACCGGTTTGTAGGCAGAAAACCACGGAAAAGTGACCAGTCATCATCGGGATGAGCGCAAAGGGTCAACTCCAACAAGGGGAGGAATGTGGGATTTTACAACTACCAGCTAGTGGGTAGAAAACCACAAAGATAGGACTTACAGCTACCGGTTTGTAGGTAAAGGCCAATGGAAAAGTAACCAGTCATCATCGGGATGAGCACAAAGGGTTAACTCTACCAAGGGGAGAATGTGGGATTTTACAACTACCAGCTAGTGGGTAGAAAACCACGACGATAGGACTTACAACTACCGGTTTGTAGGTAGAGGCCAAAATTCCGCTGAGGATAAGATGAATGAGTGCCGGTTAGTGAGCGACTATTCATTTATGCCCCAGGGAAGCACAAGAGACAGCCAACAGGAAGCCAATTTAGGATCGATCCAAAAAGGCAGACTGAAACAAGACTCATCCTAATGAGGAAAGAACTCAATAGGGACAACCCATCCCGTGTAGGGAGGGAACGAAAGCAACCGTCATCCACGAGGATGTATCTCAGTGGGGAAATGGCAGGAAAGGATAGACACTTTCTGCTTAAGGGGTAGACTCTACATGGAGAGATCGGACACACCCATATTTGCTTGAGGAAAATCTACTAGAGAGATTTATATTACCAAATAGCAGGAGGTAACAATCAACAGATACCCGGCAACAGCTGCAACATGAGTATCCAAATGCTATGATTATGTATGTATGCATTATGCATGATGAATGTATGATGAATGCTGTCAAACAGACATGCTCAACACGCAGGTCCGGGAATCAACCGTCCGGAGAGAAAACCAAAGCCACCAGAGAGCAAAGAAAATCCACCGGGGACTGGGATATCAGGGAACATTTATCCTGCAGGGGAGGAAGGCCACCGGAGGCTTCCGGAGGGATCATCAGTCACAACCGGAGAACAGAGTTCAACATACAGGCGCATGCGCCACAACAACTCGTGATGAAAATCAGAGATACCAAGAAGCAACCAAATTTCTGATGAGAATAGATAGGCATTGAGACAGCTCATCATGCCAACAACTCCGCTCGGGGATCTATCTGAGGGAATGCCGGATTACGGGGATGTTGATCTACCAAATACTGAATCTTCCAAGAAAAGCACCCATGCTGGGGGGAGATGAAGATTGCTCTGCTGGAGAGGCGAAAGTTGAAGTCTTCAGTAAACACTCTGCTAGGGGAGCTGCCCCACAATAATGTCCGAAACAGCAAACTTGCTGGGGATGCCCCACGATAGGGCTCAAACAGCACTCTACTGGGGATGCCCCATAATAGAGCTAACAGGGATTTGGAGGAAGAATCTGTACTGCCGGGAACATGAAGATGAATAACTTCAAACGACACTGCATCGGGCAAATTCACTGAGGAGAGACCATACGAGATTCTGCAGGACAAAGATACAGTCATGCTCGAGATACGAACAATTGTCTTACCTGTTGGTAATCATACCACCCTCGGGAGAGCACTGCGGGTCTCCTAAGTATCCTTCCATCATTGTGAATGTTCACTTTGTTTAAGAACAATTTTTTGAAAAATTTGTTTATTTTGAAAACAATGATACTTTATCAATTAAAACATGCAAAACATTTGTTGAGTTAAAACAAATAAGAGTGCAAATAATTGGGTAAAAGCTCAAATAGATGTAATGGAATGGTAGTCTGCAAAGGGCGAGACTCCATAGATCTGTACAAGTTTGAAATCGGTGATATATATTGGAGAGGGCTACATTGAACATAATGACCTTTCCTCTACCCTTCTGAATTTTCGATGTATTCAAAGCTTCAGTCGACGACGAGTCGAGAATCCCTGACGGATGACAGATGTACATCACAGTCTTGTCAAGATGCAGTTACTTGCCAATATCCCTAATTTTTGCCTAGATTGCCCCAGTGTGAGGTGATCAATCTAGCGGGATGCAAATTCTTTTTTTCAATGTCTCTAACTTTTGCCTGGATCGCCCTTTCGGGTTTTCAATCCACCGAGACGCTCCTTTTTTGCCTAAGTCGCCCTTTGGGGTGTTCGACTTAGCGAGCTATTCTGCTTTTTTGTTTTAGGCGAAGTATTTCTTGACTGCATCGGAGTTCCCAGGACGAGTGAACTTATTCATCCATTGTTGTAAGTGTCGAAACATTGCCTGAAGAGGCTCTCTTGAAAACGTATGGACGTTCTTAGCTTGGAGTTCACTTGCCCCTGGAATCGGGCACGAAAGACAAGACTTTCTTGAGCACAAGGTCATTTTCTCAGAACTCGAGACTCGACCTTCTAGTCGAATGCTTTCGTCACTCTCTGCTGGTATAACTGACCATGACACCTGGCAGTTAATCTCTTCTTTTCGATCGAATTCAGCATCAGTCAACTTGGGACTTTGAGGGTGCTTTTTTTGTTTCTTTCTTTCTTTTCCTTTCTTTTGATTTCTTTTGATTTCTTTTGATTTGGTTTTGCACCCTCCTCTTTCTTTTTCTTTTTTCTTTTTTGATAATGCCCCAGTTGGCTGTTCTGCTGATTCTCGAGATGTAGCTGAGTGTGATCTTCTTTTCTCGCTCAAGAAGTCGGGAAATCTCGCCAGGAATCCCTTCAACATCATCTTCGTCCGCTTCGAATACAGGGAATTCAAAATTGGGAGATGACGTCCGATCATTATGCTCAATGGGTTTGAGAAACAACCTGCATAAAGATTTTGATATGAAAAGCTTTTTGAAAATCAAACAAGACAATCGTTATGCAGATGAAAAGATTGCTTTTATTCTTGTTTTTTAAGGTTTTTTGTGATCACCAATTTCATGCAAAAAAGCAAAAGGGGAAAACAAATGGAAAACAAATGTTTTAACATGAATTATTTGAATGAAAATATCATTGCACAAAATGCTGCCAACAATGTCATCACTTCTCCTTTTGGCATGGGAGAAGGGTTTTTAAACAAAGTGATTATTACAAAGACTTATGAACAGCTGTAGGAAAGCCCACAGTGACCCAATTGTGATAGATCCCACCAGGGATGACAACTGTCAGTATTTCTTGCATTAGCAGCTTCTGCTTTCTGAACAACCCTTCTGAAGAAAAAGTCGGCGCCAGCCCGGGACTTGTTATCTTCAGGCTTGATTAGCATTGGGACCTAAGTCTTCCAAAATCAGAATACCTGACCCCACAAGGCCTTGAACCTTCACCTTCAGCTGGAAACAACTGTCCACATCATGACCAGGAGCACCCGAGTGATACACACAATGCTGTTCAGGCCTATACCACCACCGAGGGTTGACGGGTATGGGCGGCGGGTCTCTGGGAGTAATCAAGTTCCGCTCTAACAGAGAGGGATACAGTTCGGCGTAGGACGTGGGGATTGGATCAAAAATGATCTTCTTCCTCTCATTACTCGTACCAGCTTGATTACCATTGTGAGGCTGAGAAGCCTGCTGCTGAGGACGATGTTGTGGACGCTGATGCTGCTGAGCTGGTCTTCTCTGTTGCTGTTGAGGTTGAGTTGCTGGAATAGTCACAGCGGCGACCTGACGATATGGTCCCCTGTTTGCACTCCTTCGACGGTGCACAGCATTAGTTTCAATCTCTCCCCTTTTGGGTGCCCCAGAGTATGTCTTCTTAGAACTGGAAGAACTTGAAGAGCCAGGATGGCGAACCGGAGCGCGGGTTGCTCTGACATTAACGGTCTCTGCAGCAAGAGGCTGTTCACTGATTCTGATCCCCTTTAATTCGTCACTCACGGCACAATCATCAACGAGAATAGTGACCGCAGCATCCTTATGAACGGGTATATCCACTGGTGAAGCACGGTGGACTGGTGGAATCACGGCTTCCAGTCTCTGGGCTAAGGCACGCAGCTCCTCTTGCCCCTGAACAACTCCTTGCATCGTTGTTATGAACTGGGCCATGTTCGCCCTCATCTCAGCTAACTCAGTCTGAACCTGATCCATACTCTTCTGTTGATTTGGTCTGGTTGAGTAGCGGTGCGGACGACGATCAGCAATCCTGTCTCAGTCGGGAACCAAAGTGAGAAGCCTCTCCCAAACATGTATGTAATGCAAGTATGTGCATGATATGCATGATGCGGATGCGGATGCTATTTTATCATGAATGGTCCTGATAAAGGATATGCGCATGCAAGTTAACTTTTTCATGCATTATTATTTTTTTGAAAATAAATATGCTATGATGCAAATGATGTGAACATGACTGGTCAAGCTGTGCGTCTCAAGGCACAGGGTCAAAGCTTCGGCTTGAACTCTGATCACAATCATCTGAAACCCAAAGTCAATCTGATCAACTGGCGTCTGAACCCATGTCTGGAGAACTGAGTCATCATCTGAGCGAGTACCCTCAAATTCAGCCCAGGGATCCGAAATAAACGGAACCCTCTGATCAATACCAGGGTCAAACCTCCGGCGTCCAGAAATAACGATCCATAGATCCGACTCAAGATCATCAACACGGCATTACTGGCAGAAACTGCATCTGTAGAGATCAAACCCTCCCCTCACTGGTAGGTTCTAAGAACAGAAGTTTGTCAGTTTCAGCCCTTCAGTCGAGAATAATACGTTTACCACTGAAGGTTTAGCATTATTACGGGATAAAAGACCTCTGCTGACTCCCCTCAACAGGATATCCTAAAGCAAGTTCCCAGTCTCGGGGTCCTCGGATTGAGCAGCGAGAATGCGCCCACCAGAGCTAACATAATCACGTCTCGGAGGAGAGGCCTCGACTGAGTTCTCGGGAAATGGTCACCAGAGTCGACGATTTCTAAAGGAACATTTGTCGTTATGGAACACCCATAGGACAAAATATATCCGACAGAAACCTCGTCTGGAATGTGGGTCTCATGAACGACTTAACGTAGCAACATGCCACGCAAGCCTCATGACTATCCACTCTAACACCTATGTGTGCACTCAAGCCTGGGTAGTGGGCTTATTTCTCACAAAATATCCCATCCCAACAAACAGACAACCGGCAGATGAATATGAATGAATGCAAACATTAATGCAAACAATAAAGGCAAACAGTAAATGCAAACATATACAAATGAATGCAATAAATAAACACAGCAAATAGCAACCAAAACCCTAACCTAGAGAGCGCTAGGAGAGACTCGCTCAGGGAAGATGGACCAGCATAGGTCAACTTCTCTATCATCCCCAGCAGAGTCGCCAGCTGTCGCATTACGCGAAAAACCGGCGGGAAAAGAAAGAAACAACAGAGCCGCCACCGTGCGTTATTTATCCCAAAAGAGGGAAAGGAAACGCTCGAAGTAAACCTAGGAAAGAACATGGTCTCGCGACCAAAGAGGATGGGTTCGGGAGTCGGTTATGCGAAGGGAAGGTATTAGGCACCCTACGCATCCGTAGTACTCTACGGGATCCACGCACAAAAGGAAAGGAAAAAGGTTGCTAAACACTGCTCAAACACACACACACTGGCTGAAGGAGACAAAAGAAACTGACTGAAACTGACTCGGCAGGATATCGCATCCTGGGCCTACTTAGTCTATCAGGCATAGACATCAGAGTCGAAGTAGTTCGGACTAGGGAAACGACACATGCTCGCTAGGATATCGCATCCTATGCATACGTATCTTCTCGGACGAGAGAAGAATCAGAGCATTCGTAGCTCGGCTGACACGCACACAAACAAAACACAGGCAAAGGCAAACGTGGAGCCTGAATGCCAATCACTGGACTTACATCAGCATCCGAACCAGAAAACACACACAGGAAACCAACTGCCAATCGCTGGACTTATGTCAGACTCCAACCAGAACACACACAAGGGTGGTTAAGACACAAAGGGTTGAAAAAGAAGAAGGGCGAACAAACAGACTAAAAGGGAGACTAGAGCTCGAGCCTAATAGTTGCCAAACACACACAAAAAGAAAAGAAAGGCGCCCGGAGAGATCAGCTCAATCTCCTGCCTACATACTTCATCTGGTATGAAGATCAGGGCGATGTAGTTCCCCTACGCAGGGACAAGGATCTAGCCTAACCAGATAACAGAGGGAGACACAACTCTAGGGAGACTACGACTCGAGCCTAGATGTTGTCATGCAAAGTCAACCCTAAGTTAAGGTTTCTAGCTAAATGGCACAAGGGCCAACCTATCCTAGACACGGCTTGCACAGGAAGCAAGGGTCTCGATTGCAACTAGGGCAAGAGAAAGGGGAGATCTCAATCGCAACGAGGGCGAGAGAAAGGATCGCAACGAGGGCGAAAGCAAACAAGGATTAGTCGTTAGTTGTTAGTCAAACTCGGCAAGACATCGCGTCTCGTGCCTACGTATCTCACCTGAACATGAGAATCAGAGTTGCCGTAGTTCGGCTAAAACAACTCTAAGCATGGCTCACACAGGAAGCAAGCCACACAGACTTGACTTGCACAGGAAGCAAGTCAAGCACAACCTACCTTGCACAAGGGCAAGTCTAAAGCAAACCTAAAGAGGCAAAGCAAACAGGCAATCACAGGAAGCACACTCTATATGCACACAAGAGGCTCACACAAGGGTTAGGCACTAGGGCCAACTGGAATAGGGTAAGTGTGCTCTTAACCTTGCCATTGAGAGGCTAAGGTGAAGCAGATGAAAGGATGAAGTGAGGATGAGACCTCACAGCTCTTATCCCTGGCCAGGGAGAGCTAATAGACAAATGAGCATGGGTCCAGAAAGTGAGAACCCTTCTATACTCGAAGACTCTGACACTGTACACTTTGTACAAGATCTTGGGTTTGTATCCCAATGCATCAACACACAGCAGTGTGAGCAGAGGGATGACACAACAAGAGTAGTGGGGGATAGATTGCATATCCCTACCTTCCACCAATTGCCTTACTTGAAGGACTTTTCCTGCTTGGGACAATTTTAAACACACACAAGCATGGCCTCTTAAGGAGGACTTCAGACAGTTTGCCCGGCCAAATAACAGGCCGGGTCTCCAGACTACATGAAGTAAAAGAGATTATACCTCAAGCAAGTTGCTAAAAAGCAAAGCAAAGCAAGTTCAGAGAACTTAAGCAACTAAAGTACCTGAAAAAGTCAAAACAATCAGCAAACAGTTCAAAAGTTTTAAATCACAAGGAATTGGTAAACAGTCAACACAGATGGTCAACTGTGCAAGGCATAAGACTCAAACACATGAGTCAAACCTACAAAACAAAGGTTAGCATATGATAAAACAATCAAGTCCAAACAAGTTTGAATGATCTTTGAGGCATTGGTGCTTAACCTGAAACAGGAACTCAATTGTAAGCTCAAAAGACCACTAGGACTAGCCTAGGGTCAAGGATGAAAGAAAAAAGTTAAAACAGCAAAGAAAAGTCAACCAAAGTCAAGGTCAAACATTTAAGAAGCTATCACAATTGGGCCCACATTCAAATCATGCATTATTATCATTTCATGAACATTTGAAGTCAAAGTAAGGCAAATGAAAGCACAAAAAAAGTCAACAGAATGACTTGCATCAAAAGTCAACCCAAACATTTTCAAAAATCATCAAATAAATCACACTCAATCCTAACATCTAGCATGGTAGGCATGTAAAATTTCATGGCATTTGGATGAGAGGAAGGCAGTCAATTAAAATCATGAAGTCAAACCAAATTCAAACATGCACAATGAAGGTCAACAAACATGGGTCAACTTCAAAAAATCATATCAAATTGAAAACAAATGATAAATGAATGAGATTAACACCAATGCAAAGCTCAAGATGTCTAGTTATCACATATGAAATTTCATGATCATACAATATGGTATGAGAATTTCCCAAAGGATTTGGCAAAGTATAG
Source organism: Lathyrus oleraceus (assembly GCF_024323335.1). Lineage (NCBI taxonomy): Eukaryota > Viridiplantae > Streptophyta > Magnoliopsida > Fabales > Fabaceae > Lathyrus > Lathyrus oleraceus. Next base: position 205,882,741 of record NC_066583.1, read on the forward strand.
CACAAAAAGTCAACCATTGACTAGGCAGGGAAGAAAAATCTCAAATAAATGGAAAACAGCACAATTAATTCCAGGAAAAATCACACATGAACTAGACATGTAAGGGAGGGATCATGCAAAATTTGGGGTCATTTGGATGTAAGGAAACATGTCAATCAAAATTGGGAAAATGCACATTCATGGTGTGACACCAAATGTAACACCTAACTTCAAAAAATCAAAGCTCACACACCACATATGATAAATGCACAAACTTTATATCAAAATGAAGGTGAATGTGTCTAGTTTCTCCACAAAAAATTTCAAGACCAATGGATGCATCATCATTATTTCATAAAAGAAATGGCAACATGTATCATTTTTGGTCACATAACACAAACCCTAGAGCCAATTAATATCCAGCCAAGCAAAAAATTAATAAAATTCATGATAAAATAGAGGACATGCTTGTGAACATGATGGAAAAAGTTTCATAATTTTTGGATTTAATTTGAGTGAAAAATGGATTTTGCAAGTTGGATGAATAAATGAAAATAGGAGTTGAATTAGTGAAGAGAGAAAAGCAAAACTGGAAAAACCCTCAGCCGGATTCGAAGTGGGGGGTCCAAACAGCCAATAAAATACTGCCAAGCACGGAGCCCAGCGCCCCATTCAATGGGCCAACACGTGGGTACAAGTGGCAGGCTGGCGCAGCTAAGCATTGGAACCATTAACGTGTTCCTCTAACGGCCAGCAGGCGCAGCAAATGATGCTACCCTACAAATGCTAAAAGCCTGGCTACAAAAGGAATGGCAGGACCCTGGCCCGCTGTCACGTCTGCTACCCCCTCTCTTTCAGAAATAAACGCAAGGCAATAAATGAACTGCAGAAAATTTAAGTCTAAAAGCAAACGACAGTCAGAGCATGTCGCAGTGATGGGACGCTAATTCAAATGCTGGGATTTGGGATCCCCAAGCCGGTGGGCCCACGGCCAATCAACAATTTCCTTTTAAAAAAAAGCACATGCACAGCCAATAAAATAAACCCTACAAATCTACAGCATGGCAAAATGAAAACAGAGTCGTATGCAGTAAACGAAAACCTGGGTTTCTAACGCTTATTACAGTAAACCCAACAACATAATTTTTGCACCAAAAAAAAGACAACCAGCATATCAAAATGCTCATCTAAGCAAGCTCAAACCTAATCCAAACTCCATTAATCCCAAATCAAACCAAAATGGACAAATCATGCAAAAGTATAAATGAACATCAATCTTAAATTTCAGATTTCTCATGCATTTCTTAACCATTTCAAACAAGGCATAGTTCATTAGAATCAGCATCAAAAGATCTTTCATAAACACAACATAATTTAGAGAAATGAGAGATTCGAAACTTTACTTGATTTTGAAGAAATTTGTTGGACAGTGGTTGTTTGAATGCCACAGCTCGAAACAGATGAAGACAATACTTTGAAATGATGAATCCTTGAGGTATGTTAGCTTAGCAACTCTTGAGAACTTCCAAAACTCGATTTGCCATTAAAGGTCCTTGAAGAAAACAGAGCTTGGAACTGCAATACAGGCGAAGAATGATGCTTGAACAAGCTTCCAAATGCTGTCTAGATCATGGAGCAAACAAGAGAACTCATGGTCTTTTGAGGGTTTTGAGCAGAAATGCAAAGTGTGAAAAAATGCAATTGAGAGAGTGAGAAGTTTTTTCTGTATGGAGGCTGTGATTCTAGGGTTCAAATGAGCAGAAAAAGTCCTCTTATACCTCTGTTTAGCATTCCTTAATTATGTGTTAAACTCAGTTAGCTCAAATGGTCCCATTTGCAAATTGCTAAGTTGAGCATGAGTGGAAATAGAGGTGTGAGTTTGGCACGATTTTGGGCCTTGCAAGCAGGCTGCAAATGACCATTGCAATTGCTGTTTTTGGTCTGCTGATGGATTGCTGTCCTTGTTGTACTTATTTCAAACCATTTGCAAAAATACCAAGTTATGCACCTTTTGCTAAAATGGTGGTATGGTAATGGTATGAGCACAAATTGAACTTGGAACATGTTGCAAATGACATATGAAACAAATCCCAATTGGCCAAAGTGAGAAAAAGTCAAAGAATCAAAAAGTCAATGGTTGGTCAAACTTGATTTTAAATGAAATAGGTCCAAAAATGCCATTTTGATTGGCAAGGTTTTGGTGAATGAAATTTATATTTTTGGAAAGAGGATGAAAAATGTGATTTGTAGGAAAAAACCCCACCAAATTTGGCCTTATGGTTTGAGAGATATGGCCCTTTGAAGTTCACAAATTTTTGAAATTGAACTGATCATATCTTGACAACCATGCATGGGATTTGAGAGTTCTTGGACTTTTTGAAAATGGGAGAACAAGATCTTCAACTTTCATGTTGGGCAAAAATTCATTTGAAGCTTGTATCATGATGCAAGTTGAGGATCAAGAAGTTTCCATTTTTGGCAGTTAAAATTACAGGTCCACTTTCTATTTTTGGAAATTTTCTGATTGGCTTCAAATTCTTCAATGAGGTTGATTGCCATGACACATGAGGTCTATTGGGACATGAATAAGCTCTCTCAAACCATTTCCATCCATCAAAACCATAAAATCAACCACAGTTGACCAACTTTGACTTTTCTAGGGTTTTGGACTGACTGTGCACTTCTGATGAATTCCAAACCCTAATTCCTTGAGACCTTGACTTCAAATGATGTCCCAAGTCATATGAACTCTTGATTATTGATCATGGTGCCCGAATTCCACAAGAATGGCCACCATCCACTGCTTTGACTGACTGTTGACTGTATAGGGTTTCTGCCTGGCTATGCATTGACTGATGACCTTTGAGCCTTCAACCCTTGACTTGAACACTTCAAATGGACCTCCAAGTCATGTGAACTTGTTGGATAAACCCCAGGGCCTTTGCTCCTTGAGAAACACCTCTGCTTGATTGGTTGACTGATCTCCTGATCAGTTTGACCTAATTCTTGCTTGCTTGCTCTTGAGGCAACTGGGGGACAATGCAAATGCTATGCAATGGATCATGACATGCTATGACTTAATATGAAATGATATGTACAGAGATAGGTGCAAATTTGAGGTGCTACAGCTGCCCCTATTCAATCAGCTGGGAACCCGAACGGATGATAGCAGTGGCTGTCAGACTTTCAGGGTAAACAGGGATTGAATACAAAAGAACCGTAGAAATTTGCACCGACTGGATATAATACAGGAGAACCACGTCATTTACCGATGACAAACTGCATGACAGCTTCAGAAAAGCAAAACCATTTACCGATGGTTGAAGAGCTGGAACCTTGATATTTACCGATATCAACTTCAGCACGACCATTTACCGATGGCGGCTGGGGAAAACAAAATTTCTGAAAAACAAAACCATTTACCGATGGTTAAAACTGGGACCTTGATATTTACCGATATCAACTTCAGCCAGACCATTTACCGATGGCTGCTGGGAAAACAATTTCTGGAAAAAGAAAACCATTTACCGATGGTTAAAACTTGAAATTTACCGATATCAACTTCAGCCAGACCATTTACCGATGGCTGCTGGGAAAACAATTTCTGGAAAAAGAAAACCATTTACCGATGGTTAAAACTTGATATTTACCGATATCAACTTCAGCCAGACCATTTACCGATGGCTGCTGGGAAAACAATTGATGAAAACAAAACCATTTACCGATGGTTAAAAACTTGATATTTACCGATATCAACTTCAGCAAAACCATTTACCGATGGCTGCTGGGAAATAATGTGATGTAGAAAGGAAGCAAGACCATTTACCGATGGTGGCTTCAAATCAAACTTGATATTTACCGATATCAAGGCCATTTACCGATGGCTACTGCAACAAGGAATTCGATATTTACCGATATCGAAGAGAACTGGGCCATTTACCGATGGCATCTCCACTTGGGGAGGAACAAAATCCTTGTGGTGATACCAGACAAGACGTTTACCGACGACTTCTGGGGATTTTGATTTTATTAACAAGAGAACAAAGAATGACCAGACATTTACCGATGACTGGGTGAGACACGATGTTTACCAACATCGAAAGATGATGTTTACCGACATCAAAAAGAATGACCAGACATTTACCGATGACTGGGGTGAGACACGATGTTTACCGACATCGAAAGATGATGTTTACCGACATCAAAAAGAATGACCAGACATTTACCGATGACTGGGATGGGAAATTTATTGGTGAGAGACAAACAAATATTTGCAACTGAAAACCAGATAGGACATTTACAGATGACTCTACTGGGGATTTCTAGCTGGGGATCTATCAGACATTTACCGATGACTGAAGGAAAGACTCGATGCTTACCAACACCGAAGCAATGGCGTTTACCGACACCAAAAAAAATGACCAGACATTTACCGATGACTGGGTGAGACTCGATGTTTACCGACATCGAAGGGTGATGTTTACCGACATCAAAAAGAATGACCAGACATTTACCGATGACTGGGTGGAACTCGATGTTTACCGACACCGAAACAATGGCGTTTACCGACACCAAAAAAAAATGAGACACACGCGGGTGCTGACATGACACTTACTGGTATCATATGAACAAAATCTTAGATATGTCAAGGCAAGGCTGATCACTTGCTGGGGGGCCTCACTGGGGAGAAACAATTTTCTGTCACCATCGGGTGAGGAAATAAACCTCTGTCACCATCGGGTGAGGAAATAAACCTCTGTGGGGATAATCAAATTCTGAATGCTGACGAAGCAACTGTAGCTGACTTGGTGCTGATGTTGAATAAAGATGATCCGCCTCTGCCGGGGGATACAGTCTGATGTGGTTTCGAACACATGAATGCATATGTTTGAATTTTTCTATGGCGTAATGCTCCATCTGGAATGGAAATGCTACGCAGTTTTGAGGATGCAATGATTTACTATATGCAATGCAAAAATGATAAGAACTCTGCGGGGAGAGATACACAGGACAACTGTGCTGAGGAATCTTCAAGATAAACCCACTGGGGGAAACAACACGACTGCTGGGGAGCCGTCAATATAAATTCACTAGGGGAAGACAAGGCAACTCGCTGGGGAGTAACAAAGTAACTCTGCTAGGGGAAAACAAAGGTAAACTGCTGAGGATAGCCCACATCAATCCACAAAAATTCCGCTTGGGGAAATGAAAGCTCCGCTGGGGAAGTTAAACCAGGCAACTCTGTGGGGGTAGGGCTCGTACAAACCTCAGATAAACATAGACTGTGTTTTGGGGAATAACTGCTACTCCGCCGGGGACGACCCAAAATATTCACAAGTAGAAACGACTCAGCTGGGGATGCAGGTATCGACCTGCTACTAAAACCTGTCCAATCCACTGGTGGGATGAACTCTGCTGGAGAAATATTTCGTGAAACCCGCTCCACTCGGGGATCAAGGTCACGACAACGAGCAAACAGGAAGGAACACCATGGATACCGGGTTGTAGGTATGAAACGGGTGACCGACCAAAGCGTGAATTGGTTTGAATGCCATAAGTGCATCGACCTGATCGTCGGAAATTTCTTCGGTCTGAATACCGGCAAAACATAAGTACATCGACCTGATCGTCGGAAACTCCTTCGGTCTGAATACCGGCAAAGTTGGCCTGAGTGCCAAAGCGTGAATTGGTTTGTGTTCCAAACACTTAACATCCTGAAGAGGGCTAGAAAAGCAGTCTTGTTAAAGGATGGACATTCGATTTCACCAGAAATACGAATCTTACTCGGCTGGGGAGGACGACTTCGACCCAAGAGCGCATGAGACATATTATCTATAGCTGTCAGAACGTAGATAATAACCTCGCATGGAAGTTTATCCATAACCGGGTTGTAGGTTGTTAAATGAATAATCGACCGAAAAGAAAGGCATCGGTACCAGGACTAGGTATGCAAAGATGACCTTCTAAAGAGGATAAAGTTGCTAACTCGGAGCAAGTATCCAAAAAGAAGGGGACGACCCAATGGGGACGATACTGCTTGATCAAGGCAAGTATCCAAAGGGGACAAGACCATTAATACCACAAAGAGGGGATTACATCTACCGGTTTGTAGGCAGAAAACCACGGAAAAGTGACCAGTCATCATCGGGATGAGCGCAAAGGGTCAACTCCAACAAGGGGAGGAATGTGGGATTTTACAACTACCAGCTAGTGGGTAGAAAACCACAAAGATAGGACTTACAGCTACCGGTTTGTAGGTAAAGGCCAATGGAAAAGTAACCAGTCATCATCGGGATGAGCACAAAGGGTTAACTCTACCAAGGGGAGAATGTGGGATTTTACAACTACCAGCTAGTGGGTAGAAAACCACGACGATAGGACTTACAACTACCGGTTTGTAGGTAGAGGCCAAAATTCCGCTGAGGATAAGATGAATGAGTGCCGGTTAGTGAGCGACTATTCATTTATGCCCCAGGGAAGCACAAGAGACAGCCAACAGGAAGCCAATTTAGGATCGATCCAAAAAGGCAGACTGAAACAAGACTCATCCTAATGAGGAAAGAACTCAATAGGGACAACCCATCCCGTGTAGGGAGGGAACGAAAGCAACCGTCATCCACGAGGATGTATCTCAGTGGGGAAATGGCAGGAAAGGATAGACACTTTCTGCTTAAGGGGTAGACTCTACATGGAGAGATCGGACACACCCATATTTGCTTGAGGAAAATCTACTAGAGAGATTTATATTACCAAATAGCAGGAGGTAACAATCAACAGATACCCGGCAACAGCTGCAACATGAGTATCCAAATGCTATGATTATGTATGTATGCATTATGCATGATGAATGTATGATGAATGCTGTCAAACAGACATGCTCAACACGCAGGTCCGGGAATCAACCGTCCGGAGAGAAAACCAAAGCCACCAGAGAGCAAAGAAAATCCACCGGGGACTGGGATATCAGGGAACATTTATCCTGCAGGGGAGGAAGGCCACCGGAGGCTTCCGGAGGGATCATCAGTCACAACCGGAGAACAGAGTTCAACATACAGGCGCATGCGCCACAACAACTCGTGATGAAAATCAGAGATACCAAGAAGCAACCAAATTTCTGATGAGAATAGATAGGCATTGAGACAGCTCATCATGCCAACAACTCCGCTCGGGGATCTATCTGAGGGAATGCCGGATTACGGGGATGTTGATCTACCAAATACTGAATCTTCCAAGAAAAGCACCCATGCTGGGGGGAGATGAAGATTGCTCTGCTGGAGAGGCGAAAGTTGAAGTCTTCAGTAAACACTCTTCTAGGGGAGCTGCCCCACAATAATGTCCGAAACAGCAAACTTGCTGGGGATGCCCCACGATAGGGCTCAAACAGCACTCTACTGGGGATGCCCCATGATAGAGCTAACAGGGATTTGGAGGAAGAATCTGTACTGCCGGGAACATGAAGATGAATAACTTCAAACGACACTGCATCGGGCAAATTCACTGAGGAGAGACCATACGAGATTCTGCAGGACAAAGATACAGTCATGCTCGAGATACGAACAATTGTCTTACCTGTTGGTAATCATACCACCCTCGGGAGAGCACTGCGGGTCTCCTAAGTATCCTTCCATCATTGTGAATGTTCACTTTGTTTAAGAACAATTTTTTGAAAAATTTGTTTATTTTGAAAACAATGATACTTTATCAATTAAAACATGCAAAACATTTGTTGAGTTAAAACAAATAAGAGTGCAAATAATTGGGTAAAAGCTCAAATAGATGTAATGGAATGGTAGTCTGCAAAGGGCGAGACTCCATAGATCTGTACAAGTTTGAAATCGGTGATATATATTGGAGAGGGCTACATTGAACATAATGACCTTTCCTCTACCCTTCTGAATTTTCGATGTATTCAAAGCTTCAGTCGACGACGAGTCGAGAATCCCTGACGGATGACAGATGTACAACACAGTCTTGTCAAGATGCAGTTACTTGCCAATATCCCTAATTTTTGCCTAGATTGCCCCAGTGTGAGGTGATCAATCTAGCGGGATGCAAATTCTTTTTTCAATGTCTCTAACTTTTGCCTGGATCGCCCTTTCGGGTTTTCAATCCACCGAGACGCTCCTTTTTTGCCTAAGTCGCCCTTTGGGGTGTTCGACTTAGCGAGCTATTCTGCTTTTTTGTTTTAGGCGAAGTATTTCTTGACTGCATCGGAGTTCCCAGGACGAGTGAACTTATTCATCCATTGTTGTAAGTGTCGAAACATTGCCTGAAGAGGCTCTCTTGAAAACGTATGGACGTTCTTAGCTTGGAGTTCACTTGCCCCTGGAATCGGGCACGAAAGACAAGACTTTCTTGAGCACAAGGTCATTTTCTCAGAACTCGAGACTCGACCTTCTAGTCGAATGCTTTCGTCACTCTCTGCTGGTATAACTGACCATGACACCTGGCAGTTAATCTCTTCTTTTCGATCGAATTCAGCATCAGTCAACTTGGGACTTTGAGGGTGCTTTTTTTGTTTCTTTCTTTCTTTTCCTTTCTTTTGATTTCTTTTGATTTCTTTTGATTTGGTTTTGCACCCTCCTCTTTCTTTTTCTTTTTTCTTTTTTGATAATGCCCCAGTTGGCTGTTCTGCTGATTCTCGAGATGTAGCTGAGTGTGATCTTCTTTTCTCGCTCAAGAAGTCGGGAAATCTCGCCAGGAATCCCTTCAACATCATCTTCGTCCGCTTCGAATACAGGGAATTCAAAATTGGGAGATGACGTCCGATCATTATGCTCAATGGGTTTGAGAAACAACCTGCATAAAGATTTTGATATGAAAAGCTTTTTGAAAATCAAACAAGACAATCGTTATGCAGATGAAAAGATTGCTTTTATTCTTGTTTTTTAAGGTTTTTTGTGATCACCAATTTCATGCAAAAAAGCAAAAGGGGAAAACAAATGGAAAACAAATGTTTTAACATGAATTATTTGAATGAAAATATCATTGCACAAAATGCTGCCAACAATGTCATCACTTCTCCTTTTGGCATGGGAGAAGGGTTTTTAAACAAAGTGATTATTACAAAGACTTATGAACAGCTGTAGGAAAGCCCACAGTGACCCAATTGTGATAGATCCCACCAGGGATGACAACTGTCAGTATTTCTTGCATTAGCAGCTTCTGCTTTCTGAACAACCCTTCTGAAGAAAAAGTCGGCGCCAGCCCGGGACTTGTTATCTTCAGGCTTGATTAGCATTGGGACCTAAGTCTTCCAAAATCAGAATACCTGACCCCACAAGGCCTTGAACCTTCACCTTCAGCTGGAAACAACTGTCCACATCATGACCAGGAGCACCCGAGTGATACACACAATGCTGTTCAGGCCTATACCACCACCGAGGGTTGACGGGTATGGGCGGCGGGTCTCTGGGAGTAATCAAGTTCCGCTCTAACAGAGAGGGATACAGTTCGGCGTAGGACGTGGGGATTGGATCAAAAATGATCTTCTTCCTCTCATTACTCGTACCAGCTTGATTACCATTGTGAGGCTGAGAAGCCTGCTGCTGAGGACGATGTTGTGGACGCTGATGCTGCTGAGCTGGTCTTCTCTGTTGCTGTTGAGGTTGAGTTGCTGGAATAGTCACAGCGGCGACCTGACGATATGGTCCCCTGTTTGCACTCCTTCGACGGTGCACAGCATTAGTTTCAATCTCTCCCCTTTTGGGTGCCCCAGAGTATGTCTTCTTAGAACTGGAAGAACTTGAAGAGCCAGGATGGCGAACCGGAGCGCGGGTTGCTCTGACATTAACGGTCTCTGCAGCAAGAGGCTGTTCACTGATTCTGATCCCCTTTAATTCGTCACTCACGGCACAATCATCAACGAGAATAGTGACCGCAGCATCCTCATGAACGGGTATATCCACTGGTGAAGCACGGTGGACTGGTGGAATCACGGCTTCCAGTCTCTGGGCTAAGGCACGCAGCTCCTCTTTCCCCTGAACAACTCCTTGCATCGTTGTTATGAACTGGGCCATGTTCGCCCTCATCTCAGCTAACTCAGTCTGAACCTGATCCATACTCTTCTGTTGATTTGGTCTGGTTGAGTAGCGGTGCGGACGACGATCAGCAATCCTGTCTCAGTCGGGAACCAAAGTGAGAAGCCTCTCCCAAACATGTATGTAATGCAAGTATGTGCATGATATGCATGATGCGGATGCGGATGCTATTTTATCATGAATGGTCCTGATAAAGGATATGCGCATGCAAGTTAACTTTTTCATGCATTATTATTTTTTTGAAAATAAATATGCTATGATGCAAATGATGTGAACATGACTGGTCAAGCTGTGCGTCTCAAGGCACAGGGTCAAAGCTTCGGCTTGAACTCTGATCACAATCATCTGAAACCCAAAGTCAATCTGATCAACTGGCGTCTGAACCCATGTCTGGAGAACTGAGTCACCATCTGAGCGAGTACCCTCAAATTCAGCCCAGGGATCCGAAATAAACGGAACCCTCTGATCAATACCAGGGTCAAACCTCCGGCGTCCAGAAATAACGATCCATAGATCCGACTCAAGATCATCAACACGGCATTACTGGCAGAAACTGCATCTGTAGAGATCAAACCCTCCCCTCACTGGTAGGTTCTAAGAACAGAAGTTTGTCAGTTTCAGCCCTTCAGTCGAGAATAATACATTTACCACTGAAGGTTTAGCATTATTACGGGATAAAAGACCTCTGCTGACTCCCCTCAACAGGATATCCTAAAGCAAGTTCCCAGTCTCGGGGTCCTCGGATTGAGCAGCGAGAATGCGCCCACCAGAGCTAACATAATCACGTCTCGGAGGAGAGGCCTCGACTGAGTTCTCGGGAAATGGTCACCAGAGTCGACGATTTCTAAAGGAACATTTGTCGTTATGGAACACCCATAGGACAAAATATATCCGACAGAAACCTCGTCTGGAATGTGGGTCTCATGAACGACTTAACGTAGCAACATGCCACGCAAGCCTCATGACTATCCACTCTAACACCTATGTGTGCACTCAAGCCTGGGTAGTGGGCTTATTTCTCACAAAATATCCCATCCCAACAAACAGACAACCGGCAGATGAATATGAATGAATGCAAACATTAATGCAAACAATAAAGGCAAACAGTAAATGCAAACATATACAAATGAATGCAATAAATAAACACAGCAAATAGCAACCAAAACCCTAACCTAGAGAGCGCTAGGAGAGACTCGCTCAGGGAAGATGGACCAGCATAGGTCAACTTCTCTATCATCCCCAGCAGAGTCGCCAGCTGTCGCATTACGCGAAAAACCGGCGGGAAAAGAAAGAAACAACAGAGCCGCCACCGTGCGTTATTTATCCCAAAAGAGGGAAAGGAAACGCTCGAAGTAAACCTAGGAAAGAACATGGTCTCGCGACCAAAGAGGATGGGTTCGGGAGTCGGTTATGCGAAGGGAAGGTATTAGGCACCCTACGCATCCGTAGTACTCTACGGGATCCACGCACAAAAGGAAAGGAAAAAGGTTGCTAAACACTGCTCAAACACACACACACTGGCTGAAGGAGACAAAAGAAACTGACTGAAACTGACTCGGCAGGATATCGCATCCTGGGCCTACTTAGTCTATCAGGCATAGACATCAGAGTCGAAGTAGTTCGGACTAGGGAAACGACACATGCTCGCTAGGATATCGCATCCTATGCATACGTATCTTCTCGGACGAGAGAAGAATCAGAGCATTCGTAGCTCGGCTGACACGCACACAAACAAAACACAGGCAAAGGCAAACGTGGAGCCTGAATGCCAATCACTGGACTTACATCAGCATCCGAACCAGAAAACACACACAGGAAACCAACTGCCAATCGCTGGACTTATGTCAGACTCCAACCAGAACACACACAAGGGTGGTTAAGACACAAAGGGTTGAAAAAGAAGAAGGGCGAACAAACAGACTAAAAGGGAGACTAGAGCTCGAGCCTAATAGTTGCCAAACACACACAAAAAGAAAAGAAAGGCGCCCGGAGAGATCAGCTCAATCTCCTGCCTACATACTTCATCTGGTATGAAGATCAGGGCGATGTAGTTCCCCTACGCAGGGACAAGGATCTAGCCTAACCAGATAACAGAGGGAGACACAACTCTAGGGAGACTACGACTCGAGCCTAGATGTTGTCATGCAAAGTCAACCCTAAGTTAAGGTTTCTAGCTAAATGGCACAAGGGCCAACCTATCCTAGACACGGCTTGCACAGGAAGCAAGGGTCTCGATTGCAACTAGGGCAAGAGAAAGGGGAGATCTCAATCGCAACGAGGGCGAGAGAAAGGATCGCAACGAGGGCGAAAGCAAACAAGGATTAGTCGTTAGTTGTTAGTCAAACTCGGCAAGACATCGCGTCTCGTGCCTACGTATCTCACCTGAACATGAGAATCAGAGTTGCCGTAGTTCGGCTAAAACAACTCTAAGCATGGCTCACACAGGAAGCAAGCCACACAGACTTGACTTGCACAGGAAGCAAGTCAAGCACAACCTACCTTGCACAAGGGCAAGTCTAAAGCAAACCTAAAGAGGCAAAGCAAACAGGCAATCACAGGAAGCACACTCTATATGCACACAAGAGGCTCACACAAGGGTTAGGCACTAGGGCCAACTGGAATAGGGTAAGTGTGCTCTTAACCTTGCCATTGAGAGGCTAAGGTGAAGCAGATGAAAGGATGAAGTGAGGATGAGACCTCACAGCTCTTATCCCTGGCCAGGGAGAGCTAATAGACAAATGAGCATGGGTCCAGAAAGTGAGAACCCTTCTATACTCGAAGACTCTGACACTGTACACTTTGTACAAGATCTTGGGTTTGTATCCCAATGCATCAACACACAGCAGTGTGAGCAGAGGGATGACACAACAAGAGTAGTGGGGGATAGATTGCATATCCCTACCTTCCACCAATTGCCTTACTTGAAGGACTTTTCCTGCTTGGGACAATTTTAAACACACACAAGCATGGCCTCTTAAGGAGGACTTCAGACAGTTTGCCCGGCCAAATAACAGGCCGGGTCTCCAGACTACATGAAGTAAAAGAGATTATACCTCAAGCAAGTTGCTAAAAAGCAAAGCAAAGCAAGTTCAGAGAACTTAAGCAACTAAAGTACCTGAAAAAGTCAAAACAATCAGCAAACAGTTCAAAAGTTTTAAATCACAAGGAATTGGTAAACAGTCAACACAGATGGTCAACTGTGCAAGGCATAAGACTCAAACACATGAGTCAAACCTACAAAACAAAGGTTAGCATATGATAAAACAATCAAGTCCAAACAAGTTTGAATGATCTTTGAGGCATTGGTGCTTAACCTGAAACAGGAACTCAATTGTAAGCTCAAAAGACCACTAGGACTAGCCTAGGGTCAAGGATGAAAGAAAAAAGTTAAAACAGCAAAGAAAAGTCAACCAAAGTCAAGGTCAAACATTTAAGAAGCTATCACAATTGGGCCCACATTCAAATCATGCATTATTATCATTTCATGAACATTTGAAGTCAAAGTAAGGCAAATGAAAGCACAAAAAAAGTCAACAGAATGACTTGCATCAAAAGTCAACCCAAACATTTTCAAAAATCATCAAATAAATCACACTCAATCCTAACATCTAGCATGGTAGGCATGTAAAATTTCATGGCATTTGGATGAGAGGAAGGCAGTCAATTAAAATCATGAAGTCAAACCAAATTCAAACATGCACAATGAAGGTCAACAAACATGGGTCAACTTCAAAAAATCATATCAAATTGAAAACAAATGATAAATGAATGAGATTAACACCAATGCAAAGCTCAAGATGTCTAGTTATCACATATGAAATTTCATGATCATACAATATGGTATGAGAATTTCCCAAAGGATTTGGCAAAGTATAGCACAAAAAGTCAACCATTGACTAGGCAGGGAAGAAAAATCTCAAATAAATGGAAAACAGCACAATTAATTCCAGGAAAAATCACACATGAACTAGACATGTAAGGGAGGGATCATGCAAAATTTGGGGTCATTTGGATGTAAGGAAACATGTCAATCAAAATTGGGAAAATGCACATTCATGGTGTGACACCAAATGTAACACCTAACTTCAAAAAATCAAAGCTCACACACCACATATGATAAATGCACAAACTTTATATCAAAATGAAGGTGAATGTGTCTAGTTTCTCCACAAAAAATTTCAAGACCAATGGATGCATCATCATTATTTCATAAAAGAAATGGCAACATGTATCATTTTTGGTCACATAACACAAACCCTAGAGCCAATTAATATCCAGCCAAGCAAAAAATTAATAAAATTCATGATAAAATAGAGGACATGCTTGTGAACATGATGGAAAAAGTTTCATAATTTTTGGATTTAATTTGAGTGAAAAATGGATTTTGCAAGTTGGATGAATAAATGAAAATAGGAGTTGAATTAGTGAAGAGAGAAAAGCAAAACTGGAAAAACCCTCAGCCGGATTCGAAGTGGGGGGTCCAAACAGCCAATAAAATACTGCCAAGCACGGAGCCCAGCGCCCCATTCAATGGGCCAACACGTGGGTACAAGTGGCAGGCTGGCGCAGCTAATCATTGGAACCATTAACGTGTTCCTCTAACGGCCAGCAGGCGCAGCAAATGATGCTACCCTACAAATGCTAAAAGCCTGGCTACAAAAGGAATGGCAGGACCCTGGCCCGCTGTCACGTCTGCTACCCCCTCTCTTTCAGAAATAAACGCAAGGCAATAAATGAACTGCAGAAAATTTAAGTCTAAAAGCAAACGACAGTCAGAGCATGTCGCAGTGATGGGACGCTAATTCAAATGCTGGGATTTGGGATCCCCAAGCCGGTGGGCCCACGGCCAATCAACAATTTCCTTTTAAAAAAAAGCACATGCACAGCCAATAAAATAAACCCTACAAATCTACAGCATGGCAAAATGAAAACAGAGTCGTATGCAGTAAACGAAAACCTGGGTTTCTAACGCTTATTACAGTAAACCCAACAACATAATTTTTGCACCAAAAAAAAGACAACCAGCATATCAAAATGCTCATCTAAGCAAGCTCAAACCTAATCCAAACTCCATTAATCCCAAATCAAACCAAAATGGACAAATCATGCAAAAGTATAAATGAACATCAATCTTAAATTTCAGATTTCTCATGCATTTCTTAACCATTTCAAACAAGGCATAGTTCATTAGAATCAGCATCAAAAGATCTTTCATAAACACAGCATAATTTAGAGAAATGAGAGATTCGAAACTTTACTTGATTTTGAAGAAATTTGTTGGACAGTGGTTGTTTGAATGCCACAGCTCGAAACAGATGAAGACAATACTTTGAAATGATGAATCCTTGAGGTATGTTAGCTTAGCAACTCTTGAGAACTTCCAAAACTCGATTTGCCATTAAAGGTCCTTGAAGAAAACAGAGCTTGGAACTGCAATACAGGCGAAGAATGATGCTTGAACAAGCTTCCAAATGCTGTCTAGATCATGGAGCAAACAAGAGAACTCATGGTCTTTTGAGGGTTTTGAGCAGAAATGCAAAGTGTGAAAAAATGCAATTGAGAGAGTGAGAAGTTTTTTCTGTATGGAGGCTGTGATTCTAGGGTTCAAATGAGCAGAAAAAGTCCTCTTATACCTCTGTTTAGCATTCCTTAATTATGTGTTAAACTCAGTTAGCTCAAATGGTCCCATTTGCAAATTGCTAAGTTGAGCATGAGTGGAAATAGAGGTGTGAGTTTGGCACGATTTTGGGCCTTGCAAGCAGGCTGCAAATGACCATTGCAATTGCTGTTTTTGGTCTGCTGATGGATTGCTGTCCTTGTTGTACTTATTTCAAACCATTTGCAAAAATACCAAGTTATGCACCTTTTGCTAAAATGGTGGTATGGTAATGGTATGAGCACAAATTGAACTTGGAACATGTTGCAAATGACATATGAAACAAATCCCAATTGGCCAAAGTGAGAAAAAGTCAAAGAATCAAAAAGTCAATGGTTGGTCAAACTTGATTTTAAATGAAATAGGTCCAAAAATGCCATTTTGATTGGCAAGGTTTTGGTGAATGAAATTTATATTTTTGGAAAGAGGATGAAAAATGTGATTTGTAGGAAAAAACCCCACCAAATTTGGCCTTATGGTTTGAGAGATATGGCCCTTTGAAGTTCACAAATTTTTGAAATTGAACTGATCATATCTTGACAACCATGCATGGGATTTGAGAGTTCTTGGACTTTTTGAAAATGGGAGAACAATATCTTCAACTTTCATGTTGGGCAAAAATTCATTTGAAGCTTGTATCATGATGCAAGTTGAGGATCAAGAAGTTTCCATTTTTGGCAGTTAAAATTACAGGTCCACTTTCTATTTTTGGAAATTTTCTGATTGGCTTCAAATTCTTCAATGAGGTTGATTGCCATGACACATGAGGTCTATTGGGACATGAATAAGCTCTCTCAAACCATTTCCATCCATCAAAACCATAAAATCAACCACAGTTGACCAACTTTGACTTTTCTAGGGTTTTGGACTGACTGTGCACTTCTGATGAATTCCAAACCCTAATTCCTTGAGACCTTGACTTCAAATGATGTCCCAAGTCATATGAACTCTTGATTATTGATCATGGTGCCCGAATTCCACAAGAATGGCCACCATCCACTGCTTTGACTGACTGTTGACTGTATAGGGTTTCTGCCTGGCTATGCATTGACTGATGACCTTTGAGCCTTCAACCCTTGACTTGAACACTTCAAATGGACCTCCAAGTCATGTGAACTTGTTGGATAAACCCCAGGGCCTTTGCTCCTTGAGAAACACCTCTGCTTGATTGGTTGACTGATCTCCTGATCAGTTTGACCTAATTCTTGCTTGCTTGCTCTTGAGGCAACTGGGGGACAATGCAAATGCTATGCAATGGATCATGACATGCTATGACTTAATATGAAATGATATGTACAGAGATAGGTGCAAATTTGAGGTGCTACACAAGGTTTTGGTTAACAAAGCAGGTATGGATTGAAGATTTTGGTATTGCTCATCGTGTGGGTTGCAACCCTAATTCTTGGTCTTGAGGGATCTTGTTTCTTGGCTTCCGCGCATGAACTGGGCTTCTAAACACTAGTTGTGGGGCCAAGGTCAGAGGAATTGTTGATGGAGTTTTACGATTGGCTTAAAACCCTAATCTTGTGGGATCTTTCACTCAGTATGTGTTTCGCTCAACCTTCCGTGATTGGTTCCATCATTGGTTCTTGAGTCTATTAGTCATAATCCAAGTCCTTGGTCTCATGATTTTCATCCCCCTTTATTCGTTCATCCAATCCTTTTCATGCCACTATTGCTTGGGTCCGTAGGTCCACGTTCCTCATTTTATGTGTCAGTTATAGATCTTAAGTTTGAGTTTATGGTCATGTTCATGTTTTAAGTCGATTCCATTTCATTTAATCGGCCAATTCCATTCATTTTCATCCATAAAATATTCATTACATACAAAAAATATGTAAAAAAGGTGTAATACATTGCAAAACACTCATTTTTGAAAGTTTTAGCTATGTGAGTCGACTCATGACTCGGTGCAAAACCTTCGGTCCGAATAGGTCGACCCACAGGTCGACTCAATTCTGGGAAACTTGAGTGAGCCGACTCACTCACTCCTTACGTCGACTCATCCCCTTCTTTTCTTGAATGCTTCCCCTTCGGGTCCAAATAGGTCGACTACCAGGTCGACTCAATTCTGGGGAATCCTAGTTGAGTCGACTCATTCATGCCTTACGTCGATTCATTTCTAGTTTTCCTTTGATTCATTTCGTCGCGGGTCCAAACAGGTCGACTTCCAGATCGACTCAACCATGGGAAAGACTCTGTTTGAGTCGACTCATTCCTTGTTTGAGTCGACTCATAGCTTGTTTTGCAGGATATTTTTCACTACTAATGTGAGAAGGGAACTTTCGGGTTGAAGCATGATCCTTCATCATTGAAGTTAGCCAAGGCTTACCGTCTAAGACGAGTATGCACACTTGCATGAACACCGAAGAAAATCATGAGCAATAAACGATACTTCAAAGTTCGGTATTCCATCAAACTTCAACCAAACATTTTGAACATAATAAATCTGCAGCAAAATTCCTAAACTCTCTAACCTGCACAAACCAAAATAAAAGCCCAGTTTGCACAACATAACCATTGGTAACCTACAGCTACAAGTCATCCACACATAAGTCAAATAAATAGCATGTTCAAAGCCTCATTTCATTCAAATTTTCATCTGCACTGGCCAGTCATAAACAATCAATTGAACATTCCATTAAGTTAACCAGTTAACTAACTTTCGACTCATCGAGTTAACTACCTAAACTCATTGAGTTCATCCCAACTAACTCCAAACCTCACTTAACAAACTCCAAGCCTAACTCCAAGCCACATTAGTCCCAAGCCTAATCACTATAAATTATCATCTTCATCATCATTTAAACTCTCCACCATTTTGCAACACTTTTTGTAACCATCACCTTTAATTCTCTACAATCATTTCTGAATCCTCTCCCTCTCACACTCAAAGCTCAATTCCCAAAATTCCATTGAAGCTTCACATTGAAGATTCAAGAAGAGTGAGATCAACCTCATCACTACAATATTTCTTAAGAAGAAGAGTTGGAGAGCAAGCTAAACGGAAGGATGTAAAAGTAATATCTTATCTTCTTGTACACGTGATTTTCCGTCTTCATCTTCTCCGATCAACACTCGCCAGAGCAAATCTCAGCTTCGGAGGTAGGTTCATTTTTTTAATCATTTCATTGCATTTTGGTTGATATACTGAACCTTGCACCATGTTGTTGCAAACCCTTATCATGAGGAGCTCCAAATCTTATTCATAAAGATGTATTGTGGATCTGAATTTTTAGGGATTCTTGAGGATTTGGACTCAGATATTGAATTTAGACTAGAAATTGGACAGTTTAGAGCTTAGATTCTTGTTCGGGAGATAAAGACGAAGGTGGAGGTGGTTCCGATGTCCATTTCCGGCAGCCACCGCCTCCAGAAGAGATTTATGGCATGGTGGCTCGCGGTGGAGCTCTGGTGTCGGTGATCTGAGCTGCCATGGAAAAGGGCGGGCATGATATATTCAAATTTTAATGGTTTTTTTTCAAACCAATCCCCAATCTTTGGGCTTATTTTCTATTTGGGTTTGTCACATTCCAAGCCCACAGCATTACCATCTCAATCTAATTTTTCTGCTGCACCCCCTGGTTGAAAAGAAATTGGTTCAACATTGGGCTTTGACAACTGAAACCCATGCTTTTGGACTCTGTTTTGTTTCTTTTTCCTGCATGCATCCAAGCTAGGCCTGCACCCTCTATTTTGCAAAGGCCCTCATATTTTATTGGTTATTTGTTTTGTTAACTGGATAATTTTGATTGTTAGAATCTAAGTTAATTAGATCAATTAGGAGTTAATTAGGATCTCCAAAAACATTAGGAATTTTGCTAGGTTTGCTAATTCTTGCTTTAGATTTGAAATTAGATTTGAATAGAACTTTTAGGAATATTAACAATTTTAGAAATTGGGATATTTTAGAACTTAATTGAATTTAGAAATAAACTAGTTTAGGAGAAAAATTAATTGAGTTTAATTAGGATTTTCATGATTAGGATTTTAATTCAATCTTCCATAATTGTCAAATAACTGTTTTGCCCCTAGGTTTGAAATAACATAATTTTTGCATGTTCCTATAGTTTAGGCTTTGGGAAATAATTCCAAATAAACATTAACCCTTTAGTAGTTGTATATTTAATTCAACTAATTTTTTCCCACCGATTAAGTTGATCAAAGTACGCTTTGATTGACTAAATCCTTTGACTATGCTTAACTCCCCAAGCTTAGTCAAGTGATCAAAAGACCCTTAATCACTTGATAAAGCAAGTCCTTGTGATCAAGATGCTGGATACTGGATCTCCCACTTCAATCAAGATTTAAAGATCAAGATCGAGAGTTCAAGCAATGCAAATCAGTACAAGACAGGACTACTGTTCAAGCACTACAAAGGTCAAAATTCAACAATTGTTAATCATGAGCCAAGTTGTGTGCCATGAGTCTTAACTAATAGAGAAGGAATGGGACTGGAGAATTGCTACCCCCATTCTGGATATCTTTAGGTGCGGGAGGAATGACCCGTTTCCTCACCGTATTCTCCTCTATTCATAGGCTTTAGCACAACTCGATTCAAGTTGATTGATAAGCCTTTCATCATTATTCAAAGACATCCCTTCATCATGGGAAGCTACTAAGAAATTCAACTTCAACACATGTCGGTTATGATGCGAATTGCATGTCATGAGCCTTAAGTAGTAGATAAGGAATGGGACTGGAGGATTCCTACCCCCATTCTTAATATCTTTGGGTATGGGACGAATGACCCAGCGCTCATCGTATTCACCTCTATTCATAGACTTTAGTGTGATTTAAATCGAATAATAGAGAAGTCTCTCTACATAGATTGAAGCACAGATAGAAGATCAGACTAAAGATCAGACTTCCACCTTCCACGGTTTTTCTTTCTATATTTTGTTTTCCCAGTAAAACTAATACCATTTTGGGAATAAACTCAAAAACAATTAACCCTAAGATTAGGATTGTATGCTACGAGCCTTAAGCAATGGAGAAGGAATGAGACTGGAGAATTCCTACCCCCATTCTGAATATCTTCGGGTGCGGGATGAATGACCCAATTGTTCACTGTATTCATCTCCATTCATAGACTTTAGTACGATTCGAATCCTGACTCTCATTTTAGAATAAAATCAAACTCATCTCATCAAACCCAGTTTTGCCTTTGGGCTTCATTTTCAATTTAAAACCTTTTCAGAAAGGACGTGTTACTTCCGTTCTACCGTGAATGACGCTTAAGCCTCCATGTGTGAGCAAGCAATGTCTAACTGCTAGAGTGCGATCCGAGTTCATCCATTCTACTGCAAACAAACATACACTTAAAGTTCCCATGCTTGAGCATACAAGCCAGTCGATAGTAGAACGCGAAAATTAATATTGTCCACTAAAAACAACTAAGACATCTGTCCTAGTTCCACGAACTACGGAGCTCTGATTTCCTCATTGCACGAATGAGGATAAGTAGGCACGAGGTCTCAAATCCTTGGTGAGCACAATTATTTATAACCTTCATTTTGCCATATTTATCTATTTCTCACCTTTTTCACATTTATCTATTAACCCCCATTTCCCCTTTTCGCGAGTAATCTTCAGATAATAACACCTATTCTTGCAAAGAACATTCAAAACGGTTCCCATGGAGTACCATGGATGTTAGGGGGGCTAATACCTTCCCCTTGCATAACTGACTTCCTTACCCATTTCTCTTTCCCCCTGGGTTTTATCGATGTTTTCCCTTTCCTTCGGGAATAAATAAAGTTTGATGGCGACTCTGTTGTATCTTTGAGCGTGCGATGCGCTCAGGTATAATTCACGTAGCTTCAAATGGTACTGTTGTAAATAATACGGAAAAATTACACAAACACTAAAGACTTTTGAGAAACCTCTCTTTATTTGTGAAAACCACCTTACGCATAACTAACTAATTATGAGATTGTATGATCCATTTTAGGACATTTAAAAACTCGATAATCGATAATTCATAATCATCTAATTAATTATTTTCACCTGATTGATTCGGAAATCTCTTAATGATTTGTAATAGTTAAATACCAAAACCTTTCATTTGTGGCTTGAACAACTGATTACACTTTGTCAGCCTGTAGTTTTTACAAGCATCATGCATTACTTTTTATTTGTTTTAAGTTTATTTGGTTATAGTTTCATGAAGAGAAATTAGGAAAATGAAGAAATGGATAAACAAAGAAAAATATTGAAAAAGTGAAGAATTGTGTAGAAAAAAAGTCATTTTTGGCATAATTTGCATCATGATTTATGTTCGATAATTTGATCATATCTAGAGTTTTGAAACTCAGAATGAGACGGGATTTTTTTGCAAATAAAATCTAAAAACGAGATCTAGCTAGTCGAAAAATTGCAAACACGGTGCCTGCATTTCGGTAGCGATGACTTAGTTTTCTCCCACACGTTTTCTGCTATTTATTGGAGAAAGAGAGGAGAAAAAGGGGTTACAAATTTTGGAGCTCAACGTGATGGAAAGGAAATTGTGGAGCTTAGAAAGTGGAATTTTCATCCATTAAATACCTCATTCTTCATTTACTCTCATATATTGTTCATCTAAACTCATGGTAATTACTTCTATCACTATGAGTAGCTAATTTACTCGTGATTAGGTTTTGTTAATGAAGGTGATTGGATATGTTGAACTATGTAACATGCTTTGTACTATTTTATTGATTTGATATTTTATTTTTTATTCAATTATTTTTTATTGTAATGCTTTTTGTGTGTTGACGAGCATATTAATTGAACTTATGATCCTAACGCTGTGAACAAGAAATAGGATAATTCTTTAAACTTAGTAATTGATTTAGGAATAAATAATTATAAGTTTGTGATCAAGAAATTAATAAGCGTTCTTGTCTGTTTTTACTACGAGCTTGCCTAAGGAATTAGGGATTTGTCGTTAAGAAGAGTGACTTATACACCAAGGAATTGGGTATGACAGTCGTGTTATTTCTCGTAATTCTAGAAAATAACTTCGAGAAAATAGACACAATTACCAATAATTATAATAAGTGGACTCGAAACAAAACCTGATCGATTTTTAAATCTCGTATCTTTTATCAATTTTATTCGCACAATTTACTTTTGCACAATTTTTTTGAAAACCTCCCAGTATTTACCTTTAAAATCACATTAATATCCTTGTTAAAATCACAGAATACCTGCGGAGGCGATTGTAAGACCCTAATTTTGACCCTAAGATCCCTCATGCAATTCCATCATATGCATTAGCATTGGGATCATATCTTGGCATCCTCCTTACCCCTTTTCATTGGGTTTGTTTTGGGAGAGATCACCAAGCACTTTGTGATTATATCATACTTGTATTTTATCATTTCACTAACCAAAATACCAAAAATATGTCTTTGCATCTATCTAACTCTTTTTGTAGGTAGGGCATGATCTCATTGATTCATTGATCACATTTAGGGTTTGACACCCTCATGAACAAAGAGCACAACCAAGAATTGATTCAAGAATGGTTATGAGCATCATATATGAGTCCTAATTATCTCTACATCTTATATTGATCAAGTTTTCTTCAAGAGTTTGAGGGTAATTTGCCTTGGAAACCCTAGTTTAACTGGGTATCTTGAGTAACTTCTTTAACAAGCTATCTCACTAATTGATCAAATTTCTCAAGGGAAACTTCAAAATTCATCATATTATGCATAAATGATCTACCATGAGCCAAGAAAGTCAAGAGAATTGGAAGTTAGCAAGTTGGTTGATGGTGGTTGGCCAGATGGATTCATCTGATCAAAACTGGGTCTCCCTAGACCCTATCTCCTACAATTTTCACCATATGAAAATGATTCCAAGATAAAACTTACTCTAAATGACATTATAAACAAGTTTAATGTTGATACATAGATCTAGTTTTGCTTGGAAAATCATTTTCTATGTTGAAACATTATAGGTCATTTTGTCTAAACCCTAATTTGAAAGTCAACTTCCCAAGGACATAACTTGTTCAATTTTTATGAGATGAAATATTTCCAAGTTGAAAAATCAAATTCAATGTGTATAATTTAACTTTTATGTTTGGAGTGGGAGCTAATTCAACTTCTTTGAACATGTGATATGAGGCTACATTATAGGTCACTTTTGACCTATACCATTGATCAAGTGATTTTTCCAAACTTCAAAAATGCATAACTCTATCATTTCAAATCCAAATGACATGAAATTAGTAACCATTTTGAAGGCCTTTGAGAGAGCTACAAATTTGGTGAAGACACTTTTCTCATTTCAGCTCCTATACAAAGTTAAGCAAGGTGGAATATTGAGACATATGGCTTGACACTTAGAAATTTTTTGAAATGTCAAATTTTTCCAAACTTCCACCTCAAATATATCCAAGTTCCATGCTCCAAATGAAAGAGTGTTCAACATCAAATTTGTTCCTCTTGATCTCACCTTTCCAAAGAGCTCAAATTCATTTTATTTTGGACTTGAAACACATAGGCTGCACATGGCTTAAACAGGCTGATATCATTTGGCATGGATCCAACTTCAAACAACAATGCACATGTACCTTACAATCCAATCCATCTTTAAAGCATCTGATCTTCAATTTGGACTTTCAAACCATCATTCCATGGGCCTATGCGCGCCCATGCAGCATGACATCATCATTTTACCAAAATTTGAAAGTGGAGAGAGTGTGCAAATATCATTTGACCTCCATATAAATTGAGGCCCTTATGCTCAGAAGTTACACACACATTGCGCCAACTTTGAATCTCCATTGAAAACCTGTCATTCTAAGAGGATAACCCTGATAAATTCATTTGAATTTGAGCTTGAATCTCCACTGTTTTGGAATTGAATTCTCCAGGAGTCCATTGCTTCTAAACCTTTCAATTCCTCTCTTGCAAGCAATTGAAGTGAAGCCAAGCACAATTCAGATCAAGATCTAGCAAGCTCAGACCTCCATGAAGGTAATTTGCAGAAATTTTAAACTCTTCGATTCTCTCAATTTATTGCTCAACTCCATTGATTCTTGAGTTGTCTGAAGTCCTACCAATGTAGGCAAGAAGATTGAGTTGCTTTGAGGCCAAATCGAAGTAACTCAGATCATGAACCTCATTTTTCAATTCCACATATCTCTTAATATATCTGGAATTGGATGAATTGGAGGTGATACTCGTGCTCAGTGATGTTTTTGCTTTAAGATCATGTCCCTGTTTATTATTTTGGTGATGGCTCATCTTAACCAGACCGGTGGAGCTCACTGGAGGTCTGGCTCCGGCGATGAGGTGGCTCACCTCTGAACCACTTGATCCAAGTCCCACGTTATAATCTGGAGCATTGATGTTGATTACTTCATTTGCCACGCGGTTGACTAAGACATTGGTGGAACGCGCATTTTGGATCATCAGATATGTCACCTCAATTAATGAGGGAGATCTGATGGTCCACGTATTTTAGCAATTTCTGAATTTCATTTTAATTCCATTTTATTCAATAATTCATAATAAATTTAATATTGATCCAAAAAATATGGGACTTTCACCAAAAATTTCTAAATATTTTTCTCTTTCATATTCTGAATTTAAATTGTTTTTTGGATCATTATTAATATTTTTCATGAATTAATTGATTTTGCATTCGTTTTTAATTGTTTAAAAATATTTTTAAGTGTCCAAAAATTATGAATTTTTTTCTCCAAGGTCCTTTGACCTTTTTTGACCTATGATAAATATCATGGCCATTTATTTGGTGTTTTGATGAGATTTTAGGATTTGGACAAAACATATTTGAATTTAATGCATTATTTTATTATTTTTAATTGAATAAATGCTATTTTAATTGTGTTGACCATTTGTATTGACTTAATTGAGTTTCTTATTTTTTGTTGGGCCTAGGTCAAGGTTGATTTGACTTTGTCAAGTTAATATTATTGGATTTAGGGGATTGATGGAATGTACATTCCATCTCCCAAAATGAATGAATAATATTAATTTGGTAAAAGTCCTCCTTTGACCAATTTGTGATCTAATTCATCCCTTTCCCTCTTCATCTAATTCCCCTTCTTCATCCATTCATTTTCAATTGGCCAATGATATCTTAAAGTCCTAATGCTAGTTGATTGAAAGATTAACATGAGTATGGATGAGATTAGGCCACATCTTTTGTATATTTTTTGTGTGTGGTATGTTTAATGAGCATAGTTCATAATACTATGTCTCCAACATGCATTAACACCAAAAGTCTATTGCCCGACCTCAAATAGTTGTGACTTCTACATAAGTCCAATTATGATTGCTTAACATAGCGCTAAATTTGTGACATAAAAGGCATAAGCATTCTAGTAAGTGAGATTGTAAGTCTCCCCTCTTCCATGGTATTGTGTGGAAACTTGACCTTCTTTCCTTCCTTTGGAAGATGTTTTGGTTCAAGATCCATGCTTGTGGCAAGTGGGTTGAGTGTTCTCCAAAGAATGTCTTGAAATCAAAAAGCAAAGCAAAACTAACTACTAACTTACTAACTATTAACTTTTAATTTCAAAGTCTTTACTTTAATACAATTTACTTTTAGCACTTTATGTCATTCGCCATTATACATATCATTCTAATTGTTTATATTAATATAATTTTCACTTTGTCCATTTGGACCATATTGTGTGATATTATTTTGTTTGTGTATACTTTGTTTGTTTGTGTGGTCTTTGACCATTAATGTACATAATAACAACAAAAACCCTAAAAGACTTTGGAATGGACTGTTGGTTTGATTTTGCCCAATTGGACTTAGAATTTAGGCAACATTCCTTTGCTAATAGACTTGGCCAATGCCAATTTGTTGAAGAACCAAAGTACTTGCAATTTGAAAGTCATCTGATACATCATTCAAGAGATCTCTCCAGTTCCTCTATAATATTGATCATTGTTAAGATGTTATGTTGAACCTGTGACTTATGAAATTCATCTACTACATAGGCTACTTTGAGGAAGATCATGAAGGGGATAAGCTTGGATGAGGCCATCTTTATTTGATGCCTTTGCTCTTCAAGATTGATATAATTGTGCAAACACAAAAATATAGTTAATGAATTCTTTTCTCATCCCCCCATTCTATTTGTTTATAAAGATCACTTTGTACAAAATACATATGCACACAAAAAGGGTTGCCCAGGAGTACCTAGGACACTTTCGGTGCTAACACTTTCCCTCTATGTAACCAACCCCCTTACGTGTGATCTCTGATTTTTATTAGTTTTTATTTGAAAACTTCTTACTATTTGGGTTTTGTTCGTATTTTTTCCCTTTTCCCTTGGAAACAATAAAAGCACGGTGGCGAATCTTGTTAAATTGATCTCTAGCTTGTCAATAGCTTGATGATCATGAATTTCCCGCTATAGAAATTAAGTGGCGACTCTGCTGGGGAGTAATTTCCAGTGGGTTTAGCCTACTTTTTGTGTGAATATATTTGTATATATGTGATGTTTGTATATATGTATGTGTGATATAATCAACTTGTTGTGCTTGGTGATCTCTGAGTGGTGAGATAAGTTCTAACCCGAACTTGAGTGCAATTAAGATATGAGGATGGTATAGTCATGTTCGACTTGTGTGGAATAGTCCTTAACAAGTTGGCTTGAGATCCATCTGCTCAGTGGAGACTCCTTTGGATTTGGAAATGTCACACAAGTATTTGTGGTTAGGCATTGCTATTTCTAATTGGGTCTGAGAAGCTGAATACATTAGAACACCTAACCCATCTTGGCCTATTTAGGACGTAGTGCGGAAACTGTTCCGGTGTAGACTTGATAACAGTTGTTACGCGATACTACACTCAGACGAGTTTCTCTTGAGAATATTATGGGTCGATGAGTCAGTCATCTTAACCTGTAATATCCGATAGATGGAATTAAGACTCTGGGAACTTTTTTAGAACATGATCTACAGGTTTTTATCCTTAGTTCACTCCTTTGGGATGGTTCTTACCCAGACTCCATGCTCGTGACTTGCAACAAACCCTTGATTCTTGGTTGATCCAATCAAGTCTTGTCAATATCAATGGAACTTGGGTGTTGATAAGGTGTAAATCATAATCCACCAAAATGGATGATTGATCTTGACAATGACTTGATTTATCCCTTGACCTTTGTTTGCCTTGTGTGTGATCCCTTATTTGTGATTGTTGTATTCATGCATTTCATGCGCATCATAACATTCATCACACAAAATTTCAAGGAACTAAGGTATCATTTGCAAATATTTTCAGACCATGGATTATGGACGAAGGAACACTAAGAAATACAGTTTCAGATGTCCAGACTTGAAAGAGTTAAGGAATCTAGCATTTTTTGTATTTGATCCCTTGGACTTCAAACAACATCATGGGAAGCTTCTGTCCATTTTATCTGCTGATGTGGTTGAAGGACTCTTGAGTGTATTGGTGCAGTTCTATGATCCTCTCTACCATTGTTTCACTTTTCCAGATTTTCATCTTGTGCCTACCTTGGAGGAGTATTCTCATCTTTTGGGGATACCTGTTTCTAGTAGAGTGCCTTTTAGTGGATTGGAGGAGATTCCCCGATCTAGTATTATTGCTGAAGCTCTTCACTTGAAGAAGTCTGAGATAGAGGCTCATTGGATAAAGAAAGGAGGTTTATTTGGATTGCCATCTATTTACCTCATCAAGGAAGCTACCACTTTTGCTCAAGCTGGTAGTGTGGATGCTTTTGAAGCTATCTTTGTGTTGCTCATCTAAGGATTAGCTTTGTTCCCTAACGTTGACGGTTTTGTTGATGTTAACGCCATTAGACTTTTCTTGATTGGGAATCCTGTGCCTACTTTGTTGAGTGATATGTATTTCTCTTTGCATCTAAGGAATTCTAAAGGTGGTGGAACGATTGTTTGTTGCATTCCTCTTCTGTACAAGTGGTTTATTTTGCACTTGCCTCAGACGCCTGTTTTTGTGGAGAACAAACAATGTCTAAGGTGGTCTCAGAGACTTATGTCTCTCACTAATGATGATATAGTTTGGTATGATCCATCCTTAAGCAGTTTGGAGATTATTGATAGTTGTGGTGAATTCTCTAATGTGCCTCTCATTGGTACACAAGGAGGAATTAGCTATAACCCTGCTTTGGCTCGTCTTTTACATGGGTTCCCCTTGAGAGACAAACCTAATAACATGTTGTTAGAATGTCTTTTCTATCAAGAGGGTAAAGATCCCCAACATTTGAAGTAGAAGATTATGCATGTTTGGCATAATGTGCATAGGAAAGGAAGATCCGAGCTTGGTTCGTGCAATTGTGTAGCTTTGGAAGCTTACACTCTTTGGGTGAAGAAGAGAGCTATGTAGTTGAAGATGCCTTATCCTTGTGAAAGACCAATGTCTATGGTTGTGGTTGAGCCATTAACTCTCCCTAACCAAGATGTAGAGGAGTTGGAAGACGCGCTCATCAAGATGAAGCAAGAAAAGGATATATGGGAAGAGCGTTTCCATGCTTTGAGCAAGAAGCATGAATAGTTGCAGTTGCAGTCTAAGGACAAAGATGCACTAATTGAGCTACTTGAAGACCGAGTGACAAAGAGACAGAGAGAGCTAGGGGTTTCATCTTCTAGCATGCCTCAACCTTCCGTTGCTTGGAAAAAGATTGTTGACCAGCTTGTCCTCGAGAAGACTCAGATGAAGGCTTCTTTTGAGATCGAGATTCATCACATTCGAAGGAAGTACGCGCCTTCAGCCATATCTTCTGACACTGTTGTTAGGGATCCTTAGGATGACTAGTTTCCTTTTCTCTTGTATTTTTTATTTGGTTTCTGAAATTGTACTCAGTGTAATACTTCCAATTTATATAAGTAAAAAGAGGATTTTGGTCATATCAAAATTGTTGCAATTGCCATTTCAATATTATATATATTTGCAAATGATATAGTAAGTTCCTTGGAAATAAAAAATAATCAAGCATTGCATTTCATGCATTATTTGCATAAGCAGGTTTTTGCCAGGTGTCTGATTGGTGTTCTTCTGTGCTTTAGCCAAGCTGACTCACCGGTACAACACTCGAGCCAATCGTCCAAGAATCATGGAACACCTTTAGCAAGAGAACAGAGATTTGAAAGAGGAGATTGTCCGACTGACTGCCATGATGGAGTCAGTTCTTGCTGCCCAGAGCCAAGCTTCTCCAACACCCGTAACTCCTCCCGCGAGGACTGTCATTTCTGAAGTGGTTACCTCTAAAGTGCCTGCTACCACCGCCCACTTCGTTCCCAATCTACCTGCTGGATTCCCGTGGGGAATGCCACCTAATTTTGTGCCAGAAGGTTTCGCTCCCACTTTTGCTTCCATGCCGACATCTAGCTCGGTCATGTCCGTGCCACCTCCAATTGTGCATACTTTGCCTCGTGTAGAGGACACCATCTATCATTCCGAGCCGTCTGAGGGCCCGGATGTCTATGAGCAGATGGACAAGATGAAGGACCAATTTCTTGAGTTGCGCAAGGAATTGAAAACGCTGAGAGGTAAAGATCTGTTTGGGAAGAGTGCTGCTGAACTGTGCTTGGTATCCAATGTCAAAATCCCAATGAAATTCAAAGTGCCTGACTTTGAAAAATACAAAGGGAACTCTTGTCCACTCAGTCATCTTGTGATGTATGCCCACAAGATGTCAACCAAGACAGATAATGACCAATTGCTGATTCACTACTTCCAGGATAGCCTGACCGGTGCTGCATTCCGTTGGTATATGGGGTTAGATAGTGCAAGCATCTGCACTTTCAATGACCTAGGCGAGACTTTTGTAAAAGAGTATAAGTATAACATGGATATGGCGCCGCATAGGGACCAACTGAGGTCCATGTCTCAGAAAGATAAGGAGACGTTCAAGGAGTATGCCCAACGTTGGAGGGAGTTGGCTACCCAGATCACTCCTCCTTTGGAGGAGAAAGAGATGACGAAAATCTTTCTGAAAACCTTGAGTTCATTTTACTATGAACGCATGATCGCTAGTGCCCCCAATGATTTTACCGAAATGGTAAATATAGGGATGAGACTTGAAGAAGGGGTCTGTGAAGGACGATTGTCAAAAGAGGAGGCGTCAACGAGCAAGAAGTATGGGAGTAGTTTCCGTAAAAGGAAGGATAATGAAACTAATGCAATTTCTAGTGGGAGGCAGAGGAGGCCTTAAATCAGAAGAAATCCACCTCCCCATCAACATCATCATCATCAAGTATCTTCCGTCATTCTAGTATTCTCTAATCAGTAAATGACACCAATTCAACAACAACAACATCAGTATCAAAATCAACATCAACAACAGCAACAAAGAACAAACACCTACAACAACAACAATTCTAACAACAATCATCACCAACAATAGAACTTTGAGAGGAAGAAGGTCTCTTTTGACCCGATTCCTACGTCATACACAGAACTGCACCCATCATTAGTCCTCAAAAATTTGATTCAACCGAGGAATCCACCGCAGATCCCAGAACCACTTCCTTGGTGGTACAAACCCGAACTTCGTTGTGCTTTTCACCAGGGTGCACCTGGGCACGATATCGAGAACTGTTATCCGATGAAGTATGAAGTACAAAAGCTTATGAAGAGTGGCATGGTGTCTTTTGAAGACCGCGCACCTAATGTGAAAGCTAATCCTTTACCCACTTATGGGAATTCTTTAGTGAACATGGTGGACGGATGTCCAGGTGAGTTCAAGGTTTTTGATGTCCGGTTTATCCGAAGAAATTTGGTGCAGATGCATAAAGATATCTGTTTGGTGAGCGACTGTGAACATGATCACGATGGTTGTAATATTTGTAGCATGAACCCAAGGGGGTGTGTTGTTGTGAAAAGGGACATCCAATGTATGATGGATGAAGGCATGATTCAGATTGTTCAATCCCGTCATGTAGATGACGATGTTAATGTCATTGTGCCCGTTTTCAAACAACCAAAGTGGTTGGTGATCCAGTATGATAGCAGCAAGAACGTCAGCAATAAATCAGTTTTGCCGTTGGTAATACGGTTGGCGGGCCCAGTCCCATATGCATCTGATAAAGCTGTATCGTATCAATACAATGCTACGATGATGAATGATGGTCAAGAGGTCCCGTTACCTACGACCAGTTCAGTGGTGAGCATTGCAGATGTTACGAAGGTGACCCGCATTGGTCGAGTTTTTGGACCGGTGTTCTTGGAGAATAAGGAAGAGTTGATTGTTGGTAAGAAGGTGGAGAAACCTAATGTAGATCCGGTTGGTTGTTCAAAGGATAAGTCTGGTGAATCCAGTAAATTGAAAGCCAATAGTGATGATGATGAGGTACTCCGACTGATCAAGAGGAGTGAATTTAATGTGGTTGAGTAGTTGCTCCAGACCCCCTCAAAGATTTTCGTGCTGTCTCTGCTTTTGAATTCTGAAGCGCACAGAGAAGCACTCCAGAGAGTTCTTGAATAGGCATACGTGGAGCAGGATGTTACTGTGGATTTGTTTGATCACATTGTGGCTAACATCACTTCATGCAATAATTTGAGCTTTTGCGATGAAGAACTCCCTGAGGAGGGAAGAAATCACAATCTGGCTTTGCATATTTTGATGAATTGCAAGGAAGATGCTTTGTCAAATGTGCTAGTTGACGTTGGGTCGTCACTCAATGTGCTTCCAAAGTCAACATTGTCAAAGCTATCTTACCAAGGAGCTCCCATGAGGTACAGTGGAGTAAGTGTCAAAGCGTTTGATGGCTCGTGCAAGACGGTTATTGGAGAAGTGGACCTTCCAGTCAAGATAGGTCCGAGTGATTTTCAGATTACTTTCCAGGTAATGGATATTCACCTGACCTACAACTGTTTGTTGGGAAGGCCATGGATTCATGAAGCAGGGGTTGTTACCTCCACTCTACATCAGAAATTGAAATTTGTCAAGAATGGCAAGTTGGTGATTGTGGGATGTGAGAAAGCACTGTTGGTTAGCCATCTGTCATCTTTCTCATATGTGGAAGTTGAGGATGAGGTTGGAACTCCATTCCAAGCCTTATCTATTGCTGCTGAGAAGAGAGTTGGGGCACCTATGTCCTCTCTGAAAGATGCACAGAAGATTGTTGAAGAAAGTCTTATTGATCAGTGGGGGCGTGTGGTAGAGGCCGCCGACAACAAAGGAAGAACTGGTTTGGGGTTCCAGAAAGGCTTGTCAACCGTTAGATCTTAAGAGATGCAACTCAGCTTCTGTAGCGGAGGCTTCATTCATGGGAATGAACAACACTTAGCTGTTGTTCTAGAGGATAGTGAAGAGGAAGATTGCACCAACTTTGTGACGCATGGAAAGACATGCAATAGTTGGACTGCTGTTGATATTCCTGTTATTTTGCATCGATCTAAGTAATTGCTTTTATATTTTAAAATCCTTCTCCTATTCCTAAGGGAGAAGTGAACATTGTTTGGGCATTTTAAATTGATCAACAATAAACTTAATTCTATTAATCCACATCTTTGATGTTTATTTTCACTTTTTGCTTATTTCTGAAAATGGTAATCACAAAAAACATAAATAAACAATATAATTGTCCATCTGCATAATATTTGGTCACAAATTCACTTCTCTAAAATCAAAATATCAAATCATTATGCAGGTTGGTTCCTAACCCCATTGAATACAATGATCCTTCTCCTTCTCCAAATTTTGAATTCCCTGTGTTCGAAGTCGAGGAGGAAAGTGATGTAGAGGTGAGTGAGGAATTGTCTCATCTTCTTGAGCAAGATGAGAAGATTATTCAGCCATTTGAAGAGCAGATTGAGCTAGTCAACTTGGATTCCAAAGATGAGGTGAAGAAAGTCAAGATTGGGTCTCGATTGTGTCCAGATGCTAAGAAGGGGTTGATTGATCTTCTTCGAGAATATTCAGATGTGTTTGCTTGGGCCTATCAAGACATGCCTGGGTTGGATTCTGAGATTGTGGAGCATAGATTGTCGTTGAAGCCAGAATGCCCGCCAGTCAAGCAGAAGTTGAGAAGAACATATCCTGATATGGCTGTGAAAATCAAAGAGGAAGTTCAGAAGCAGATTGATGCCGGTTTCCTCGTGACTGCTGAGTATCCGCAATGGGTGGCCAATATTGTGCCAGTGCCAAAGAAAGATGGAAAAGTCCGCATATGTGTTGATTATAGAGATTTGAGTAGAGCCAGTCTGAAAGATGATTTCCCTATGCCGCACATTGATATGTTGGTAGACAATACTGCTAAATTCAAAGTCTTTTTGTTTATGGATGGATTTTCCGGACATAATCAGATTAAGATGGCACCCGAGGATATGGAGAAGACCACATTCATTACACCCTAGGGAACATTCTGTTATAGAGTGATGGCTTTCGGTCTAAAGAATGTTGGTGCGACTTACCAGAGAGTAATGACTACTCTTTTTCATGATATGATGCATAAAGAGATTGAAGTATATGTCGATGACATGATTGCTAAATTAATTGATGAGGAGGAACATGTTGAGCATTTGTTGAAGCTATTCCAGCGTTTGAGGAAGTATAAACTCCGCTTGAATCTCAATAAGTGTACTTTTGGTGTTCGTTCTGGTAAGTTGTTGGGCTTTATCGTCAGCGAGAAGGGCATTGAAGTTGATCCTGCCAAGGTCAAAGCAATACAAGAGATGCCTGCGCCGAAAACTGAGAAGCAAGTGAGAGGTTTTCTCGGCCGCTTGAATTATATTTCTAGATTCATTTCCCACATGAGTGCCACATGTGCGCCTATATTCAAGCTCCTTCGGAAAGATCAATCTTGTGATTGGACCAAAGACTGCCAGAAAGCTTTTGATAGTGTCAAATAATATTTGCTTGAGCCTCCCATTTTGTTTCCACCTGTTGAAGGGAGACCGTTGATCATGTATTTGACTGTGCTAGAAGATAGTATGGGTTGTGTTCTTGCCCAGCAAGATGAGACTGGGAAGAAAGAATTTTCAATTTACTACCTCAGTAAGAAGTTCACCGATTGTCAGACTCGGTATTCAATGCTTGAAAAGACTTGTTGCGCATTGGCTTGGGCTGCTAAGCGTCTGCGCCAGTATATGTTGAATCATACCACTTGTTTGATATCCAAAATGGATCCAATCAAGTATATATTTGAGAAGCCTGCTCTAACTGGGAGAATTGCCCGTTGGCAGATGTTGTTATCAGAGTATGATATAGAATATCGATCTCAGAAAGCAATTAAAGGTAGTATCTTGGCTGACCATTTGGCTCACCAATCGATTGAAGATTATCAGTCAGTGTGGTATGATTTCCCAGATGAAGAGATTTTGTACTTGAAAATGAAAGATTATGATGAACCATTACTCGAAGAAGGGCTAGAACCTGGTTCCCATTGGGGCATGGTATTTGATGGAGTTGTTAATCAATATGGAAATGGAATTGGGGCAGTGATTATTACTCCTCAAGGCACGCACTTACCATTTACAACTAGATTGACTTTCAAGTGTACAAACAACATGGCAGAATATGAAGCTTGCATTATGGGGCTTGAAGAGGCCATGAATCTCAGAATCAAGTATTTGGATGTTTTCGGTGATTTGGATTTGGTTGTGAATCAAATCAAAGGAGAATGGGATACAAATCAACCCGGTTTAATACCATATAGAGATTATGCGAGGAGGATTTCAACTTTCTTTACAAAGGTTGAATTTCATCATATTCCTCGAGATGAGAATCGAATGGAAGATACTCTTGCAACGATGGCATCGATGATTGTAGTGAAGTATTAGAATGAAGTTCCTAATTTATCTGTGATACATCTTGATAGGCCAGCTCATGTGTTTGTTGTTGAAGAGATCAAAGACGAGAAGCCATGGTATCACGACATCAAATGTTTCCTCCAAAGTCAGATTTACCCGCCTGGGGCATCTTTGAAAGATAAGAAGACTTTGAGAAGATTAGCCGGTAATTTCTACTTGAATGGTGATGTACTGTACAAGAGAAACTTCGACATGGTTTTGCTCAGATGCATGGATAGACACAAAGAAGACTTGTTGATGACCGAAGTGCATGAAGGTTCCTTTGGTACTCATTCCAATGGACATGCAATGGCAAAGAAGATGTTGCGAGCATGTTACTATTGGCTGACAATGGAGTCTGACTGTTGCGAATTTGTGCAGAAATGCCACAAGTGTGAAATTTATGCTGATAAGATTCATGTTCCTCCGACACTATTGAATGTCATCTCTTCCCCATGACCCTTCTCCATGTGGGGAATTGATATGATTGGGATGATTGAGCCCAAAGCTTCGAATGGACATCATTTCATTTTAGTGGCAATTGACTACTTCACAAAATGGGTTGAAGCGGCATGGTATGCAAATGTGACCAAGCAAGTTATTGTAAGGTTTATCAATAATCAGATCATATGCCGTTATGGTGTTCCAAGTAAGATCATTACTGATAATGGATCAAACTTGAATAACAATATGGTGGAAGCTCTTTGTAAAGACTTCAAGATTGCACATCATAATTCTTCTCCCTACAGACCCAAGATGAATGGGGCTGTTGAAGCTGCAAATAAGAACATCAAGAAGATTATCCAGAAGATGGTTGTCACATATAAGGATTGGCATGAGATGCTCCCATTTGCTTTACATGGGTATCGTACATCCGTCCGTACTTCAACAGGGGCAACCCCTTTCTCTCTTGTATATGGTATGGAAGCAGTGCTCCCTGTAGAGGTTGAGATTCCTTCATTGCGTGTGCTCATGGAAGCCAAGTTGACTGAAGCTGAATGGTGTCAGACCGGATTTGATCATTTGAATTTGATAGAAGAGAAGAGATTGACTACCATGTGTCATGGTCAGTTATATCAGCAGAGAATGAAGAAAGCTTTTGATAAGAAGGTCAAACCTCGAGTGTTCAGAGAAGGTGACCTTGTGCTCAAGAAGATTTTTTCGTTCAAGCTAGATTCCAGAGGAAAATGGACTCCCAATTATGAAGGCCCATATGTTGTTAAGAGAGCCTTTTCAGGCGGTGCATTAATTCTTACAACTATGGATAGTGAAGAGTTCACTCGTCCTGTGAACGCAGATGCAGTCAAGAAATACATCGCCTAAAAAAGAAAAGAACAGCTCGCTAAGTTGAAAACCCGAAAGGGCGGCTTAGGCAAAAATGAGTGTCTCGGTGGATTGAAAACCCAAAAGGGCGATCCAGGCAAAAATTAGAGACATAAAACAGAAAAGAATTTCCCGATAAGTTGAGTACCCCACCTTGGGGCAACTTATGCAAAAATTAGGGATTATGGCAAGTAACTACATTCTGCTAATTTTCGGTAATATTTTGAAGACTTGTTTGAGCACAAGAGTTGACATCGATTCATCTCCAGCAGCGATCAAAAGCACAGTGGATATCAAGATTTGGTAGAAGGATTAAGGATCATTTGTATTCAATGTAACCTGTTCCATGTAAATTACCATTTTTCAACTTTGTAAAATCTATGGAGTCTTGTCATTTACAGACTACCATTCCAATAAATAAAGTTGAGCTTTTATCCAATTGTTTCTACTCTTATTTACTTCAGCCAATAGTTTTAAATTTTATTGTGATCATTTTTGAAATTGAATTTTTAAATCAAAATCAAGTTATAAGATATATAAGCAAAAACTTTTCCAAAGCAAGTAAAAAGAATATCAACATCGTTTTAGTAAGAAGCAAGTTCTTAAGTGAGAAACATCTGAGGTTCCCCAAGCAGTTAACTCTTCGGGTATCCCTAGACGTTTGTGTTAATTTCCTCATCCGAATGTTTGATTCCCTTTGGAGCTTATTTCTTTGTCCCAGCTGAGTTGGTTGCGGCGTGTCCTTGCCCCTAACAGAGTTTCGGCCTTCCCAATGAGGATCATTTTTCTCAACAGATAGGTCGTCATCAGAGATGTTTAATCTTTCCCCAGTAGATCGTTGTGGTGTCCCCACCAATCATTGTATCTTTGCTCCCAGTCAGAGTTTCCTCCTGGTTTCTGAGCAGCTTTTGACTTCTTCCTCAGTAGGGTTGTCTCCCATTTTTATGGTGTTGACCTAAAATTCCCTACAGATTGGATGTTTTATCCTCAACAGATCTCCTTCCCCAGCCAGGGTTAAGCCTTTGGGATGTTGATCTCCCTGTTCTCCAGCAGTTTGTCTCCATGATTTGTGGATTAGCCGAGGAGTGTACCGGTGGTTCAATTTCTTTGCGACATCTCTGTATCCCTCGTGATCGTTTTGTCAGCATAATCGCCATATATACATATACATATACATTCATATAAATTCATGTTTTGCATATCCTGCATCTTCATATTTGATTTGTTTGAGATTTTCATTCTCTGTTATGGCGGTACTTTATCCCCATACCAAATCTAGTGTCTGTCCTCCTTCAATTGTAGAGTGTCAACCCCTAAGCAGAAAAGACTTTAACCTTTCTCTGTTTCCCCACTGAGTTTGTTTCCTCGTGGATGATTGTTGTTTCAGTTTCATCTCCAGTAAATTTTTTAGATGGAATTCCTCCCTTGAGTTATGTCCTCATTGGGTTGAGTTTTTGATTGACCGTCTTCTTTCTAGCTCTTACCGAGATAGATATCTTGGTCCCCTAAGAGTCTATCACCAAGTAACTGGTAATATTCTTCTTAGTTTGCAGTTTGTTACTTCTTGCTCAATATCCGGCAAAAGTACCTTTTTTCTCCTCAGCAGAATTCCCTAGTGGATCTATTCCCTGAAAAGTATATCCTTGATATGTTCATCCTAACCGATGACGGATATCTTTTCTTCCCCCGTGGAGTCTATCCTTGATATGTTCACTTTAACCAGTGACGCATATTCTCTTCTTTGGTATACTAGCCAGTAAAAAGGTAGTTGTAATTCCTATTTTTGTTCCTCAGAGAGTCTATCCTTGATATGTTCACTTTAACCGGTGACAGATTTTCTATTCTTTGGTATTCTATCCAGTAACTGATAGATGTAATCCCTACTTTTATTTCCCCATTTCAGAGTCTATCCTTGATATATTCACTTTAACCGGTGACAGATTTTCTCTTTGATTGGTCTTCTACCCAGTAACCGATAGTTGTAAATCCTACTTTGTCCCCTCGCAGAGTAAATCCTTGATATGTTCATCCTAACCGGTGACAAATATTTCTCTTCGACGGTTTTCTATCCAGTTTTCGATAGATGTAATTCCCCCTTTTGTTGTTCAGTTGGTATATCCTTGATATGTTCATCCTAACCGATGACAGGTATCCTCCTTGACATCCCCAGGAAAGTCTATCCTTGATATGTTCATCTTAACCGATGACGAATTTTCTTCTCTGTCGAGTTTATCCTTGATATGTTCATCCTAACCGATGACGGATACTCTCACCCTTGGTCTTCTGCCCAGTAACTAGCAGTTGTAAATCCTATTTTTTTGTAGTTTTCCCCAGCAAGGCTATTCTTACGCAGTAACCGGTAATGAATTTTCTCCCCTGGCTTTTCCTCAGCGAGTCGTCCTTGATATGTTCATCTTAACAGATGACATATGTTCTCTCTATCAGATTTTATTATCTCCTTACCCAGTAACAAGTAGTAGATAATAGTGAAATTCTGGTATCAGATATAAGATGTCGAAGGTAATGTCACGACACTAAATCTGTTAACACACATAGGATAAAGATACAGAATTGTAAAGCAAATGACACAAGCAATTGTTAACCCAGTTCGGTGCAACTCACCTACGTCTGGGGGCTACCAAGCCATGAAGGAAATTCACTATAATAGAATTAGTTCAAACACTCTCCGTACACTTCAACAAGTTACAGTCTTTCTCACCTAATCTCTACCCGTGCAATTTCTACCTAAGCACTCTTAGATATGAGAACCCACTCACTTCCCTACAATCACACCTGTGATCTTAAACAACAATCCCTTGATAAAAGAAAATACTTTTCAATTACACACTCTTGATTTTACTTCACAGTTTCAATCAAGAAGACACACTCTTGATCTTGCTTCACAACCTTGATCAAGAAGACACACACTCTTGCTTAATATCTTTAGAGTGACAAATTACAACCACAAATCAGTCCAATTCAATCATCAATGGATGACTTGAATGGCTTACAAGTCTCACGACTAAACAGACACAAACCCTAGCTCTCTCTCTATATTTCGCTCAGTATTGGTTGTTTGTTCAAACAGGTTTTCTAAGTCCCTTTTTATAGAAGCATTCTGCTGGGCTTGGACATCTTGAAAACCCTAAATCTATTTTCAAATCAAATCTTTTTATAACAGTTGGTTAAATCTCCTTGGAAAATAAGTAAATCTGGTTGTAATCCATGATTGAATGCGCCAGCTAATCAGATCTTCAATCATACAAAGATTGCCATTAATTGTCCAATCACAAAACACCAGACATTCACACTGAATGTTTTGTGTACAGGATGTCGTGACATCGGGTCTGACATCCTGGAAAAATCCTGCATAATCCAGTAATTCCTTTTATAACTTCCAGCAGGTACAACCACATCAGATGCCATGACCTTGTGTATGTCATCTGAAATAATCATGCATGAACATGTCTTTTATTTAAGATCCAGCAGGTACATCTAATATCAGAAGCCATGGCATTGTATGTGGCATTCTGAAACAATCCTGCATGAACATGTTCTTGAACTCCAGCAGGTACATAGGATATCTCATGTTAAGACATCATACATAACATCTTGTGAACACTCTTTGTTTTACCAAAATTGTTGCTAACACTTAGAATCAACAAACTCCTCCTTTGGCAAATTTTGGCTAAAACATATATCTCTCCTTTTTGTTCACAAGGTAAACTATCAGCAGTTAAACAACTTAACAGTAGTTTAATCAGCAGCAGAAGCAAATACAATTACTAGCTTATAGTTACTAGTAATACGCACATGTACAAGGGTACTTCTCCTCCCCCTAAATTTGTGCAACACAAACAGAATTACTAGTTACGGATGCAACTAGTAAGACACATAAATGCACAAGGGTACTTCTTCTCCCCCTAAATCTATGCACACAATATGAACATAACAGCTACTGTAACTCTAGCACCTGTACCAGCCAGAATGTCATTCTGACATCTGCTTCAACAATACCACCTGTGCACCATATGAGACATCCTCTTCGACATCTGTAAACAGAACAACATTCTGTTTTAACACCTGTGCACTTCCTTTAATAATAGCTGTCCTCCAGCTATATACATCTCACAACTTCCACAACAGCTTCCATATCAACACTTCTCCCCCTTTTTAGTCAAAATGTACCAAAGGTGACCAATCAGACAAAATAAATGTCTATTAGCCTAGCAGAGAAAGTTAGATCAGATGTTATAACATTAAGCATGTTAAAACATAATATTCAGGAAGTACAGGAAGTACAAACCATCATTATACACAACTGTGATAGCTGAGATAATGAACAAATCCAAGGAACTCTTTAAGAGCCCTAAATATTATAAAACAGGCATCAATGAGGACTGCCACAATTTCCAAAAAAACAAAAAAAACTTCAGCATCCATATAGCAACATCAGACACAACAGCTTCACAGCACACCTCATACAGTCTTCAGTCTTCAACAAACAAGAGGGGGAACCATCAATCAGAGGAAGAAGTATCACCTTCACCTTCATCTTCACCTTCAGATCCTTCAGAACTTTCAGATCTGCCACTGGATTGGGCTTTTGCATTTGAATTTTTAGCATCCTTCTCCATTTCTTCCTTTTCCATGTTGCAGATAAGAACTTCCAAAGCTTCTTTTCTTGCCTTGGCTATTCTTATTCCATTATCCAGTTCCTTGCAGGTATCTTTCAGTTGATCAATTAAGCTTCCTTGAGATGCAGGCTCTCTTCTGGAAGATGTCATGACAACATCATTTACATGACTTCCCTCAAACAGCTTACAATGAATGGATAAAGGGGTTTTTCTTCTGCTTGGCATGTCATTTGTATTGAGTATGCCTGGTTGTTGACTTAAGATAATACCACAAATAATGGATGGGAAGGCAATGGGTAATTTCACAGCATTTGTAGAGGCATGTCTGATGGTTTGATCAAATATAAACTTTCCAAAATCATAGTTAATCCTGGTTCCAATTGCATGAATGATTCTTCCAAGATTAATGGAGATGGTAGAGATGTGATTAGTAGGAACCAATTAGCTGAACCAATCTTGTGTAAGATGGCATATTTGACAGTGAGCCTCCCAACTGATAAGTGATTCCTACTAGGCCATTCCTTAACTTTGCCAGCTGTAATAACCCTACAGACCTCTTTGTCTATAGTCTCTAGGTCCACTCCTCCATCAGTTCCTCTTCATAGGAATTTGTTGATAATACTTGGTGAGAATTTCACACATTTTCCCTTACAAACACCTTGCAGAACTCACTGCTGCTCTTTTCATAAATATCCTCAAGGATATTAACAATAAACTCTTTTACCAACCCCTCATAACATTGGGGTAGAGCTACCACAATCTTCATTAGTCCAACATTTTTGATTAAATCAATTACTTCCTTTACCTCTACAGCCTCTTTTCCAAGCTCTCTTTAAATAGCTACTCTCCTCTTAATGACAAATTTCCATATTGCTGCACCATCTTCTAAATGGAAGGAGATATTGTCTAGGTGCACAGCAGCAGCTTTGCCAGGAGACTTCTGAACAGCCTGCCTTTTTGCAGGGGAGACGTCTGGGACATCGTCTTCGACATCCTCCTCGGAGTCAGAGTTGTCTCTTTCTTTCCTTTTCCCAACCTCAACTTTGCTCTAGGATTTTGAGGGTCCTACACCAGCAGCCTTTTTCACTCTTGCTGTTCTCATTTTAGCCACACTTTTCCCTTTCCTAGTTCTTAGTTTCTCAGCTACACTAGGTTTTACAAGATGAATCACAGGATCATCCTCTTCTTCAGAGCTTTCTTCCTCTAGGTCAATAACCTTCTCCTGAGACACATTTGGTTTCTTGCTAGGTAGGGTTTTACCTAGAGAGCATAGCCCTTCAGCAGCAACTTCCTTTTCTGATCTAGATGAGTCATCATCTTTATCAGCATGAGGTTCCTCCTCAGGAGAGGGGCCCCTTCTGGACAGAGGGGTAGAAACCCCTTTGACTTCATGCCCTTCACTTAGAATCCTAGTGACTAGGTTCCTTATGGCACGATCAGCATAATGCATGTCTTTTGGAAGAGAGGAGTTACTAGAGGTATTACCTTGCTTATCTCCAGCCTTGGAGGAGGGACCTGGGGTGTCGCCTGGTATCATGCACAGTGGAGTAACGTCCATCACGTCTTTATCTACAAACTCCATGGAGGGAGTCTTTGCATGGTGGGAGGATTTTGAACAAGATGACGATGGATGCTGAGACATGTTGTAGGACTTTTGAGAAAAGTTTCTTTGCCCTAGCTGAGCTTCTCTGAGAAGTAGAATGGAAATGGAGATTGCTGTGTTTAGGTAGCATGTGCTAAAGGAATAGATACTATTTTCAGTGCTAGGAAATGATTTATCATTAATGTGGCTCTTTCTTTTAAGAGGGAAGACACTATTTTTATTTCTTTTATTTTTCCTCTTTAATTGCCATAATTTCACAAGAGTCCAAATCCCTAATTTTCCTCCCTCATATTTAATTTGAATTTCACCCAAATTCCTTACAACCCTGCCTGCTAGTTCCAGTCCATGCTTTAGACCTCTGAATTTGTCTTTCACAAATTTTCTAATGAAGTGATAATAGCAAAAATAGTACTTTGTCCATCTGTGTTGAGTCTGATTTTTGGACCTAGTTTCAGCATTTAGGTTGTCATAATACAATGTCCTGACATCGTGTGTGACATTGTATGCAATCAATAGTTTCATCCAACCCAGTTGAGCCCAATTGCTTCCATCTTCTATACCTTTCACATGTGTAGAAGCAGGTGTCACTCCAATCTTCTCCACATTGTTCTTGGCCTTTTTGCTTCGAGATAAACATAAAGTCCCATGTGGCCTAGTCATAACAGTTCCATTCTGCCTATGACTGGTCATATGTCCATCTATTTGATCTAACCTCTCAGTTGTTTGAGCCATCATAACCTTTTCTCCTCTAAGCTTCTGGTGTGATATCTTTGTCTGACATTTCCCACAGACTTGTTTTTCCTCACTCTTGAGAGCATCTATACTCATCCAATACTTTAAGGGATAATCCATTTGAGAGCTCCACATGTAGCAGTTATCTTTGGTCCTGATTCCTTTCATAATCACTTCACTATTTTGGTCAAAGATTAGGCATTCAGTTTTGGTGAAGTTAACATTCAGACCTTGATCACATAATTGACTGATGCTTATTAGATTTGCAGTCAAGTTTAGGAACTCCAAGACAATCAAGCTTACATGTTCCCTTGATTTC
The DNA here is from genome assembly GCF_024323335.1 of Lathyrus oleraceus. NCBI lineage: Eukaryota > Viridiplantae > Streptophyta > Magnoliopsida > Fabales > Fabaceae > Lathyrus > Lathyrus oleraceus. Next base: position 205,926,785 of record NC_066583.1, read on the forward strand.
ACCTTTTGCTCCATCTCCAAAGGTTACATGGCTTATTGTATGATGATGCAGATCAGTCAGCAGGTCTTGGTTTCCAGTCATGTGTCTGGAACATCCACTATCAAGGTACCATTCTTCTCTGGCTGAGATTATGAGGGGAATGTGAGCTATCAGACCAGTAACATTAGTCTTAGGGATCCATTGTTTCTTAATAATAGGCCTGTGTTGTTTGGGTATGGATTGATAGTGATTCTGATGATGATGAGCAGGCCTAGGATAACCATACAGTTTATAGCAGAACGACTTCAGATGACCAAATTTCCCACAGTGATGGCATTTCCATCTTTGGTGTTTCCCTTTCCGCTGTTTTCTCCTCTGGTGTTGAGACATATGATGTGACATCACATGTTTACTTTTATTATGGATGCAGTTAGATTTTGCTTGAGATTTGGCACCAGTGTAACTGCTCTCAGGCTTTGAGTCATTATACCCAATGCCAGATTTGTCTCCTGTTATTTGTCCACTTTGGAGAATCTTGTCTAAGGAGTCAGATCCATTGCTTAACATCCTTACATACTTGGCCATCTCTTCTAGTTTAGAATTTAGAAACATGACTTCAGTTTTCAACTTAGAGATGGTTTTCACATGGTCTCCCTTCTCCCTTTCCAGCTGTGCTATCTTCAGACTTTCAGCTTGTGGATTTTCAATTAGCTTGGCATTCATAACCACTTCTTCTGTTTGTAAGTTGGAGATGGTTTCCAAGTATTCTACCTTCTCATTCTTAAGTTGAGTTATTTCCTTCTTCTAGTTTTCAACCTGTTTGCTCAGCTCTACACTTTTGTGACACAACTTTCTGTAAGTAGATGCCAATTCTTCAAAGGTTACTTCACCATCACTTGAGTCATCATCAGATCCCCATCTTACTGTCAAAGTAGTCACAAGATTTGCAGCCTCCTCTATTTCACTCTCATCAGACCAAGTGGCAGCAAGACTCATCTTCTGTTTCTTGAGGTAGGTTCCACATTCAGTCCTGATGTCTCCATGGCCATCACATTCATATCACTGTACCTCTTTGAGCTTCTCATCTGATCTTGCTCTTCTTCCAGCATTGTTGGATTTACTGATGTCAAACGAGATGTTCTTGACATTTGTCTTAGATCTTACATCCATCTTTTTCAACAGTTTACTGAACTGTCTTCCCAGCATTGCTACTTCTTTGACCAAATCTTCATCAACCTCCTGACTCTTTTCCTCTTTTGTGTTTGACATAAAGGCCATGCTCTTTATTTTCTTTTCAAAACCATCATTCAATCCCATCTCAAAGGTTTGGAGGGAACCAATTAGCTCATCTACCCTCATGTTGGAAATATCTTGAGACTCTTCTATGGCAGTCACCTTCATTGCAAATCTCTTAGCGAGTGACCTGAGTATTTTCCTTACTAGTTTTTCATCTGTCATCTTCTCTCCCAGGGCTCCTGAAGCATTAGCAATTTCAAGGATACTCATGTGAAATGCATGAATGTTTTCATCTTCTTTCATCCTTAAGTTTTCAAACTTGGAGGTGAGCAGCTGAAGTCTAGACATCTTTACCCTAGAGGTGCCTTCATGAGTAGTCTTGAGAATGTCTCAAACATCTTTGGCTACTTCACAGGTGTTTACGAATCTGAAGATGTTCTTGTCCACTCCATTGAAGATGGCATTCAATGCTTTAGAATTTCCAAGGGCTAGGTCCTCCTCCTCCTTGGACAATTGTTCTTCAGGCTTTTTCTCAGCAGTGGCTTCTCCTTCTTTAGTAACTACAGGGTGCACCCAGCCTGTCAACACAACCTTCCAAGCCTTGTTATCAAGAGATTTTAAAAAAGCTACCATTTGATGTTTCCAATAGTCATAGTTAGAACCATCCAAAATTGGTGGCCTATGAGCATATCCTCCATCTCTCTCCATTGTACCCGAAAGTATTGACCCTAGATCTCACCCAGAACCAAAGCAGGATGCCTCCTCTGATACCAATTAAAATTATGGTATCAGATATAAGATGTCAAAGGTAATGTCACGACACTAATATCTGCTAACACACATAGGATAAAGATACATAATGGTAAAGCAAATGACACAAGCAATTGTTAACCCATTTCGGTGCAACTCACCTACGTCTGGGGCTACCAAGCCAGGAAGGAAATTCACTAAAATAGAATTAGTTCAAAGACTCTTCGTACACTTCAACAAGTTACAGTCTTTCTCACCTAATATCTACCCGTGCAATTTATAGCTAAGCACTCTTAGATATGAGAACCCACTCACTTCCCTACAATCACACCTGTGATCTTAAACAAGAATCCCTTGAGAAAAGAAAATACTTTTCAATTACACACTCTTGATTTTACTTCACAGTTTCAATCAAAAAGACACACTCTTGATCTTGCTTCACAACTTTGATCAAGAAGACACACACTCTTGCTTAACAGCTTTAGAGTGACAAATTACTACCACAAATCAGTCCAATTCAATCATCAATGGATAACTTGAATGGCTTACAAGTCTCACGACTAAACAAACACAAACCTTAACTCTCTCTCTATATTTCGCTCAGTATTGGTTGTGTGTTCAAACAGGTTTTCTAAGTCCCTTTTTATAGAAGCTTTCAGCTGGGCTTGGACATCTTGAAAACCCTAAATCTATTTTCCAATCAAATCTTTTTATAACAACTGGTTAGATCTCCTTGGAAAATAAGTAAATCTGGTTGTAATCCGTGATTGAATACGCCAGCTAATCAGATCTTCAATCATACAAAGATTGCCATTAATTGTGAAATCACAAAACACCAGACATTCACACTGAATGTTCTGTGTACAGGATGTCGTGACATCGGGTCTGACATCCTGGAAAAATCCTGCATAATCCAATAATTCCTTTTATAACTTCCAGCAGGTACAACCATATCAGATGCCATAACCTTGTGTATGTCATCTAAAATAATCCTGCACGAACATGTCTTTTATTTAAGCTCCAGCAGGTACATCCAATATCAGAAGCCATGGCATTGTATGTGGCATTCTGAAACAATCCTGCATGAACATGTTCTTGAACTCCAGCAGGTACATAGGATATCTCATGTTAAGACATCACACATAACATCTTGTGAACACTCTTTGTTTTACCAAAATTACTGCCAACACTCAGAATCAACAAATAGATTTTGGCTCCTCCTGCGTTGAAATTTTATTTCCTCCCTAGTTGAGTTGAGTGCGTATTTCCTTAGTGAAATCTGTAAGAACAAAAATAGTTCTACAACAGATTCCAAGATTTTGATGATAACAAAGGATGAAACCAAAAATGGCACTCTAACGAAAAGTTCTAAAGTGTGTAGGACTCTAAACAAGAAGAAAGGAATCTGATCACGCCATCAGATACAGAATCAAATCAGATACAGATTATCAGAATATCAGAAGCATCTGAAGTAGAAACGCGCTCTAGAAGTTCTGACTCTGAGCAAAACAGCATATCAGAATATCAGAACCATCTGAAGAAGAATCGCAATCTAGAAGCTCTGACTCTAAGCAACGGTACATCAGAATTCCAGAAGCTCTCAATGTCATCTGAAGACAACATCAAAATTCTAAAGGGATCAGAATTATCAGAAGCCCTGAGGCCATATCTCAAGATCTCAGATTAAGAGAGTAACGCAGACGCTGATAATGGATTTCCTTATCCTGAAAGAATAACGGCAACTTCAACTTCAAATGGAAAGAACTATATTTAGAAAGAAGTTATTCAGGGAGACAAACTTGTTTTGGCAAGAAACAACAAAGTAATGGCATTTAACTCTCATCAAGACTAAATCTCTGCCATCACTACAAACGGTCGTTTTTCACCTCTATATAAAGAACGGCGAACCTCATTGAGAGATACACCTGAACGCACAAAATTACTCTACTCTCTCTCTCTAATCTTTCACGAGCTTTTGCTCATAACGTGAAATTTCTTATCTGCTCTAAGTGTTGTAATACTTGCTTTATCCTAGAAGCACTCTAGATTACAAATTCTGTTTTTACCTCAATTGTTTAATTCCTCAAGTGACTCTGCGCAGTCTGTATACTTGAGAGGACTAAGAGATCTTTCTCTTAGACGTTGGTTGTAATAATCTTTCAAGATTAGTGGATTAAGTCCTTGTTGAAGGCGAAATCATCTTGGCCGGGTGGACTGGAGTAGCTTTGTGTTATAAGCGAACCAGTATAAAATCCTATGTGATTTTATTTTGCAAAAACGCTTATTTTCCAAAACAATTCAAACCCCCCTTTCTTGTTTTTCTCACCTTCAATTGGTATCAGAGCTTCGGCTCTGTTATTGATTTTCCAATCAAACACTTAACCGTGTAGAGAGATCCAGAACGAGAAAAACTATGGCCCAGACAAACGAAAGAGACAGTTACAATGCTAAGCCTCCTGTCTTTGATGGAGAGAAATTCGATTACTGGAAAGATAGAATTGAAAGTTTCTTTCTAGGCTATGACGCTGATCTCTGGGACATTGTCACAGATGGATACACACCTCCTGTAACTAATGCTGGAGTTGAAGTTCCTAGAAGTAAGATGACAGAGGATCAGAAGCGCGTATTCAAGAATCATCACAAAGCCAGAACGATACTTCTCAATGCCATATCCTATAATGAGTATGAAAAAATCACCAACAGGGAAACAATTAAAGATATACTTGATTCTCTGAAGATGACTCATGAAGGAAACTCTCAGGTCAAAGAAGCAAAGGCTCTGGCTCTAATCCAGAAGTATGAAGCCTTCAAAATGGAGGATGACGAAGCCATAGAGGTAATGTTCTCTAGATTCCAAACTCTTATTGTAGGTCTCAAAGTTCTAGACAAAGGATACACAACTGCAGACCACGTCAAAAATAGTCAGAAGCTTGCCAAAGAAGTGGAGACCCATGGTAACTGCTCTGAAGCTGTCAAAGGATGTGAACAACATCAGTCTTGAAGAGCTTAGCAGTTCCCTTAGAAGCCATGAGATAGAACTAGAGGAAGATGAGCCTCAGAAGAAGAACAAGTCTGTAGCATTAAAGTCCAGATCTGAAAGACGCAAATCTGACAGAAACAAAGCATTCCAGGCCGAAACAGAAGATGCGGATGACTCTGAACAGGAAGATTCTGATGATGAAGAAGAACTGTCCCTCCTGACCAGAAGAGTTAAACAACTCTGGAAAAAGAGGAACAACAACTTCAGAAGACCAAGACCCAGAGGGGATTGATCAGAATCAACCTCAAAAGGTAAAACTAACAAAGATGTTACTTGCTATGAATGTAAAGAAACAGGTCACTACAGGAATGAATGCCCCAAGCTAAAGAAAGACAGCTCCAGAAAAGAAAGCTTCAAGAAAAATTCCCTCAGAACCAAGAAGGGATTAATGGCTACCTGGGATGATAGTGAATCTGACTCATCCGAATCTGACGCTGATGAACAGGCCAATATGGCGTTCATGGCCACCACATCCAGGAACAGTTCAGATGAAGAATCTGAATCAGAAGAGGTATTCACTGAACTCTCTCGATCTGAGTTAGAATCATGCTTGTCTGAAACTCTTAACTCATATCAGAAACTAAAACAAAAATTTAAAGCAATAAAACGCTGCCTTGAAGAAAAATTTGAAGAATGTGGCAAACTTGAGATGACAATTCTAGAACTCAAAGATGAAAACAAAGTTTTAACATCACTAAAAGATGCAGCAAAGAAAAATTGCTTAAAACTAGAAGAAGCGTTATCTCAAGCTCCACAAACTTCAAATACGATAATTTATAAATACGAAAAAGCCTTTCAAAAGTTTCTGAAAAATGGGATAGGAAGGAGTGTAATGGCATCCATGATTTATGGAGTCAGTCAGAACAATAGAAAAAGAATTGGGTATGATCCTAAGGAAGATAAAACTTCTACTAGTGACCAACTTAAATCTCCATTTTCATATCACTATACACACATACAAGAGAAAAAATTTGAAAATGCTAGAAAACCCAAAGTGATAAGAAACTCTGGGAAAACTAATCAGAAAGGACCCAGGAGACTCTGGGTACCAAAAGATAAGATTGTTTATGTTGCAGATATCTTATGCAGCAAAGTTCAAACACCAGTCATGGTACCTGGACTCTGGATGCTCGCGACACATGACAGAAAGAAAGTCTATGTTCCAAAGCCTGGAACTTAGAGACGCTGGATTCGTAGGTTTCGGAGGAGATCAGAAAGGAAGGATCAGAGGCTCCGAAACTATTGGTAATGGTACTCTTCCCTCTATATCTGATGTCCTTTACGTAGAAGGATTAATGCATAATTTGTTATCCATAAGTCAATTAAGTGATAACGGTTATGATGTAATCTTTAATCAAAAAAACATGTAAAGCCATAAATCAAAACAATGGTTCTGTCCTATTCACAGGCAAGAGGAAAAACAATATTTATAAAATTAATCTTTCTGATTTAAAAGAACAAAACGTGAAATGTCTGATGTCTGTTCACGAAGAGCAATGGGTATGGCATAGACGCTTGGGCCACATTAGCATGAGGAAACTATCTAAGCTAAATAAACTCGAGTTAGTCAGAGGCCTACCTAAACTGAAGTTCTCTTCAGATGCTCTATGTGAAGCATGTCAGAAAGGAAAATTTTCAAAAACTTCTTTCAAAAAGAAAACTATTGTTACTACCTCTAAGCCTCTAGAACTTCTTCACATTGATTTATTTGGTCCTGTGAAAACAGCATCAGTCAATGGAAAGAAGTACGGACTAGTCATTGTTGATGATTTTAGTCGCTGGATATGGGTGAAATTCCTTAAACACAAGAGTGAGTCTCACTATGTATTCACTAGTTTCTGCTCCAAAGTGCAAAAAGAATTTGACTCTAAAATTATCAGAGTCAGAAGTGATCATGGTGGGGAATTCGAAAATAAATCCTTTGAGGAATTATTTGACTCTAATGGAATATCCCATGATTTCTCCTGCCCTAGAACTCCACAACAAAATGAAGTTGTAGAGAGGAAGAATAGGACACTCCAAGAGATGGCCAGAACTATGATCAACGAAACTAATGTGGCTAAGCACTTTTGGGCCGAAGCTGTAAATACAACGTGTTACATTTAGAATAGAATCTCCATAAGACCTATTCTGGAAAAGACTCCCTATGAACTGTGTAAAGGAAGAAAACCAAACATTTCATATTTTCATCCATTTGGATGTTCTTGCTTTATTTTAAACACTAAAGAACATCTGAACAAGTTTGATTCCAAAGCACATAAAGGTATTATGTTAGGATACTCAGAACGCTCTAAAGGGTACAGAGTATACAATACAGAAACCAAAATTGTGGAAGAATCAATTCATGTCAGATTTGACGATAAGCTTGACCCTGAAAAGTCAAAGCTAGTTGAAAATTTTGATGATTTAGAAATCACTCTTGCAGGATCTGACAAAGCTCCAGAAGCAAATACCACTCAGAACTCTGAGGAAATTAATCCTCCATTAATCCCAAAGAAAGCTAAAAGTCTCCTCAACATATCTGAAGAATTGATTTTGGGCAACAAAGACGAACTTGTCAGAACCAGATCTACCTTCAAGACCTCTGAAGAAACTCCTCTGGGACTAGTATCTTTGATCGAGCCTACGTCCTGTGATGAAGCACTTCAAGATAACGACTGGGTTTCAGCCATGCAAGAAGAGTTAGATCAATTCACAAAGAATGATGTCTGGGATCTTGTTCCCAAGCCCAGAGGCACTCACGTTATGGGAACCAAATGGGTATTCAGAAACAAGCTGAACAAGAAAGGAGAAGTCATCAGAAACATAGCTCGACTGGTAGCTCAAGGTTACAGTCAACAAGAAGGTATTGACTACAATGAAACCTTTGCTCCAGTCGCAAGGTTAGAATCTATTCGTCTTCTTGTATCTTTCGCTATAAACCATTCTATTAAATTATATCAAATGGATGTCAAGAGCGCATTCCTTAATGGTTACATATCAGAAGAAGTGTATGTCAACCAACCTCCAGGTTTTGAAAATCCAAATTTTCCAGAACATGTTTTTAAACTTAAAAAATCTTTATATGGACTTAAACAAGCTCCTAGGGCTTGGTATGAATGTTTAAGTAACTTTCTTCTGGAACACAATTTTATCAGAGGGAAAGTTGACTCCACACTCTTCTGTAAGAACCTTAACAATGATCTCATGATATACTAGATATACGTTGATCATATTATCTTTGGTTCAGCTAACGCCTCTGTTTGTCAAGAATTCTCTGAGTTAATGCAGGCAGAATTTGAAATGAGCTTAATGCAAGAACTAAAGTTCTTTCTGGGAATTCTAATTAACCAAACTTCAGAAGTGACGTACGTTCATCAAAGCAAATACATAAAAGATGTTCTGAAGAAATTTGACATGGCTGAATGCAACTCTGCAAAGACTCCCATGCATCCAACATGCATTCTTGAAAAGGAAGAAGTCAGTAAAAAGGTTTGTCAGAAGCGCTATCGTGGTATGATAGGCTCCCTTCTCTATCTGACTGCTACTCGACCTGATATTCTCTTTAGTGTCTGTCTTTGTGCCAGATTCCAATCAGATCCTAGAGAAACTCACTTAACAGCAGTTAAGAGAATTTTCAAATATCTGAAAGGAACTCCTAACCTGGGCCTGATGTATGAGAAAACATCAGAGTATAGACTTTCGGGTTACTGTGATGCAGATTACGCAGGAGATAGATTGGAACGAAAAAGCACATCTGGAAATTGTCAGCTCCTAGGAAACAATCTGATATCCTGGGCCAGCAAAAGACAGTCAACTATTGCTCTATCAACTGCAGAAGCTGAATACATCTCAGCATCACTGTGCACAACTCAGATGCTCTGGATGAAGAATCAGTTAGAAGATCTGCAAATCTTCGAGAGTAACATTCCTATCTTTTGTGATAATACTGCTGCCATTTGTTTAAGTAAGAATCCCATTCTACACTCCAGAGCCAAGCACATTGAAATAAAACATCATTTTATCAGAGACTATGTTCAGAAAGGGATAGTAACATTGAAGTTCATTGATACAGATCATCAATGGGAAGATATCTTTACTAAGCCTTTAGCTGAAGATAGATTTCTTTTTATCTTAGAAAATCTGAACATTCAAAGTTGCCCTGAATAAATTGTGCCTCTGAAGATGTAAAATGAGACTCTGACATAAAAAAATGAGTTTCTGCCTCTGACTCTGATACTTCTACCAAGTTAAGAAGATATCTGAGTTAGAAATCTCCAGGAACCATTCGTTTGGTATTCCTGAAGATCAGATAAAGCAAACACGTGGAGTGAATTGCGTCTAACCTTAGAACTTCTAGACAGCTGTCCGGAAGTAAATCAAAGGACAGACGTTTGAGATCTCCTCGAGCAGTGTGCATACTGTTGGGATTAGACATTCATTAATGAGCCATAATCATTTCTCCCTCTAAACGTGCTAACTTGGTTTTTGTGCTAACTCTGATTTGCGTGTCGTTTTGCATGCGTTTCTTTTGGGTATTTAAACACTCCTCTCACACTTCACACATACTTCACTCTCACTCACTTGTTCAAACCTAGTTCTCTCAGGCATTTCTACAAACAGTTCATCTTCATCTCAGTTCTTCATCAACAATGGATTCTCAACAACAATCTGTATTCAACTATTCTCAGCAAATGAATTCCAGCAACGCAGCTCAAAGCACATCTACTCCAACCATTATAGGCGTAACTACAACACCAGTTTACAAGGAGCCTCACATTCTTGACCGTGAGCCTCATATCAATCTTACAACTCCTTTCGAGAAACTGGACGCCCTGTGTGAATCCCTAGTGGATTTCAACAACATGAAGAGAAATGGCGTAGACCTCACTGAAGAACTTCATCAACAAGGTTGGGGAAACTATTTTCAACGCCTCTACGGTCCATTTTACCCAAACCTTATTAAGGAATTCTGGAGGTTTGCTGATGCTGACGATCATTTCATCGTCTCCTATGTCTTGGGTGTAAAAATAGTAATAACTGAAAATTGCTGCCTTGCTGAACATGGAGAAAGCTGGAGGTAGAAGAATTTACAACATAAATCCCAGGGCGAAATATATTGCTCATGAAATCAACCCCACAATATTCAAACTCAACACAGAAGGAAATCCCTCAAAGAACAAGGAACTACATCAGAACCTCCGGGTGTGGCTCAAAATCATTCTGGGAACTATTCATCATCGCCCAACATCAAACTCATCAGATTACATCAATACAGATCAGAAATGTATTCTGTATTGTATTCATAAAGGTCTGAAGCTGTGCCTCCCAGCGCTCCTCTTCAAGTACCTCAGAGATTCTGTACGGGAAACCAGGAATAACATGAAACCTAGAACCTACATTCCTCTGGGAAGACTCCTCTCAGATGTGCTGATAGAAAATGGTCTTGTGGACCATCTGATTAAACACAAACTCATGGAAGACTTGGCAATAGAAACTAGAAGGCCTCTGAACTCCAGGAATCTGAAGAGCATGGGGATTCTGGAGAAGATTCAATTCAAACCTACTCTGGACACTTCTTGGGAAGCCTTAAAAGATCAGAGGGATATGCCAAATGGTCTATGCAAGTTCTACAGGCATGAACCCAAAGAAGCAATTCTTCACTATCTCCAACGTCTGAAGGATGAAGGAGTAGACATATCAGATTTCAGACTGAGCGATCTGCCAGATTCAGCTCCAGACTTCGTGAGGTTTAAAAGAGGTCCATATGAGACGGCATCAAAGGCAAAGAAAGCAAAGCTAGGGGACACTTCTGAATCAAGACCTCCAGCACCTCTGCAAGAGTCTTCTGGTAAGTCTGCCTCTACTGCTCCCTCTGTACAGCAACTTGCTTCTTCTACTCCTCTACCAACACCCATCTACACCACATCTGAAACCCCTCCTTCAACAACCAGAACTTCTCAACCACTACCCAAATTCAACCTTGCCAATACCTCCTTACCACTATCTGAAGCTGAAGAAATGAATCAAACCACTTCCTCATCCTCAGCCCCAGAATCACCTCCCTACTTTGTCATTTCCTCTAACACAGAACCCTCTGACCCCGCTTCTCCCACTCTAGCCCAACTCCAAACTCTGAACCGTAATTCACAACAACCACAACAATCTCCACCTGAACCTGAAGTAACTTCACCACCCACAGAACAACCAACTGTCACTCCATCTGAAGTTTAACCTTCTGACCTCCATACTGTAACACCCTAAAATTTGCCCTCCTCATTCATGCACTCATTTAGCATTTCATCATGTCAATCAGAATTAGATCCAAGAAACTTTATTTAAAAATAAATAAATAAATAAATAAATAAATAAATAAAAATAATAATAATAAAAAAATAAAATATAATAGAAAAAACTTGGACTTGGACCTCTCTCATTTGAGCCCACAAAGCCATGAAAATCAGGTTATAAAAGAGGGAGATCAGACAGAAAAAGGAAGAGAAGCAAAATACTCTGAGGTTTCCTTGAAACAAAACCCTTGACAAAACCTGGAGAGAAACCTGACAGAGAACTCAGAGCAACCCCCAGGCAGCTCTGAAAAATTCAATCTGACTCACACACTTTCATCTCACGCAAACCCTAACATTGCCCTGCAAACCCAGCCATGCGTTCTGATTTCAACCGGTCTCTCCAATCAGGTTTGCCCTATTCCCATTATTTTACGCCTTCAATTTGAATGTTCTAAATGTGTCATGTATTATGTTTGAATTTGGAAGTGTGCATATCGTTAGGTTTCGCATATGCATGAATGGGTGAAACCTATGCCTTGAATGTTTAATCACATGATTTCTGAAATGTATGCCACAGGGTTTGAGGTTTCTGAAACCATACTGTTATCCATGAAAAAAATGCTTATCGTGTTTCACTAACCCTTTTGTTGAGTTTTTGTGAGGGCTCACAGACTCTTGCAGAGATGGTTTGCGTGGTTTTCCCACTTTATTTGTAGGATACCCCCTGGAGGTTCATTCCGTGTACTGACTCACCTTTCTTTGATGGCATTAGCTTGGGAGATCCTTGGGTTTCTTACTCCTTTAATTGATGTTACTTCGGATCTTCATCCGTGTGGTACTTTTACCTCTTTTCCGCATTTTATCGCTTTCTTAGCTGGAAGACCTCGATAGGAGGCATTTGTTTTCTTTTGTTTATTTACTTCTGAGCCCCTTGTTGGCACATTTACTTTATACATGTTTGTTTTGTATGTGTTCGTATCCCTGCAGGTAGCGCGGTTCATTCGTCAAGGACTGCCTTTTTGCCCTTTTGCATGAGTAACCCTTAAACCCTAAAACCCAAAACAACACGTTAACTCCTTCTACTACAGGCGAGTAAGTCTCCAAAGGTTGAGCATCCGGTAGACTGCGTAGTGACGTCGTTCGTCCAAAACCCAATCCATAACCCCGTAGTTAGCCGAACTACGTTTTGCTCTAATTCTCATTCCAGATGAGATACGTAGGCATAAGACGCGATGTCTTAGCGAGCACACATCCCCCCAACCCATAGGTCAGCCGAGCTACGAAGACTCTGATTCTCATATTCAGATGAGATACGTATGCAGTGGATGCGACATCCGCGCGAGTCATTTTCATTTAACCCTTTTTTTTCTTTTTGGTAAACAGCACAAGATAAACTCACACCCTTTAGACAAGAACTACAAAAGTGGATCCCGTAGAGTACTACGGATGCGTAGGGGTGCTAATACCTTCCCTTCGCATAACCGACTCCCGAACCCAAGATTTGGTTGCGAGACCCCGTCTTGTCCTTTCCTTTTTCAGGTTTACTTCGAGCGTTTCCTTTCCCTCCTTTGGGATGAATAACGCACGGTGGCGACTCTTCTGTCATTTTCTTTCGCCGGTTGTTTTTTCACGCACTGTATTTTTCAGGTTGCGACAGTTGGCGACTCTTCTGGGGACTAAAAGAAGTTGACCTCTTGCTGGTCCATCTTCCCTAAGCGAGTCCCTCCTAGCTTGTGTGATTTCTTGTTTATTGGGTGTTCATGCTTTTGTACCTTTATTTGCTTACCTGCTTGCATGCATCTGTTGTATCTGTTGGATCTGTTGTTTGTTTGTTGGGATGGGGTGTTCTATGAGAGATAAGCCCATTACCCAGGCTTGAGTGTACACACAAGTTTTAGAGTGGATAATCATGAGGCTTGCGTGGCGTGTTGCTACGTTAAGTGGTTCGTGAAGAACCACACCCAGACGAGGTTTCTTTTGGATATATTATGTCTTACGGGTGTTCCGTAACGGCAGGATGTTCCTCTAGAAATCGTCGACTCTGGTGACCATTTCCCGAGAACTCAGTCGAGGCCTCTCCTCCAAGACGTGATTATGTTAGCTCTGGTGGGCGCATTCTCGCTGCTCAATCCGAGGATCCCGAGACTGGGAACTTGCTATTAGGATGTCCTGTTGAGGGGAGTCAATGGAGGTCTTTTGTCCCGTAATCATACCAAACCTTCAGTGGTAAACGTATTATTCGCGACTGAAGGGCTGAAGCTGACGAACTTCTGTTCTTAGAACCTACCAGTGAGGAGCAGGCTAAATTCAGGAAACCTTAACCTCCAACCAACCCGGTTTTCTGGAGCAGAGTTTTGGTCTTGTATTATATTCCTCAGTGAATTTCTCTCCAGATGTTCAAGCGGATCCATCAATTCTGATTGACATGCCTTTGCATTGCATAACATCATCTGCATATTTGCATCCAACATCTCATGCTTATTCATTTGCAGGGTATTCCCTTTCAAAACGGGGGTGCCTTAAAACTGAACAAGCAGTGCATCGCATACCATGCATATTAACCCTTGTCTGTTTTGCAGGTGTCACCGTAGTGTCTAATGTTTGTTCCCTGTATTAGGCAGTTATTGGTCCCAAGCGAGTCCACAGGTACCCGACAAAGGAAAATCGTCCACAGCTAGCGATGGACCAAGTACAGAAAGAGCTGGCTGATATGCGTGAAAGGATGGATCAGTTCATGACATTGATGAATGGTATGGCAGAAGGCCAGGAAAAGCTAAGGGAATTGGTTGAGCAACCGAGACCCGATCCGGAGGTGGAGATACCAAATGCTGAGGGAAACCCTGGTAACCCTGGGAACGCTGATAACCCTGTGAACACTGGTAACGCGGGTAACGCAAATGCTGATGGAAACCCGGGTAATGTTGGCAACACAGGGAATGTTGGAAATGGTATTGGCGGAAGGTACAATGTGAATCAAGGAATTCGGATTAACGGGAGGCCCGTTACTGAAGATTATCAGTATGATCAATTCTCATTGCACGACGAAGCTCACGAGACCACTCGCCGTATGGATGAACTTGCTGAGAAGCTCAAATCTTTGGAGTCTCAAAATTCCTTAGGCTTTGATGTCACAAATCTTGGTCTGGTTCAGGGAGTAAGGATCCCTCACAAGTTCAAACCCCCTACTTTTGAGAAATACAACGGGGCTTCTTGCCCACGCACTCATCTCCAATCTTATCTGGGAAGGTTGGGAGCTCACACGGAAGATGAAAAGATGTGGATGTACTATTTTGAAGATAGTCTAACTGGAGCTTCTCGTGAATGGTATTCTCATTTGTCTCGTACTACCATCAAGAGCTGGAAAGACTTGGCAGAGGCTTTTGTCAAGCAATATCAATACAACTTGGACATGGCTCCAAATCGGACCTTGTTGCAAGGTATGTCTCAGATTGCCAAGGAAACCTTTAGAGAGTATGCTCAGCATTGGAGACAGATTGCTGCGTCCGTCCAACCCCCTATGTCTGAAAGGGAGATGGCGGACATGTTCATGAACACTCTTCAAGGCAATTATATTGAGAGATTGGCTGCTTGCCCGTCAATCAGATTTGCAGAGATAGTAATTGCTGGAGAAAGAATCGAGAGTCTGTTGAAGATGGGCCGAATTCAAGACAATAGTGCTTCCAACTCATCAGGTCCCAAGAGACCGTTTGCTGGTAACGGTCAACAAAGAAAAGAAGGCGAGACAAGCGTTGTGTATGCCGGTAGAGGCAGAGGTAGAGGACGCCCTAATTATTATCAAGATCAAGTGGCCGCAGTCACTATTCCAACACCTGTTCCTCAACCGCAATATCATCCGCAACAACAACCCAGGTACAACAATCAACAACAAGGAGGTAATCCGGGTCAACAGAGACACTATCAACAACGTCCAAGGCAGACGGACCGGGTCATCGAGCTAATCCCAATGCCTTATTCAGTATTACTTCCCAAGCTGATTGACATGAATCTGGTTACGTTGAGAACTCTGACCCCACCAATCGATCCCAATAATTTGCCTAGAGGTTATGATGTCAACGCCAGATGTGCTTTTCACTCCAACGCACCTGGCCATACTACAGATAATTGCAAGGCTCTCCAGCTAAAGGTATAAGATTTGAGAGATGCCCAGGCTATCAATTTTGCTCTGGTGCCTAATGTTATCCAGAACCCGATGCCGGCTCACGGCGGGCAGAGGATTAATGCTGTTGATAGTGGGGAAACTTTGAATTTGGTTTCTGATGTGACTAAAGTGAATACTTCGCTATCGGTGGTTAAAGACCGACTTCTGAAAGGACAAATTTTCCCGGGCTGTGGGGAAGAATGCAGAAATTGTCAAGCTGCCGAAAACGGATATGATAGTTTGAGAAGGGGTATTCAGCAACTGATAGATGAAGGTTGTCTTCAGTTCAATCAGGCCCGTCCAGTGAAGAATGATGTATCGACGGTGACATTTTATTTCACTCCTGAAGAAATATATGTTCCCGAGAGACTCACTCCGACAACAATATATTTCCCAGAAAGTACAGAACCAGCAGCGGTGAACATCAAAAGTTCAGCACCAGTTGCAATTTACTCTGACAGCCCTCAACCGACTTTGGTTGGTCCGGTCACCATCACAATACCAGGACCCGTTCCGTATGAGAAAGACAGTGCATCCCGTGGCACTATGGGGCTGATATCTACTGCCAGGGGCAGAGAGTTAACGAAGAAGACATTGACATTGGTAGCTCCGCTGTAGACAATGTTGGAGGGGTTGGTGGCTTCACTCGCAGTGGACGCCTATTTGCACCATCAACATTACGCGCGAATACTGAAGCCGAGGCAGCTGCCAAGGCTAAAGGGAAACAGATGGCCGCCGAAGAGGTTACTACTGAGGAAGATCCTCCTAAGACCGCATTCGAGAAGGAAGTGGATGAGTTTATGAGGATTATCAAGAAAAGTGACTATAAGGTAGTCGACCAGCTAAATCAGACACCCTCAAAGATCTCCATTCTCTCACTATTGCTGTGCTCTGAGGCGCACATAGCAGCCTTGTTGAAAGTACTGAATATGGCCTATGTTCCACCGGAGATAGCTGTTAACCAGCTGGAGTCAGTAGTTTCCAATGTAAACGCTAGCCGGGGGCAAAAATGGGTATCCCGGTGGATTGAAAACCCGAAAGGGCGATCCAGCCAAAAGAGGGATTAAAGCGAAGACTATAGTCTGAGTTGTCTGTACTTCATCGAGCTTTGTCGTCTGCCATCTCGAAAGATGTGATCCGTCCAGTCGTTCTTCTCAGAAAGCAAGGAGTTGGGAGGAAAACTGATGATCTGTGAGTTATAACAGAGTTGGGAAATAGTGGATGCCGTGTTCACGTTGCCATTAGGATAAATTTTTCCTTTTGTGCGCAATTACCTCTTTCTAGGAATTGCCTCCCAATGTATTTGCCTCTTCAGGCACATTTTCAATCAATAAAAGTCGTTATTCAGATAAATAGCTCTTTGGTTTTTATTTTTACTGTTTTGTTTGCAAAAATGTCCGAATTTTTGATAAGCATTGCATATAAGAACATGGAGGCTACACAATAACGTGCAGAAAGATAAAACATTTGAAAATCATTTTGAATGTTGAGGACACTTGAGCGTATCTTGTCCATGTATCCCCTAGGGGCATTTTGTTGTGATGTTTTTCAGGTTGGCATCTGGGAGGACGTTTCCTCAGCAGATATTTTCCCCAAGCAAGTTTGGAAGCTATCAGAGCTATGTTCCCCTGCGGAGACGTCTGTGGATAGTGCCTTATATTCCCCAACAGATCTAAGGATTGCCTATCCCCAGCAGGCCTGTATTTGCCGACTTCCTCCCCGAGTGAGGCAGGTTCATTGAAATTTATCTCCGGCATTTATCCTATCTATGGACTGAAGGATATCCCCAGCGGAGTTTACCTTCCCCCAGCAGCAGTGCTATTCTCCAACATGAGTGAGAAGTCGTTGCTCTCCCTGCAGAGTCTCCCCGCAGAGTTGGAGTACCCGATCAGTTTTGGCTCCCCAGCCGGAGTTTTTCATCATTTTTGCATTTTTGCATTTTTAGTGATCATTGCATCCTCAAACTGCGTAGCACTCCCATTCAATATGGAGCATTACGCCACAGAAAAATTCAAACATATGCATTCATGTGTTAACCTCACCAGACCGTATCCCCGGCAGAGGCGGATCATTTCATTCAACATCAGCACAGCAAGTCTGCTACAGTTGCTCTTGACAGCATTCAGGTTTGATATCCCCACAGAGGCTTATTACCTCACCCGTTGGTGACAGAAAGTTTGTTTCTCCCCAGTGAGACCCCCAACAAGTGGTCAACCTTGCCTTGACATATCTAAAAAAGTCGTTCTTGTGATACCGGTAAGTGTCATACTAGCACCCGCGTGTGTTTCTTTGCTTGGTGTCGGTAAACACCATTGTTTCGGTGTCTGTAAACATCGGGTTTTCTCTCCAGTCATCAGTAAATGTCTGGTCATCATTTTTGGTGTCGGTTAACACCACTGTTTCGATGTCTGTAAACATCGGGTATTCTCTCCAGTCATCAGTAAATGTCTGGTCATTATTGTTGGTGTCAGTAAACACCATTGTTTCGGTGTCTGTAAACATCGGGTTTTCTCCCCAGTCATCGGTAAATGTCTGGTCATTTTTTTGGTGTCGGTAAGCATCATCTTTCGATGTCGGTAAACATCGAGTCTTTTCTGCAGTCATCGGTAAATGTCTGATAATCCCCAGCTAGAGATCCCCAGTAGAGTCATCGGTAAATGTCCTATCTGGTTTCCAGTTGCAAATATTCGTTTTTTCCCTTAGTAAAGTGTTCCCCGGTCATCGGTAAATGTCTGGTCGTTTGTTTTGATGTCAGTAAACATCATCTTTCG
Source organism: Lathyrus oleraceus (assembly GCF_024323335.1). Classification (NCBI taxonomy): domain Eukaryota; kingdom Viridiplantae; phylum Streptophyta; class Magnoliopsida; order Fabales; family Fabaceae; genus Lathyrus; species Lathyrus oleraceus. The sequence continues at coordinate 205,944,989 of NC_066583.1, forward strand.
ATGTCGGTAAACGTCGAGTCTCATCCCAGTCATCGGTAAATGTCTGGTCATGCTTTGTTTCCTTGTTGATAAAATCAAGATCCCCAGAAGTCGTCGGTAAACGTCTTGTCTGATTACACCACAAAGATTTTGTTCCTCCCCAAGTGGAGACGCCATCGGTAAATGGCCCTGTATGCTTCGATATCGGTAAATATTGAATGCCCAGTTTTATCCGCCATCAGTAAATGGCCCCGTTTTCTTCGATATCGGTAAATATCAGATCCCCAGTTGCAGTAGCCATCGGTAAATGGTCGAGTTGAAGTGGATATCGGTAAATGTCAAGTTTCTTTGAAGCCACCATTGGTAAATGGTCTTGCTTCCTTTTACATCAGATTTGTTTCCCAACAGCCATCGGTAAATGGTCTTGCTGAAGTTGATATCGGTAAATATCAAGTTACCATCTTCTAACCATCGGTAAATGGTTTCGCCTTTCTGAAGTTGTCAATTGCAGGCGTCATCGGTAAATGACGTGGTTCTTCTTGTATCATATCCAGTCGGTGCAAATTTCTACGGTCCTTTGGTATTCAATCCCTGTTTACCTTGAAAGTCTGACAGCCGTTGCTCTCATCCATTCGGGTTCCCAGCTGATTGAATAGGGGCAGGTTGTAGCACCTCAAATTTGCACCTATCATTGTACATACATTCTCATATTAGGTCATAGCATAACATGGTCCACTGCATAGCATTGCATTGTCCCATTTGCCTCAAGTGCAAGCCAATCAAGAAATTAGGTCAAACTGGTCAGGAGATCAGTCAGTCAAGCAAGCAAGCACAATTCTCAAGGAGCCAAGACCCTAGGGTTGGTCCAACATGTTCACATGACTTGGGATCCATTTGAAGTGTTTTGGTCAAGGATTGGATGTTCAGAAGTCACCAGTCAATGCACAGTCAGTCAGAAACCCTAAAAGTCAACTGTTGGTCAACTGTCCATTTAATCAGTGATTTGATGATGGGAGTTGGTTTGAGAGAGCTTATTCATGTCCCAATAGGCCTCATATATCATGTCAAACACCATCATGGAAGAATTTGAAGCCAGATCAGAAATTTCCAAAAATGGAAACTGGACCTGTAACTGAAACTTACCAAAAATGGAAAGTCTTGATCCTCAAACTTACATCATGATACAAGCTTCAAATGAATTTTTGCCCAACATGAAAGTTGAAGATCTTGTTCTCCCATTTCCAAAAAGTCCAAGAACACTCAATTCCCATGTATGGTTGGCAAGTTATGATCAATTCATTTTCAAAAATTCTTGAACTTCAAAAGGCCATATCTCTCAAACCATTTGGCCAATTTGGGTGGGGTTTTTTCCTACAAGTCACATTTGATCCCCTCTTTCCAAAAATGTAACCATCATTCACCAAAACTTCACCAATCAAAATGGCCTTTTTGAACTTGCCTTAATTAATTTCAAGTGAGTTGAATTTTGACTTTTCAAAATAATCATTTTTAAACCATTTGGCCAATTGAAATAGTTCAGAAATGTGGTGTGTGTCATGTTTGAAAGACCAAATTCGTGCAGTACATACACCCATGCCAACTTGCTTGAAAATTGGAAAAAAAGTACATTTCTCAACAACTATATCCCACATTTCCATGGACTTGGATTCAGTACCACAAAAACAGCAGATGTACATCATTTTTTCTGCTAAATGAGAACCCTAGTAGCAGCCATCTAACCTCAGAAATTCACTCTCTCTCAAAATTCATCTTGCTTGCATTTTCCAAAAATCTGTAAAAACCTTCAAAGAGCACGACCATACTACTGTTGCTGCGTCATCCAAGCATCATTTCATGCACATTTCAACCATCATCCTTCAACTGTAAGAAGCTTTTCGTGGCTGTTCATCTTCAAGCATCTCCCATGGCAGAGTTGATTCAGAGCTAAATTAGTTTGTTTCAAGCCACGTTTACTTCACCATTCCACTTATGGAAGCATAATCTTCACCTGTTTCAAGCCAAATACACAAAATAGCAACTGAATCCCGACTGTTCTTCAGAACTGGTAAGGATTCGACCTCTTCATTTTGTTAAATCAATACATGCTTTAGTTAGATCACACCATGCTAATCATTTTGAAGTTTGAATCATGTCAAATGGTTGCCTATGCTAAAAGATATGTTGACTTGAAACTTGATGTGTGAATATGTTTATCTTCGATTCATGATTGTTAGTGTGTTTTAAGGAAAATGGATGATGGATTCTTAGTGTGTGTGGTATACTGGTTCTAGTGATATGTTGGATTCCAATTTCTGGGCGTTTTTGAAAATCACGATTGAAGGAAGTATGAAGCTTCACTGTAGCTTAGAAACCCTAGCTGTTCTTGAACTTTTCCAGATTTTCCCCTTTCTCACGTGCTGCATGGTTGCTGTTGGCCCATGAGCCAATCAAAACATTTCCCTGGCCGCACCTAAACGACGCCGTTTTGTTAAATGAGCCCCATAATTACAAAAGTGCCATTCTCGTTTTATTAATCCAAATTAATTCATCTAATTTCTCATTTTTATTTCACTTGGCATGGCTCACTTGTAAAAATCATAACTTGTTCATTTTAAATCCAATCCTCATGGGAATTTTTTCATCATCTTCATCATGATCCCTAGTTTTTTATCATGATTTTTGCTGATTTTTTGGTTGAGTAATTTTTAAATGGCCTTAGGGTTTGTGACATGTGCTCATATTTTGTACACTTTGCCAAAACATTTGTGAAATGATGATGCTTTATCCAATGGCTCCCAAATTTTTTGTGCTTAAACTAGACACACTCATGGTGATTTTGGTGTAGAGTTTGTGAATTTATCATTGCTGGTTTGTGAGATATGATTTTTTGAATTAGGGTGTGACAATTTGTGTCACACCGTTGATGTCCAACTTCATGATTTTCATTACCATGCTTCTTGAACTCAAATTGGTTTGAATTTTTGCATGAATGTACTCTTGTATGTCTAGTTTACATGTGATTTTTTTTGTGGATTTGATTAGGGCATTTTCCTAATTGTTTGAGATTTTCTCCCCTGTTTAGTCATATGTTGACTTTTGGTGACACATGTTCCCATTTCATTTGTGAAATTCTCATACTTTACTGGATGGACATGAAATTTTACATGAGATAACTAGACATCCTAATCTTTGATATGGTTTTAGTCCCATTCATTTATCATACACCATTTCTGATTTATGATTTTTCTAAGTTGATGCATGTTTGGTTGACTTCTTTGAGCATGTTCAAAATTGCTTTGACTTTCTGATTTTCATTGACTGCTTTCCACTTGTCCAAATGGGATGAAATCTGATATGCATGTCATGTTATGGATTGTGATTGATCATGAATTATTTGATGATTTTTGGAATTGATTATGATTGGTTTTGAGTTAAGTCTTGCTGTTGACTCCTATGAGCTCTCATTTGCCATGCTTTGACTTCTTTTGCTTATGAAATGATGATGATGCATGATATGAACATGAAACCAATTGGGTTTGCTTCCTAAATGTTTGAATTTGATTTTGATTGGACATTGCTTGCTGTTTTGACTTTCTCATTTATTTTTGACCCTAGGCTTGTCCTAGTGGTCCTGTGACTTATGTTTGAGCTTGTGTTTTCTGGTTGAACACCAAATGACCAATGAGATCAATTTCTTTTGATTAAGCTTGTTTGAATATCATTGTCTAACCTCTTGGTTTTGTAGGTGGCTTGACTCATATGATTCGAGTCTTGTGCTTTGCACATTGGTCCCTCTGTGTTGACTGTTGCTTCCCAATTCCTTTTGCTTTGACTGTTGAACTGTGTACTGATTTGTTTGACCATTTCAGGTACCATTAGTTGCTTAAGTTCTTTGAACTTGCTTTGCTTTTCTATTTAGCAACTTGCTTGAGGTATAATTCCTTTTTCTCCATGTAGTCTGGAAGACCTGGCCTGTTACTTGGCCAGGCAACTGTCTGAAGTCCTCCTTAAGAGGCAATGTTTGTGCATGTTTAATTTGTCCTTGTACAGAGTCAAAGACCTCCTAAGTGAAGAGGCAATTGGCAAAACCAAGGGATAAGCAACCTATCCCCTGCTATTCAGTGTGTCTTCTGTTTTGCTCACACCACTGTGTTGATGCATTACAGATAAAAACCCAAGATCTTGTGCAATTGCACAGTTGAGTCAGTTTCAAATGTGTAGAAGGGTTCCCACTTTCTGAACCCACACATTCTTGTCAAATGCTCTCCCTGGCCAGGGATAAGAGCAATGAGGCACACCCCTCATCTCCTTTCATCTGCTTCACCTTAGCCCCTCAATGGCAAGGTTAAGAGCAACATTCTACCCAGTTCCAGAGGTTTGTTTGTTGAGGTTGATATGACCCCTTGACTAAAACCTAACCCTTGTTTGAGCCTCTTGAGTGCATATAGTGTGTGCTACCTGTGCTTGTGTTTGTTTAGACTTGCTTCCTGTGCAAGTTAGGGTTAGTTTAGACTTGCTTCCTGTGCAAGTTAGGTTTTGCTTGGCTTGCTTCCTGTGCAAGTTAAGTGTGTGTGTGGCTTGCTTCCTGTGCAAGTCATGATTAGGATAGGCTGGCTCCCTGTGCCAGTTAGCTAGAAACCTTAACTTAGGGACGATTTTGCATGATAACATCTAGGCTCGAGTCGTAGTCTCCCTAGTTGTGTCTCCCTCTGTTATCCGGTTAGGCTAGTCCTTTTTCCCTCCGTAGGGGAACTACGTCGCCCTGATCCTCATACCAGATGAGGTACGTAGGCAGGAGATTCTCCGGGCGCCTGTGTCTTTGTTTTGTCTTGTTGTGTGCTTGGAAGCTGATGTAAGTCCATCGAGTGGCATTTGGGTTCCAGTGTGCGTGTGTTTTGGTTCGGATGCTGATGTAAGTCCAGTGATTGGCATTCAGGCTCCACGTTTGCCTTTGCCTTTGTTTGTTTGTGTGCGTGTCAGCCGAGCTACGAATGCTCTGATTCTCCTTCGTCCAAGGAGATACGTATGCATAGGAGGCGATATCCTAGCGAGCATGTGTCGTTTCCCCAGTCCGAACTACTTCGACTCTGATGTCTATGCCTGATAGACTAAGTAGGCCCAGGATGCGACATCCTGCCGAGTCAGTTTCAGTCTGTTTTCTTGTGTCTCTTTCAGCCAGTGTGTGTGTGTGAGCAGTGTTTTAGCAACCATTTTCCTTTCTATTGTGCGTGGATCCCGTCGAGTACGACGGATGCGTAGGGGTGCTAATACCTTCCCTTCGCATAACCGACTCCCGATCCCATTCTCTTTGGTCGCGAGACCATGCTTTTTCCAGGTTTACTCTGAGCGTTTCCTTTCCCTCTTTTGGGATAAATAACGCACGGTGGCGGCTCTGTTGTTCTTGTTTTCCCGCCGGTTTTTCGCGTGATGCGACAGCTGGCGACTCTGCTGGGGACTTATAGAGAAGTTGACCTGTGCTGGTCCATCTTCCCTAAGCGAGTCTCTCCGAGCGCTCTCTAGGTTAGGGCTTTGGTTGTTATTTGCTGTTATTTATTGCATTCATTTATTTATTGTTTGCATTCATGTTTGCACTTATGTTTGCATTCATTCACATTCATTATTCATCTGGCTGGTTGTCTGTTTCTCTCTGTTGGGGTGGGAGTTACATGAGGTAAAAGGCCCAATACCCAGGCCATGAGTGAAATCTAGGATACTTAGGAATAGAGTGATTCATGGGAAGCGGGTGGTATTGCGCCACTTAGCGGAACATTGATATCACGAGCAGTTCAGACCCTGGTGGGATATTATCGTTACATACTTCGGGTGTGTATATGATGATGTTCTGCGAAAGGTTATTTATGCTGCGTTTCTCTCGACCTTACCCTGGCCTAGATGACACCCGTGAGTGGGGAGGGAATGATCATTATTACAGGTACAGTTGGTGACTTGTTGGTGACTTGTTGGTGACTTGTTGGTGACTTGTGATCCTGTTGGTGACTATTGGTTCAAAATTTTGGGGTCTCAGATGACTTTGGGTTTCAGATGAATTTGTGGTTCCGAGTTCAAGCCGAAGCTTTGATCCTGTGTTCCGAGAGACACAACCAACCAGTCGTGTCTGCATCATTTGCATCATAGCATATTTATTTTTCAAAAGAAACGCAATAAAAAAAATACAAAAAAAAAGGGGAAAAAGAAAAAGAAAAAGAAAAAAGAACTAATCCCTGCATGCATATCATTTCTCAGGTACATTCCAGAGCTCGTTCACTGATAGAGATGGCAACAGTCCCAGAGTTGAAGCGGAAGACTTGTTCCTACAGCTTTCACCGTGAACCTTTGACGTCTCTGATTGAGTTGAGCAACCTTATGACCAGTGGTAACCAGAAGGGGTTTGTTGACCAGTATGGAGATATTCTGACACTATTGAAGATGGTAGTCGATCCGGTGCCGTTGCAGACTCTTCTACAGTTCTACGACCCAGAGCTTCATTGTTTCACCTTTCAAGATTATCAGTTGGCGCCTACTCTTGAGGAGTACTCCATTCTGCTGAGTGTCCCGGTCCGGTATCAGGTTCCTTTCTTGGATGTGCCCAAGGAAGTTGATTTCAGAGTTGTTGCCAGAGCTCTCCATCTGGGTATCAAGGAAGTCAGCGATAGTTGGAAGTCCAGTGGGGATGTTGTAGGATTGCCTTTGAAGTTTCTGTTGAGGGTAGCTAGAGAAGAAGCAGAGAAGGGAAGTTGGGAAGCCTTTCATGCTCAGTTGGCCGTCATGATCTATGGGATCGTCCTGTTTCCGAGTATGCCAAATTTTGTTGACTATGCTGCAGTCAGTATTTTCATTGGAGGAAATCCAGTTCCTACTCTGTTGGCTGACACTTACTATGCTATTCACAGTAGGCATGGTAAGGGTGGGGCTATCAGGTGTTGTCTCCCGCTTTTGCTCAGATGGTTCTTGTCTCTCCTGCCAGTCAGTGGACCTTTTGTGGATGCTCAGAGCACGCATAAGTGGACTCAGAGGGTTATGTCTCTTACTTCCTATGATATCAGATGGCAATCTTACCGGATGGATGTGCGTAACGTCATTATGAGCTGTGGAGGATTCCGTAATGTGCCACTCATAGGGACTAGGGGTTGCATCAATTACAACCCGGTTCTTTCTCTTCGCCAGTTGGGGTTTGTGATGAAGGGAAGACCACTTGAGGCTGAGGTAGCTGAAAGTGTGTATTTTGAGAAACAGAGTGACCCGGCTAGATTGGAGCTGATAGGGAGAGCTTGGAAGTCTATTGGTATGAAGGATGGATCTGTCTTAGGGAAGAAGTTTGCCGTTGCTATGCCCGATTACACTGATTGGGTCAAGGAGAGAGTAGAAACTTTGTTGTTACCCTACGATAGGATGGAGCCGTTGCAGGAGCAACCACCTTTGATCCTTGCTGAGAGTGTGCCTGCGGAGCACTACAAGCAAGCCCTGATGGAGAATCGCCGTTTGAGAGAGAAGGAGCAAGATACCCAGATGGAGCTGTACAAAGCCAAAGCTGATAGGTTGAACTTGGCTCATCAACTCAGAGGAGTGCGAGAAGAAGATGCTAGCAGACTGAGAAGCAAGAAGAGATCCTACGAGGAGGTGGAGAGCATGTTAGATGCAGAACACCGGGAGTGCTTAAGGCTGCAGAGGGTTGAGGCCAGCTATCAGAAGAAGATCAGAGACTTGGAGAAGCAACTCAGAGATAAAGACATCCAGTTGAAGAAGGAAGTAGACTTGAGACAGGCATCAGAGAATCACCTTGGAGGAGAAGTGGTAGAGCTTAGACGACAACTGAAGGAGAAGATCACTCTTTTGCCAGAATGTTCAGAATGTGACCTGTTGATAGACCAGTGTCAGTACTTGAAGACTCTCATTCCGGAAGACCGTTTGTCTTAGCTTGTATCTTTGATATGTATGTTGAGAATCACCTCCAGGCTTGTTGGATGGGATTCATTGTTGTACTCCGATTGTTTGGATTTTCTTTGTCGACTTTGTTGTGTGATCCTGTTACTCATAGATGAGGTTCATATTTTATTCTTGAACCAAAATCTAGTTTCAGAAGAGAGATTTCAAGAAATGGCAAATCTATTCAATCTCTCAATAACTAAGCCGGATCTGGTGTATCGTAATGGATTCTCTTTTTCTATTGATTTTTCTAGATGTGATGATAAACAATTCGTAAATGAGGTATTCAACTCCAGGGATGAATCAAAAAGTACTCATCACTCTTTTGTATGTTGTTTCTGTGCTTCTATGTTGTTCTTGCTGCAGTTTGCCATCTTTTGAGGATGACTCAGGCTCTTTGAATGCCTGAGGAATGAACATATCATGTGCATCATACGCATCATTAGCACCATACTCATATCATTTTGCATAACAGGTGTTCTTGGTCGTGACTTCTCACACTTGGTTCCTGTTCAGGCAGGATAGCTGATCAACGTCCGCACCGCTACTCAACAAGACTGAATCAACAGAGAGGTATGGATCAAGTTCAAGCTGAGTTGGCTGAGATGAAGGCTAACATGGCCCAGTTTATGAATATGATGCAAGGGGTTGCACAAGGTCAAGAAGAACTTCGAGCCATGGTTCAGAGACAAGAGGCTGCAATTCCACCGGTCAACCATGCTCCGCCATAGGGAGGCCCGGTCAATGATAACGATGTTGTTGCTGCTGTACCCATCAACAACTATGCTGTAGGTGATGAGTTGGGGGGTATTCGAATCAACGGTCAACCTATTGCTCCAGATGCCGCTAATGCCAGAGCAGTCCGTGCCCCGGCCCGTAATCCTGCTCCGATTGTTGACAGACAAGAGGATATGTTTTCTCTGCTCAGTGAAGACGAAGACGTTCTGGGAAGGGTTAATGAGAGGGATCGTAAAGTTGATGCCCTTGCTGAGAAAATTAGAGCTATGTGTAAGACCCCAATTTTGGGCCCTAAGATCCCTCATGGCCCATATCATTCATATCATTGTCTCAAGGATCAATGCATGCCTTTGCTTTCCTCTTAGTGGATAGATTGCCTTGTGGGTTTGTTTCTTGATCACCAAGCATACTTTGCATTTGTATATCTTTGCTTTCATATGTTTATTATTCAAAAAGTACAAAAATATTGTCAGTCTAACCTTGTTGCTTGCAGTTGAAGCAATCATCAGCAATTAGGTCAAAGTCAGTCACTGGTCAGTCAAAGCAATGGATGGTGGCCATTCTTGTAGAATTTGGGCACCATGATCAATAATCAAAGGTTCATATATCTTGGGACATCATTTGAAGTCAAGTTCTCAAGGAATTAGGGTTTGGAATTCATCAGAAGTGGTCCAGTCATCCAAAACCCTAGAAAAGTCAACAGAAAGTCAAACTTGGTCAACTATGGATTTAATCAATGATTTGCTGAATAGAATTGATATGAAGGAGTTCATTCATGCTTGTACAAGCCTCATCTATCATGTTCAACCTCATCATGGAAGAAAATCAAGTCAATCAGAAAATTTTCCAGAAATAGAAAGTGGACCTGTAGTTTCAACTGCCAAAAATGGAAACTTCTTGATCTTAAACTTACATCATGATACAAGCTTCAAATGAATTTTTGCCCAACATGAAAGTTGAAGATCTTGTTCTCCCATTTTCAAAAAGTCCAAGAACACCCAAATCCCATGTGTGGTTGTCAAGATATGATCAAATCATTTTCACCAATTTTTGAACTTCACAGAGCCATATCTCTCAAACCATAAGGCCAAATTTGGTGGGGTTTTTTCCTACAAACCACATTTTTCACCCTCTTTCCAAAAATATAAATTTCATGACCTAAAACCTTGCCAATCAAAATGGCCTTTTTGGACCTATTCCATTTAAAATCAAAGTTTGACTCACAATTGACTTTTTGATTTATGGACTTTTTCTCATTTTTGCTAATTGGAAAATGTTTTAAATCACATTTGTGACATGTTCCAAGCTTAAATTCATGATCATATCACCATTATACCATAATTTTAGCAAAGATGCAAAATTGACAAAATTGGCAAATGGCTTCATGTAGACAAAGCAAGGTACAGCCTTTCATGTACAACCAAAAACAGCAAAACATGTTGTCCTTCTGCAGCATTTCACAGGCCCAGCTCGGCCGGCTTGCACCTCCTTTTCACTTGTGCACACAATTAGCAAAATTGCAAATCATTCCATTAGAGCTAAACCAACTTACCATTTCTTAAACCAATTTAAAACAGACAATATAAAGTGCATTTTTCTGACATTTAGAAACCCTAGACACAGCAGCCATCACAGAAATATACACATTCTCTCATTCCCCATTCTGGCTCGATTGCCTTTTTTGTCAAAAAACTCCAAAATACTCGAGCAGCTTTTGATTGTTCCATGACCTAGACAATATCTTGAAACATTTTCCAAACACAACTCATCACCTGCAGCCATTTCTCACTCTGTTTTTTCATCAAGCTCAACAATGGCAGATGGTTATTTGTTTGTTTCCAAGCATCCTTGAGTCAAGAGAACTTCACCATCCAACATCTCCAAGCATAAGGGCCACCTGTTTTGAGCTTTGAAGGCCAAGGAAGCACTGCATCATCACTGAACTTCAGTTGTGGTAAAATTTCGATTCACACATTTTTCCAAATGATGCCATGCTTTAAGTAGTTTACATCTTGCTGATTCCAACAAACTATAGATTGCTTGATTTGGTTGACCATGTTGCAAGAAATCTAGAATTTCATTTTCATGAGCAAATATATGTTTCTTCGATTTGGCTTGTTTACAAAGATTTAGTGAAAAGTAATGATTTATTTGTGATGTTTGAAGTATGTTGATGCTATTGGTATGCATGATTTGGATTTCTGGACGTTTCGAAATTTCCATGTTTGAACATTGAATGATGAATGCACTGTTGTATTGAATCCTACCCTGTCCAGGATTTTTCCCATGTTTATGTGTGTTTTGCTGTTGATTAATGTTGCTTCATGGCCATGATTTTTGGTTGATGCTGTTGTTCATGTGCTGGGTGATTTAAATGATGAACATGATGCTGAATGAATACTGCTGCTGTTGTTTGTTTTGATTGCACGAGCCACTACCACTTGCTATGCCATATGCCTTGCTGTTTATTTTCTCAATTAATGATGAGTTTTCAATGACAATGTGTATGCTGTTGTGATTGCTTAGATGAACTAGGTTTGAATATTGTTGATGAACATGAGTTGCCATGCTGCTATTGCTGAACCTTACTGCAGTTTAGAAAACCCTCATGAATTGCATTTGAATGCTGTTGTTTGGTTGCTGTTTGAATGATGATGATGGTTGTATACTGTTGTTTCTCAAATCATAGAACCATGTTGTTTATGTACTGTTGTGTGATTTGCTTGTTTCGATTGTTGTTCGATGATTAAAATCATGAGATGATGATGTTGTTGTGTGAGACTTGGTCTAGTTTCGTTCATGATGCTGATTGCTTGAATATGCTTGCTGCTGTTTGAAGCCTTATGAATGTGCTTAGAGAATCCATGTGGATAATGAATGCTGCTGTAGTTGAAACCCTGATCTTTTTCCAGAAATCATGTCTCTATGTATGCACAAGTTTGGTTGATGTTGTTGCTTGTGATTGTGTGATTGATTCCCATGGCCATGCTATTGTATCGTGTTACTTGATCTGTTGATGAATTTGATGAGCACGTGCTAATAAAATCCTGCTGCTGTTTTGCTATCTTAATATGCCTAGATTTTCATGCTTATGTTGTGTGGTTTGGTTGAATCATTTTTGTTTGATGTGGCTGAACATGATACCAATGCCCTGCTGTTGTGATTGTATGATAGAAACTGGTTTATTTGATGTACGTTTGGCATGCTGTTAATAAACCATGAATTTGAATGATGGTATGCTGCTGTTAAAATACTTGTCCTGTCCAGACTTTTGCTTGAATGTTGTATTGGTATGTTGCTGTTTAGATGTGCATGAGCATACTGTTTCATTGCCATGTTTGCTTGCCATGAGGTTTGTATTTTGATTAATGATGACTTTGCTTGGATGCTATGCTGTTATATTGGCTGGTCGTTTTTTGTGTTGCTGTTGATTGCTAATGCCAATGCTGCTGTTATTTGAACCAAACATCATGACCAGAAAATCCATGTGAAATATATTGAATGCTGTTGTTTTGATGGTTACATGATGATGATGAATATGCCTGCTGTTGTTTTGCACCCCTTATACTTTCTTCCAGAAATCCATGTGAGTTGTGTTAGTTATGTTTGGTTTAGGGCTGCTTTGGACATTACATGAACTTTGTCAGTGCCTTGTTGATTGCCATTGCCTTTCGAATTTTTGGTTGAGGATGTATATTGATGATGAACTTGTATTGATTACATGATACCATGCTGTGGTGTGATTTGCTGTTGTTCTTGTTGTTCGAGACTGGTTTTATGATGTGTAAATCCTGCTGCAGTTTTGAAACCTCCTTGAACATTGCCCTAAAAATCCATTTGATTGTGCTGTATGCTGTTGATTGCCTGCTGCTACACATTGCCAAATGCTATGCTGCTATGTGCTGTTGTTTGTTTTGCTTGGTTTGATGATTACATGATGATGATGGATATACTATGCTGCTGTTTTGAAATTGCTCATAAAATCCACATGTCGGTGTTTGTTGTATTTGGTCATGGATGTTGGTTTGTTGTATGATCATTATTACATGTTGCTGTGCATTTGTTGTTGGTTTTGATTGATTGATGAAGCTGAACATGATACCATGAGAAATGCTGTTAGAAACCCTAAGGGTTTATGTGAAAACTCAGAATTTTGAACCATTGGCCAAATTACTGTTCTATTGGCTGGGAGCCAATCAGAACATTTCGTTTTGCCTTGCCAAAACGCAGAGTTTTAATTAGTGAGCTCAGAATTACACAATTGCCATCGGTTGACTTTGTTTGACTACTTTGCCATGCTATCTTGTTCATTTTTGCTTCAAACATCACTCAACTTCCATAATTCATTTCTAATTCATTTTAACTCCAAAAATTGTGGGATTTTTTGCATTAAACTCATGAATGTGTCCTCTATTTTATTGTGAATTTTAATTAATTTTTCAGTGGCTGGATTTTAAATGATAATTGTTTTCCCAACATGTATGCCAAAATGACACCCTTTGCCATTTCAATTGTGAAATACTCATGTTGCATCCAATAAGCTTGAATTTTTTTGTGGTGAAACTAGACACTTTGACCTTCATTTCCATATAAAGTTTGTGCATTTATCATTTGTGGATTGAGAGTTATGATTTTCTGAAGTTATGTGTTACATTTGGTGCTATACCATGATCATGTATTTTCCCAATTTTTGTTCACATGCTTCCGCTTATCCAATTGACCTCAAATTTTGCATGAATGACCTATCACATGTCTAGTTTGTGTATGAATTTTCTTGGAATTAATCTTGCTGTTTTCCATTTGATTGAGAATTTTCTTCCATACTTGGTCATTTGTTGACTTTTTGTGCTATGCCTTGCCAAATCTTTTGTGAAATTCTCAAATCTTATTGTATGACCATGAAATTTCATATGTGATAACTAGACATCTCAAGCTTTGCATTGGTGTTAATTTCACTCATTTCTCTTCTGTTTTCAAATTGATATGATTTTTTGAAGTTGACCCATGCTTGTTGACTTTCATTATGCTTACTTGAATTTGGTTTGACTTCATGTTTTTACTTGACTGCCTTCCTCTCATCCAAATGCCATGAAATTTTACATGTATACCATGTTAGATGTTAGGATTGAATGTGATTTATTTCATGATTTTTGAGATTGTTTGGGTTGACTTTTGAATGAAGTCTTTGCTGTTGACTTTTGTATGCTTCTCTTGCCATGCTTTGCATCCTTTTGCATATGAAATGACCATGATGCATGATATAACTATGAGTCCAATTGAGAATGCTTCTTGAATGTTTAGACTTGGTTTGGGTTGACTTTTCCTTGCTGCCTTGACTTTTTCTTTCATCTTGGACCCTAGGCTAGTCCTAGTGGTCTTCTAAGCTTATGTTGAGTTCATCTGTTTCAGGTTAAGCACCAATGCCCCAAAGACCTTTCAATTTTGATTGAGTTGGTTTGTTTATCATGTGCTAACACTTGTTTTGTAGGTGACTCATATGCTTGAGTCTTTGTGCCTTGCACAATTGGTCCCTTTGTGGTTGACTATTGGGTTATTTCCTTTTGATTTTGACTGTTGAGCTGTTTACTAATTGGTTTGACTTTTGCAAGTACTTTAGTTGCCTAAGTTCTTTGAACTTGATTGCTTGCTTTGCTTTTTAGCATTTGCTTTGAGGTATAAACCTTTCTTCTTCATGTAGTCTGGAGACCCGGTCTGTTATTTGACCGGGCAAACTGTCTGAAGTCCTCCTTAAGAGGCAATGCCTGTGTGTGTTTAATTTTGTCCTAAGCAGGAAAAGTCCTTCAAGTAAGGCAATTGGTGGAAGGTAGGGATAAGCAATCTATCCCCCACTATTCAGTGTGTCCTCTCTTTGCTCCCATTACATGGTTGAGCATTGAGATAAATACCCAAGATCTAATCGAGTCAATAAAGGGGAAAGAGTTCCATCTTTCTGAACTCCCACACTTTCTTTGATGCTCTCTCTGATCTGAGATAGAAGCAATGAGGCACACCCCTCATCTCCTTTTCATCTGCTTCACCTTAGCCTCTCAATGGCAAGGTTAAGAGCAACTTTCACCTATTACAGTGGACTTTTAAAGTCAAACCCTCTTGTGTGAGCCCCCATTGTTTGGCTATAGAGTGTGTTGTTTGATATTCATTGCTTGATTAATTGCTTCATATGCACTTGCTTGCTTATATGTTATGCATCTATCATCATCAATTGCCATTAATGCATGATCATCTCATCTGTTTTATGATGTTGTCATTTGTTGCTTGCCAATTGAGGACAATTGTAAGTCCATCTCTTTTGGCCTTTGCTCCTGTGATATGGAAGGATAGAGTGTAAGACCTCATTGGTCACTCATATCTTTTGTTCTATCTGTTAGTATGTGAGGATACAGTTATAAGTCCCTGTAAGTTGGCATCTGCTTTCCTGTGATCATAGTTTGTTTTATCTGTTTGTATGAGAGGTTGCAATTATAAGTCCCTGTAAGTTGGCATTTGCATTCCTGTGATCATATTGTTGCTTTTGTTCTTGTATGCGAGGATCCATTATAAGTCCCTGTGATGTGGCATTGGATTTTCTATGACCATACTGTGGAGTTAACCTAAGTCCAGACAGATTGGCAGTTGACTTCCTTGTTTCATTTCTTGTTTTCTTTTGAGGAGATTAGTGTAAGTCCATTGAGTGGCTTCTGATATCCCATTTTGTTTTAGGAGATTGGTATAAGACCAGTGATTGGCATCCGGTATCCGTCTTTCTTTGCTTTGTTTGTTTATTATTATCCATTGCCATTCCAAAGGACACACTTGAATCATCTGCTATATGATTTCAAGAAGTGAACCTTCTAAGAAGTTTTACTTTCCATTTCCATCCATCCATCATTCATTATGTCCTAGGCTTTTCACACTTTCCTTTTCAAACTTGACATAGATATTGTGCAAACATCTTCATGTTTTCTAACTAAAAACCTGGACCTCAAGTCCTTGACCTTTTTAAACTCCATTTTCATAATACTTCTTTCGAATCAATCTTAATCATACTCTGACTTCACTTTTCATAATCACAATCAATTAACTTCACTCATTCACTTGTTTTGGCTTTGTCCATTGTTAATCTTTTCACATTAGCCATAGGCTTCAATTATCTTTGTGGTTGATGTAAATCTTGCCTATCCTTAGTGAGTCGACAGTAAGACTTCCGTACTGAAAACAGGGCTAACCCCTCTAGTACGTCGAAGCTATCCTCGCATGGTGGATGTTGTTTTTGGTCGAGTGTTCTCCCATTGATAATGAAAAGCCTCAGTGCTTGTGTTTTAAAACTGAATCCACCAACTTTTGGAAATCTTTTAGCCGAACTACGGCGTTCTGATCCTTACCTTTGATGGAAGGTACGTAGGCAACGGGTTCATCCGTTCGAACCCAATAACCCAATAAATTGTATATTCTTTTCTCACCATCCCAATCATGTTTGCACAATGTTTATGTCATAACAAATAACAATATTTTACAACAAGTGTGAAAAGGGCTCCCTAGGAGTACCTAGGACGTGATGGGTGCCTAACACCTTCCCATTGCGTAATTTACCCCTTACCCAGACTCTCTGATCTTTTTATTAGTTTTCTACGTGTAAAACTTCTTAGGCTTTTGTTCGCTTTTTAGCCAGTCCTTTGGATAAATAAAAGTGCGGTGGCGACTCGAAATTTTTCATGTATCTCTTAGCTTATGATTTAATCGATAGATCATATAGCGACGAATACACCGTCACAGAAAAGTGGCGACTCTGCTGGGGAAATCTCACCAGAATCCCTGGTTGTATTGCCTACTTTTCACCCTTGTTGTGCTATATTGTTATTCTTTATCTGACATATTTTTGTACAATTTGGGATCACTGTATTGATTGTAATGTGTGAATTGCTTGATATACATTTGCTGTTTGCTTTGGTGATCTGTGAGATGAGTTCTATACCCGAACTCGAGTGCTCTCTAGGATAGGAGAATGGCATAGTCTTGTTGACTGGTGTGGAGTAGTCCTTAGCCAGTTGACTTGCGAGTCCATTCACTTGGTGGAGGTCATGTTGAACTAATAATGTCACACAAGTTATTTGTGGTTAGGCATTATTCTTTCAATCATGTTCCGCAGAAGCCAAGGACCTTAGTTTACCAAACCCATCTTGGCCTATTTTTAGGACCGTAGTGCGGAGGTCGTTCAGATGTCAGTTCTGATACGATTGTTACGCGATACTACACTCATAAGAGTTTCTCTTGAGAATATTTTTGGAATACGAGTATTCGTTCCTCCGATAATATTCGAAAGATGGAACGATGATTATGGGAACCTCTGATAGAACATGTCTGGCAGGTTTAAACCCTAGTACACTCCCTTTGGGTGGTTCTCAACCGAGACTCCATGCTCGTGACTCTCAACAAACCCGTGATTCGTGGTTGAGTCGTTCAAACATTGTTAATATCAATGGATCCCGGATCAGGTGTAAAACCTAAAATCCACCAAAGCGGCTGGTTGATATTAAGGATGTTTGAACCGGTTCATGTACCGTTAATATCAATGGAACTTGGGTGTTGATAAGGTGAAAACCTAAATCCACCAAAATGGATGATTGATATTAGGGATACAAAGAGCTTTCCCACGACCTTTGTTTGGTGTGCTTTGCTTGATCCTTGAGTGTGTTTGTTGCATTCATGCATTCACGCATTCATCTGCATCCATATCATCAGAAAAAAGAAAATTTTCAAGGAACTCAAAGGAGTTTATTTGCAAAAATTTTCAAAACATGAAAAAACCGGGAAAATTTTTTCACCTGATATATCTGATGAGATATTTTCATGTATGATCAAAATGCTTAAATATTTCAAAGTTTGCAAATAAAACCCTCAGGTTCCTTTGAATAAAAAACAAGCATATGCATAAACACTTCATGCATCATTTGCATAAACAGGTGTTTTGTTCCGGTCTCCCGTCCTGTGGTCTGACCTCGCGATCTTCATTTGTTTTGAAGACGCACTTTGCCGGTATTATACGAGGGTCAACTCTGCAAGGATTATGGAGCAGTTGGAACAAGAGAACCAGAGTTTGAGAGATGAAGTCGCCAGACTTGGCGCTCTGATGGAGCAACTTCTTGCTGCCCAGAATCAGCCCGCTCCTCAGCCAGCAACTCCCGTTCAGCGGACAGTTATATCTGAAGTGGCTACATCAACGGTGCCTGTCAGTGCCCATCAGCCAAATGCCATGCCTCCCGGTTTTCCTTGGGGGATGCCTCCTGGCTTCATGCCCGATCTGCCAGCTCCTACCTTCGCTCAAATGCCGGCATCTAGCCCGGTCCCTATTCCCGTTCCTCCTGTCGTGCATACCATGCCTAGGGTAGACGACACCATCTATCATTCTGAGGCATCTGAAGGCTCAGATGTTCACGAGAAGATGGATGCTATGAACGATCAATTCCTTGAGCTGAGAAAGGAATTGAGAACTCTCCGTGGCAAAGATCTCTTCGGCAAGTCAGCAGCCGAACTTTGTCTAGTTCCCGGCGTTAAAATACCAGTCAAATTCAAGGTCCCAGACTTTGAGAAATACAAGGGGAACACTTGTCCTTTGGCACACCTGGTCATGTATGCCAGGAAGATGTCCACGCAGACCGACAACGATCAACTCTTGATCCACTACTTCCAAGACAGTTTGTCTGGTGCTGCTCTCCGTTGGTACATGAGCCTGGACAGCGTCAACATCCGCTCTTTCAATGATCTTGGCGAAGCTTTCGTCAAGCAATATAAATACAACGTTGACATGGCGCCTGACAGAGATCAACTCAGGTCTATGTCACAAAAGGACAAGGAGTCGTTCAAGGAGTACGCCCAGAGATGGCGTGAGCTGGCAGCTCAAATCACTCCACCATTAGAAGAGAAGGAGATGACCAAGATCTTTCTGAAGACTCTTGGGTCATTTTACTATGAGAGAATGGTGGCAAGCGCTCCCTCTGATTTCACCGAGATGGTGAATATGGGGATGCGTCTTGAAGAAGGTGTCCGCGAAGGACGGTTGGCAAAAGATGACGGTTCTTCCTCTAAGCGGTATGGAGCGTTTAAGAGGAAAGAAGGTGAAGCCCATGCTGTGCAATCTCAGCCGAAACAAAGAAGACCCTCTGTTCAGAGGAAGCCTGCACGACATTCCGGTCATCAGCACCAGGTGGCTCATGTAGCACCTGTTTTCAAGGACAATGCTCCTCAACGTCAGGAATATCAACCTCAACAGTATCAGCATCAACAACAATATCAGCAACCACAGTATCAACAACAAGCTCGTCCGCAGCAACAGGCTTACCAGCCTCGTGGAAATACGAGTAATCAAGCAAACACAGGTTATGAAAGGAAGAAGATCAGTTTCGATCCAATTCCGATGTCGTACGCAGAGTTGTATCCCTCTCTGATAGAGCGGAAGTTGGTTTCTCCAAGAGATCCTCCGGCTATACCGGCCAACCCTCAGTGGTGGTATAAGCCTGACCAGCATTGCGTCTATCACTCTGGCGCTCCGGGCCATGACATTGAAAATTGCCTCCAGCTGAAGACTAAGGTTCAAGACCTTATGAGAAGCGGAATTCTGAGTTTTGAAGACTCCAATCCGAATGTCACCAGGAATCCATTGCCTTCACATGGGAAATCTGTGAATATGATCCAGGAGGACCTTGGGAAATACAAGGTGAAGTACATCAGTCATATCCGGCAGTCATTGGTTGGATTACATAAGATGCTGTGTCAGCACAGCTATTTGGAGCATAACCATAACCAGTGCCGCGTCTGCTCGGTCAATCGTTTGGGTTGTGACCAGGTTCGCAAGGAACTTCAGAAGTTGTTGAATGAAGGTACCATTGAGATTCTCCAGAATCGCAATGTTGATATTGTTGAGCCCGAAGTGAGTGTCATCTCCCCGGTGTTCAAATTGCCTGAGCCTGTTGTTATTCGCTACAATAGCAACAAGCCGAAGGCTTCCCCTGCTTTGATCATCAAACCAGCCGGCCCTGTGCCGTATTCATCTGATAAAGCCGTACCGTTCCGGTACAATCCTGTTGCTGTCCAGGATGGGGTTGAGGTACCTCTGCCGTCTACTTCCGTGACCACTATCGCTGATGTTAGTGGGTTGACCCGCAGTGGTCGAGTGTTTTCCGCACCTGCCAAAGCTCCTGCTGTTTCTTCTGAATCTGTTGAGCGCCCTGTAGGGAATGCTGTGAATGTTCAGAATCCGGCACTTGATGTTGCCAAACCCTCCTCGTCCGTACATAAGACTCCTGTTTCTTCAGGTGGCCCAAGTGGCATTGTTGATGAAGAATCTGATGAGATGCTGAGGCTCATCAGAAAGAGTGAATACAATATTGTAGACCAGCTTCTACACACGCCCTCCAAGATTTCCATTCTTTCTCTATTGCTGAATTCAGAGCCTCATCGGGAATCTCTGCAGAAAGTCTTGGACCTGGCGTACGTTGATCACGACGTCACCCTGGAACAATTTGATAGCATTGTTGCAAACATCACCGCTTGCAACACTCTAAGCTTTTGTGACGCTGATCTCCCTGAGGAGGGAAGAGACCACAACATGGCTTTACATATCTCTATGAATTGCAAATCTGATGCAATGTCCAATGTGTTGGTGGACACTGGATCGTCTCTGAATGTATTGCCAAAATCCACACTCTCTCGTCTGTCATATCAAGGTCCTCCTATGAGGCAGAGTGGGGTTGTTGTGAAAGCTTTTGATGGGTCGCGCAAGACCGTGATTGGGGAAGTTGATCTCCCGATCAAGATTGGACCAAGTGATTTCCAGATCACTTTCCAAGTAATGGATATCCACCCATCTTACAGCTGTCTCTTAGGCAGACCATGGATTCACGAGGCTGGCGCCGTGACATCCACCCTACACCAAAAGCTGAAGTTTGTGAAAAACAAGAAATTGGTTGTAGTAGGGGGAGAAAAGGCTCTCCTGGTCAGTAATTTGTCTTCTTTCTCGTACATTGATGCAGAGGATGAAGTTGGAACTCAGTTTCAAGCTTTATCTATTGATAAACCAATCGAGAAGAAGTCTCCTTCATTCACTTCCTACCGTGATGCAAAGCTGGCCATTGAATGTGGTGCAGTTGCTGGATTAGGGAAAGTGCTTGAACTTGAAGATAACCGATCCCGGGCTGGCATTGGCTTTGGTTCTGGGGCATGCAATGAGCAAGGTCTGTTCACCAGTGGAGGATTCATCCATGCTGATCAACCTGCAGAAGATGAAGCTGCTGCTATCATTGAAGAAGAAGATGCAGAAGACTTGAACAATTTTGTTATTCCTGGTGGTGTCTGCCACAATTGGGTCGCTGTGGATGTTCCTACAGTTATCCATAGATCAGAGTAATTGTTCATTTTGTTTAAAACCCTTCTCCCATGCCAAAAGGAGAAGTGATGACATTGTTGGCAAAGCATATATACAATGATATTTTCATTCAATTTTTTTGCATTGTTAAACATTTGTTTTTCCTTTGTTTTCACTTTTTGCTTTTCTTTATGAAATCAGTGATCACAAAAAACCATAAGAACAAAATAAAAGCTGTAAAAGCAACATTCTTTCATCTGCATAATGATTTGCTTGTTTAAATTCTGAAAATTTTTTTCTTAACCAAAATCATTATGCAGGTTGATCCTAAAACCCATTGAACATAATGATCCAACGCCATCTCCCAATTTTGAATTCCCTGTATTTGAGGCAGAGGAAGATGACGTTGAAGAGATTCCTGATGAGATCACCCGTCTCCTTGAGCACGAAGAGAAGATCATTCAGCCGCATCTCGAAGACTTGGAAACAGTCAACTTGGGATCTGAAGATTGTGAGCGCCTGGTGAAGATTGGGGCACTTCTTGAAGGGTCTGTTAAGGAAGATTTGATCAGCTTGCTACGAGAATATTCAGATATCTTTGCTTGGTCCTATGAAGACATGCCGGGTTTAGATACAGATATTGTGCAACATTTCCTGCCTTTGAAGCCTGAGTGCGTGCCTGTGAAGCAGAAGCTCAGAAGAACTCATCCAGATATGGCAGTGAAGATCAAAGAGGAAGTTCAGAAGCAAATTGATGCGGGGTTTCTGGTGACTTCGACATATCCTCTATGGGTGGCCAACATTGTGCCTGTTCCAAAGAAGGACGGAAAAGTCCGTATGTGCGTTGATTACAGAGATTTGAATAAAGCTAGTCCAAAAGATGATTTTCCTTTACCACACATTGACATGTTGGTAGACAATACAGCTAAATTCAAAGTCTTTTCCTTTATGGACGGATTTTCCGGATATAACCAAATCAAGATGGCACCAGAGGATATGGAGAAGACAACATTCATCACACCTTGGGGAACATTCTGTTATCGAGTGATGCCCTTCGGTTTGAAGAACGCCGGAGCCACGTATCAACGAGCTATGACTACCTTGTTTCATGATATGATGCACAAGGAGATAGAAGTCTATGTTGATGATATGATTGCTAAGTCCCGAACGGAAGTTGAGCATATTGAGCATTTGTTGAAGCTTTTTCAGCGTTTGAGGAAGTTCCAGCTTCGTCTGAATCCGAACAAATGTACTTTTGGAGTCCGTTCCGGCAAGTTGTTGGGTTTTGTGGTAAGCGAAAGAGGTATTGAGGTTGATCCTGCAAAGGTCAAAGCAATACAAGAGATGCCTGCACCCAAAACTGAGAAGCAAGTCCGAGGTTTTCTTGGCCGCTTGAACTACATTTCCAGATTTATATCCCACATGACTGCCACATGTGCGCCGATATTCAAGCTCCTCCGGAAAGACCAGTCTCATGATTGGACCGAGGATTGCCAGAAAGCTTTCGACAGTATCAAAGATTATCTGTCTGAACCTCCGATTTTGTCTCCGCCTGTGGAAGGAAGACCTCTGATTATGTACTTAACAGTTCTTGAAGACTCGATGGGTTGTGTACTCGGTCAACAAGATGAATCAGGGAAGAAGGAGTTTGCTATCTACTACCTCAGTAAGAAGTTTACTGATTGTGAGTCTCGGTACTCTATGCTTGAGAAGACGTGTTGTGCTTTAGCTTGGGCAGCTAAGCGTTTGCGCCAGTACATGATTAATCATACAACTTGGTTGATATCCAGAATGGATCCAATCAAGTATATCTTCGAGAAGCCTGCTTTAACTGGGAGGATTGCCCGTTGGCAGATGCTGTTGTCTGAGTATGATATTGAGTATCGAGCTCAGAAAGCTATCAAAGGTAGTATCTTGGCTGACCACTTAGCGCATCAGCCGATTGAGGATCATCAGTCTGTTCAGTATGACTTCCCTGACGAGGAAATTCTGTATTTGAAGATGAAAGATTGTGATGAGCCTACACTTGATGAAGGTCCAGAACCTGGTTCCAGATGGACGATGGTGTTTGATGGCGCTGTTAATCAATATGGAAATGGAATTGGGGCAGTAATTGTTAATCCCCAGGGATCGCACATTCCGTTTACAGCAAGGCTAACTTTCAAATGCACGAACAATATGGCGGAGTATGAAGCCTGTATTATGGGACTTGAAGAATGCATTGATTTGAGAATCAAGTATCTTGATGTCTATGGTGATTCAGCTTTGGTTGTCAATCAGATCAAAGGTGAATGGGAGACGAATCAACCAGGTCTTATCCCATACAGAGATTATGCAAGGAGAATTTCAACTTTCTTCACAGAAGTTGAACTTTATCATATTCCTCGAGAGGATAATCGGATGGCAGATGCCCTTGCAACGCTTGCTTCTATGATAGTTGTCAGATGGTGGAATGATGTTCCCAATATTACTGTGATGCGCTTGGACAGACCCGCTCACATATTTGCAATCGAAGAAGTAAAAGATGACAAGCCTTGGTATTTTGATATCAAGAATTTCCTCCAGAACCAGGTCTACCCGCTTGGGGCATCTGTGAAAGATAGGAAAACTTTGAGAAGGTTGTCAGGCAGTTTCTACCTCAGTGGTGAAGTGCTGTACAAGAGAAATTTTGACATGGTTTTGCTCAGATGCGTGGATAGACACGAAGCAAACCTGTTGATGACTGAGGTCCATGAAGGTTCATTTGGTGCTCATTCCAATGGACATGCCATGGCTAAGAAAATGTTGAGAGCAGGCTACTATTGGCTGACAATGGAGTCTGACTGTTGCAAGTATGTGAAGAAATGTCACAAGTGTCAAATTTATGCGGATAAGATTCATATTCCTCCGACACTTCTGAATGTGATTTCATCACCATGGCCTTTCTCTATGTGGGGAATCGACATGATCGGCATGATTGAGCCGAAAGCGTCCAACGGACATCGGTTTATTCTCGTAGCAATTGATTACTTCACCAAATGGGTTGAAGCCGCGTCATATGCGAATGTAACCAGACAGGTGGTTGTGAAGTTTATCAAGAACCAGTTGATTTGCCGTTATGGTGTGCCAGAGAGGATCATTACTGATAATGGATCTAATCTGAATAACAAGATGATGGATGAATTGTGCGTTGAATTCAAGATTGCACACCATAATTCCTCTCCTTACAGACCTAAGATGAATGGGGCTGTTGAAGCTGCTAACAAGAATATCAAGAGAATTATCCAGAAGATGACTGTCACGTACAAAGATTGGCATGAGATGCTGCCATTTGCTTTGCATGGATATCGTACGTCTGTACGCACTTCAACAGGGGCAACCCCTTTCTCTCTTGTTTATGGCATGGAAGCCGTTCTCCCAGTAGAGGTGGAGATCCCATCAATGCGAGTCTTGATGGAAGCCAAGTTGACTGATGCTGAATGGATTCAGAGTCGATATGACCAACTGAATTTGATTGAAGAGAAGCGTTTAACTGCCATGTGCCATGGTCAGTTATATCAGCAGAGAATGAAGAAAGCATTCGACAAGAAGGTCAAGCCTCGTGTGTTCCGAGAAGGTGACCTTGTGCTCAAGAAAGTTTTGTCTTTCGCACCCGATTCCAGGGGCAAGTGGACTCCAAACTACGAGGGTCCATATGTTGTTAAGAGAGCCTTTTCAGGCGGAGCTTTGATGCTTACAACAATGGATGGGGAGGATTTCACTCGTCCTGTGAATTCAGATGCAGTTAAGAGATACTTTGCCTAGAAAAAAAAAGTATATGCAAATGAAAAAACAAATGAAAAAAACAGAATAGCTCGCTAAGTTGAAAACCCGAAAGGGCGGCTTAGGCAAAAATGAGCGTCTCGGTGGAGAACCCGCAAGGGTAATCCAGGCAAAAATTAGAGACTTGGAAAAAGAGAATATATTTGCATCCCGCTAGATTGAGTACCTCACCCTGGGGCAATCTAGGCAAAAATTAGGGATTTGGCAAGTAACTGCATCCTGACAAGACTTTCTGTTCATCAGTCGTCATTTCGTCAGAAGATTCTCGATTCGTCGTCAACTGAAGCTTTGGATACATTGAGGTTCAAATTGGTAGAGAAAGGATCATTATGTTCAATGTAGCCCTCTTCCAATATATATCGCTGATTTCAAATTTGTACAGATCTATGGAGTCTTGCCATTTCCAGACTACCATTCTATCAAATCAATTTGAGCTTTTTATCCAATTATTTGCACTCTTATCTGTTTCAATTCAACAAATGTTTTGCATTGTTTTAAATTGATAAAATGTCATTGTTTTAAACAAATCAAATTTTTTCAAAATTTTTGTTTTAAACAAAGTGAAGATTCGCAAGATTGAAAGGATACTTAAGAATATCTCAGTGCTTTCCCGAGGGTGGCATGATTTCCAACAGGTAAGACATTGGTTCATATTCCTGGTTTAGTGGTATCTTCTTTCTTCAGGCCTTTGTTGAGGCTGTTCCTCAAACAAAGTAGTTGTTGGGGTTGTTCCCCAGTACAGTCGCAAGTAAGTGTTGTTGAAGACTTCGTTCTCTCCAGCAGCAGTTTTTCCCCCAGCATGGGTGTTTTCTTATAGAAGTTTCGGTGGTTGATGGTTTGTCATCTTGGTGCCCCGTCACTTTCTCCAGTGGGTCGTCTGCCCCAGACTTTATTTGTCTCCTCAGCAGTCATGAGTATAGCTGATTGATTGATACTCCCCTCGGAGTCACGAGTAGAGCTGTTGTTAACATCCCCACCAGGGTTGCAAGTGGAGTTGTTACCGCTTTTCCCCATGCAGTGTGCCAGCAGGATTGGTCTGTTCCCTCAACATGATTGCTTTCTTTTTTGAAGATTCGGTAAGTCAGTGGTTTGATACCCGGTACTTTACCCTTTCCCCGGCGAAGTCATCCGCGGATTTTTTGCTATCGCTCCATCAGAGTTATTCTCTTCAGCAGAGCAGGATTTATTTTCCTATTCAGTGGTTGTTTGGGTTGATATCCCAATGTTTTCAATCACCTTTTCCTCAGCATAGTCTGCAGATTGTTTGTTGTGGCAGTTTCGCCAGTTGATTGCTCCCTCAATCCCCAGTATGGTCGGATGATGGCTCTAGCCTCCAGAGAACGGATTAATTTCCTGACTGTTTTTGATCCCCAGTAGAGTGGCTTGTATTGCAGAATCTACTTGTCGTGATCAGTTTGCTGTGTATTCTCCCCAAGTGGAGCGGTTCGTCGCAGAATCCGCTTGTTTTATCTGTCCTCCCTCAGTGGTTTGTTCCCAAGAGAGTAGCTGACAGTTTTCCCCAGTAGAGTTGCTTATGCAGTTAGATTCTATTCGGATGATATCATTCTCCCTCAGTGGATATTCCCCCAGCGGAGTTATATGGAGTTTGCTTCTACAGCAGTTCTTGCTCGTGCTTATGCACCCCCTTTGTTTCTCAGTTGACACTGGGATCCCCTGCAGATATACTTTGGGACTTCTCTTGTTCCCTTACAGATTCGTCTTGGTGGCTGCTTCTGCCCGTTGTGACTTTCTGTACCCTGATTAGGTTGTTTCCCGATATCTCTGATTCTCTGCTTCTTCAGCAGTACCTGCAGATCTTTGCTCTTCAGCATGTAGATCTCCGCAGATTGGCTCTCCAGCTGGTTTTTCCCCTGGAAGTATAATGCCGGGCGTTTGGTTCCTGAACCTGTTTGTGTTAGAATTGTCTGTTTTGTCAGCATTCATCAAACATAAAATCACGCATATTCATGCATACTCATAAACATTCAGATATTCATGTTGCATTTCTCGCCATATACCTTTTATTTGTCGTGTCTCCTGCTATGGTGATATAGATCTCTTTACAGATATCCCCAAGCAGATGTCGGGTATTATAAATCTCTCCATATAGAGTCAACCCCATAAGCAGAAAATGTCTGTCTTTTCTTCTGCAGTTCCCCACTGAGATTTATCCTCGTGGATGACGGTTTCTTCCGTGTCCTCCCAACACATACATTGGGATGGATTTTCCTATTTGAGTTACATCCTCATTAGGACGTGTCTTTATTCAGTTTGTCTTTTTGGATTATTCCCGAATTGGCCATTTGTCAATGTCTTGTGCTTCCCAGTGGGTTGTTCCCCAGCGGAATGTTTTTTGGGCCTCTACCCTCATACCGGTAGTTATAAGTCCTACTTTTCCTGGCTTTCTTAACAGAATTTGTGGTTATACACCTTTTATTCTCCAGCCAGAGTTTTGGTTTTCTACCTATTACCCGGTAGTTGTAAATCCTATTTTCCTGCTCTTCAGCAGTTTGTGGTTTGTTATAAACCCTATTTTGGTTTCCCGTGCGGATTTGTGATTTGTTCTATCCCCACGCGGAGTTGTTGGTCTTCTACCCCGTATTCGGTAGATGTAAACCCTAATTTTGTGGTTATCATCATGCAATATTCTTGATGTTGATTTTCCTTCGCTTGTATAAGTTGCTCAGATCAGCACTTATATCCTTAGCAAGTCTTTTATGGATAATTGCCGTATGCTAGCAATTTTATCCCCAGTGGGTCTTTTCACCGTATGCTAGTGATTTGTTCCCCGGATCATTGGTTGTTTACCAGTGCATCCCCAGCTAGTCTTCTGTCGATAATTGCCGGATGCTTGCAATTTATCCTCAGCAGTTCGCCTTTCATTTACCCTTTTGTCGGTAATGTCTGTTGCTCCTTTTGATTGGTCATCATTATATACCCATTCTGGTATCCCGATGCCTTTCTTTTCGGTTTTTTATCCTTAAACAACCCAGTAACCGGTTCAGGATAATCTTCCATGCGAGGTAATTATTCACGTTTTGACGGCTATGAATAATATATCTCATGCGCTCTTTAGTTGGAATCCTTTGTTGATTTTCCCCAACTGAGCAAGATTCGTATTCTTTGTAGAATCGAATATCCATCCTTTAACCAGTTTGTGTTTAGGATGATGAGTGTTTTGGAACACACACCAATTCACGTTTTTGCCCATCCTTTAACCGGTTTGCGTTTTGGATGATGAGTGTTTTGGAACACACACCAATTCACGTTTTTTTGTCCATCCTTTAAACAAGTCTGCTGTTCTAGCTTTCTTTCGGATGATGAGTGTCTTGGAACACACACCAATTCACGCTTTTTTGTCCATCCTTTAAACAAGTCTGCTGTTCTAGCTTTCTTTCGGATGATGAGTGTCTTGGAACACACACCAATTCACGTTTTTTGACCATCCTTTAAACAAGTCTGCTGTTCTAGCTTTCTTTCGGATGATGAGTGTCTTGGAACACACACCAATTCACGTTTTTTGCCCATCCTTTAACCAGTTTGCGTTTTGGATGATGAGTGTTTTGGAACACACACCAATTCACGTTTTTTCTCCATCCTTTAGCCAGTTGGCGTTCAGGGTGATGAGTGTTTTGGAACACACACCAATTCACGTTTTTTCTCCATCCTTTAAACAAGTCTGCTGTTCTAGCTTTCTTTCGGATGATGAGTGTCTTGGAACACACACCAATTCACGCTTTTTTTGCCCATCCTTTAACCAGTTTGCGTTTTGGATGATGAGTGTTTTGGAACACAAACCAATTCACGATTTCGGATTTTATCCTATAAACAACCCAGTAACCGGTTCAGGATAATTTTCCTTTTGAGTATATTATTCACGGTCTGCCGGTAATGAATAATATGTCTCGTTCACTCTTGGGTCAATCCTTTGTTGCTTTCCCCTCAGAGTAAGATTCATTTTCCTTGTGGAATTGAATGTCCATCCTATAAACAAGTTTGCTTTTCTAACTCTCTTCAGGATGATGAGTGTTTTGGAAGTGAAATCCAATTCACGCTTTGGTCGGTCACCTATTATATACCCAGTAACCGGTATCCTTGGTGTTCCCTCCTTTCTGCTCCCTATTATGATCTCGGTCCCCTTGTGGAGTCAGATGTTCCTGAGTTTGTTACCCGTATGCCTGGTAACATCTCATTTCTTTGTTACTTCCCCAGTGGAACTTTTTTTTGCTTCTCCTCAGGAGTCAGCTTGTGTCTTTCCAATGGATTTATTTTCCTTTGGAATTCTTTTCCCAGTGTGAGTCCTTCACTCCCCAGTGAGTTCTCCAGTCTGTTTTTCTGTTTTCCTTAATCAGAGTCGTGTTTTGATCACGTTATGTCAGTTTTGTTTTTCCCCAGTTTAGAGTCGTGTATTGTCCACACATCGCTCTTTCTTTTATTATCCCCATAGAGTCTTGTTAGAGTCTTTGTTCCTGGTGAGTGTATTGCTCCGATGGATCGTCTTTTCTTCTGTATGAATCATATTCCCCACAGAATTTGCGTCTTTTGCATACATACATTTGCATCATGAGGTCTCTTAGGGACCAAAATTTGTCTCATTACTGTTATTTAAGTCCATTCTACCGCGTCGATATGAAGATTTCTAAACTTCACTTCTCCGGCTAGAATGACCTTAAATAGGGGCATCTGTAAGACCCCAATTTTGGGCCCTAAGATCCCTCATGGCCCATATCATTCATATCATTGTCTCAAGGATCAATGCATGCCTTTGCTTTCCTCTTAGTGGATAGATTGCCTTGTGGGTTTGTTTCTTGATCACCAAGCATACTTTGCATTTGTATATCTTTGCTTTCATATGTTTATTATTCAAAAAGTACAAAAATATTGTCAGTCTAACCTTGTTGCTTGCAGTTGAAGCAATCATCAGCAATTAGGTCAAAGTCAGTCACTGGTCAGTCAAAGCAATGGATGGTGGCCATTCTTGCAGAATTTGGGCACCATGATCAATAATCAAAGGTTCATATATCTTGGGACATCATTTGAAGTCAAGTTCTCAAGGAATTAGGGTTTGGAATTCATCAGAAGTGGTCCAGTCATCCAAAACCCTAGAAAAGTCAACAGAAAGTCAAACTTGGTCAACTATGGATTTAATCAATGATTTGCTGAATAGAATTGATATGAAGGAGTTCATTCATGCTTGTACAAGCCTCATCTATCATGTTCAACCTCATCATGGAAGAAAATCAAGTCAATCAGAAAATTTTCCAGAAATAGAAAGTGGACCTGTAGTTTCAACTGCCAAAAATGGAAACTTCTTGATCTTAAACTTACATCATGATACAAGCTTCAAATGAATTTTTGCCCAACATGAAAGTTGAAGATCTTGTTCTCCCATTTTCAAAAAGTCCAAGAACACCCAAATCCCATGTGTGGTTGTCAAGATATGATCAAATCATTTTCACCCAATTTTTGAACTTCACAGAGCCATATCTCTCAAACCATAAGGCCAAATTTGGTGGGGTTTTTTCCTACAAACCACATTTTTCACCCTCTTTCCAAAAATATAAATTTCATGACCTAAAACCTTGCCAATCAAAATGGCCTTTTTGGACCTATTCCATTTAAAATCAAAGTTTGACTCACAGTTGACTTTTTGATTTATGGACTTTTTCTCATTTTTGCTAATTGGAAAATGTTTTAAATCACATTTGTGACATGTTCCAAGCTTAAATTCATGATCATATCACCATTATACCATAATTTTAGCAAAGATGCAAAATTGACAAAATTGGCAAATGGCTTCATGTAGACAAAGCAAGGTACAGCCTTTCATGTACAACCAAAAACAGCAAAACATGTTGTCCTTCTGCAGCATTTCACAGGCCCAGCTCGGCCGGCTTGCACCTCCTTTTCACTTGTGCACACAATTAGCAAAATTGCAAATCATTCCATTAGAGCTAAACCAACTTACCATTTCTTAAACCAATTTAAAACAGACAATATAAAGTGCATTTTTCTGACATTTAGAAACCCTAGACACAGCAGCCATCACAGAAATATACACATTCTCTCATTCCCCATTCTGGCTCGATTGCCTTTTTTGTCAAAAAACTCCAAAATACTCGAGCAGCTTTTGATTGTTCCATGACCTAGACAATATCTTGAAACATTTTCCAAACACAACTCATCACCTGCAGCCATTTCTCACTCTGTTTTTTCATCAAGCTCAACAATGGCAGATGGTTATTTGTTTGTTTCCAAGCATCCTTGAGTCAAGAGAACTTCACCATCCAACATCTCCAAGCATAAGGGCCACCTGTTTTGAGCTTTGAAGGCCAAGGAAGCACTGCATCATCACTGAACTTCAGTTGTGGTAAAATTTCGATTCACACATTTTTCCAAATGATGCCATGCTTTAAGTAGTTTACATCTTGCTGATTCCAACAAACTATAGATTGCTTGATTTGGTTGACCATGTTGCAAGAAATCTAGAATTTCATTTTCATGAGCAAATATATGTTTCTTCGATTTGGCTTGTTTACAAAGATTTAGTGAAAAGTAATGATTTATTTGTGATGTTTGAAGTATGTTGATGCTATTGGTATGCATGATTTGGATTTCTGGACGTTTCGAAATTTCCATGTTTGAACATTGAATGATGAATGCACTGTTGTATTGAATCCTACCCTGTCCAGGATTTTTCCCATGTTTATGTGTGTTTTGCTGTTGATTAATGTTGCTTCATGGCCATGATTTTTGGTTGATGCTGTTGTTCATGTGCTGGGTGATTTAAATGATGAACATGATGCTGAATGAATACTGCTGCTGTTGTTTGTTTTGATTGCACGAGCCACTACCACTTGCTATGCCATATGCCTTGCTGTTTATTTTCTCGATTAATGATGAGTTTTCAATGACAATGTGTATGCTGTTGTGATTGCTTAGATGAACTAGGTTTGAATATTGTTGATGAACATGAGTTGCCATGCTGCTATTGCTGAACCTTACTGCAGTTTAGAAAACCCTCATGAATTGCATTTGAATGCTGTTGTTTGGTTGCTGTTTGAATGATGATAATGGTTGTATACTGTTGTTTCTCAAATCATAGAACCATGCTGTTTATGTACTGTTGTGTGATTTGCTTGTTTCGATTGTTGTTCGATGATTAAAATCATGAGATGATGATGTTGTTGTGTGAGACTTGGTCTAGTTTCGTTCATGATGCTGATTGCTTGAATATGCTTGCTGCTGTTTGAAGCCTTATGAATGTGCTTAGAGAATCCATGTGGATAATGAATGCTGCTGTAGTTGAAACCCTGATCTTTTTCCAGAAATCATGTCTCTATGTATGCACAAGTTTGGTTGATGTTGTTGCTTGTGATTGTGTGATTGATTCCCATGGCCATGCTATTGTATCGTGTTACTTGATCTGTTGATGAATTTGATGAGCACGTGCTAATAAAATCCTGCTGCTGTTTTGCTATCTTAATATGCCTAGATTTTCATGCTTATGTTGTGTGGTTTGGTTGAATCATTTTTGTTTGATGTGGCTGAACATGATACCAATGCCCTGCTGTTGTGATTGTATGATAGAAACTGGTTTATTTGATGTACGTTTGGCATGCTGTTAATAAACCATGAATTTGAATGATGGTATGCTGCTGTTAAAATACTTGTCCTGTCCAGACTTTTGCTTGAATGTTGTATTGGTATGTTGCTGTTTAGATGTGCATGAGCATACTGTTTCATTGCCATGTTTGCTTGCCATGAGGTTTGTATTTTGATTAATGATGACTTTGCTTGGATGCTATGCTGTTATATTGGCTGGTCGTTTTTTGTGTTGCTGTTGATTGCTAATGCCAATGCTGCTGTTATTTGAACCAAACATCATGACCAGAAAATCCATGTGAAATATATTGAATGCTGTTGTTTTGATGGTTACATGATGATGATGAATATGCCTGCTGTTGTTTTGCACCCCTTATACTTTCTTCCAGAAATCCATGTGAGTTGTGTTAGTTATGTTTGGTTTAGGGCTGCTTTGGACATTACATGAACTTTGTCAGTGCCTTGTTGATTGCCATTGCCTTTCGAATTTTTGGTTGAGGATGTATATTGATGATGAACTTGTATTGATTACATGATACCATGCTGTGGTGTGATTTGCTGTTGTTCTTGTTGTTCGAGACTGGTTTTATGATGTGTAAATCCTGCTGCAGTTTTGAAACCTCCTTGAACATTGCCCTAAAAATCCATTTGATTGTGCTGTATGCTGTTGATTGCCTGCTGCTACACATTGCCAAATGCTATGCTGCTATGTGCTGTTGTTTGTTTTGCTTGGTTTGATGATTACATGATGATGATGGATATACTATGCTGCTGTTTTGAAATTGCTCATAAAATCCACATGTCGGTGTTTGTTGTATTTGGTCATGGATGTTGGTTTGTTGTATGATCATTATTACATGTTGCTGTGCATTTGTTGTTGGTTTTGATTGATTGATGAAGCTGAACATGATACCATGAGAAATGCTGTTAGAAACCCTAAGGGTTTATGTGAAAACTCAGAATTTTGAACCATTGGCCAAATTACTGTTCTATTGGCTGGGAGCCAATCAGAACATTTCGTTTTGCCTTGCCAAAACGCAGAGTTTTAATTAGTGAGCTCAGAATTACACAATTGCCATCGGTTGACTTTGTTTGACTACTTTGCCATGCTATCTTGTTCATTTTTGCTTCAAACATCACTCAACTTCCATAATTCATTTCTAATTCATTTTAACTCCAAAAATTGTGGGATTTTTTGCATTAAACTCATGAATGTGTCCTCTATTTTATTGTGAATTTTAATTAATTTTTCAGTGGCTGGATTTTAAATGATAATTGTTTTCCCAACATGTATGCCAAAATGACACCCTTTGCCATTTCAATTGTGAAATACTCATGTTGCATCCAATAAGCTTGAATTTTTTTGTGGTGAAACTAGACACTTTGACCTTCATTTCCATATAAAGTTTGTGCATTTATCATTTGTGGATTGAGAGTTATGATTTTCTGAAGTTATGTGTTACATTTGGTGCTATACCATGATCATGTATATTCCCAATTTTTGTTCACATGCTTCCTCTTATCCAATTGACCTCAAATTTTGCATGAATGACCTATCACATGTCTAGTTTGTGTATGAATATTCTTGGAATTAATCTTGCTGTTTTCCATTTGATTGAGAATTTTCTTCCATACATGGTCATTTGTTGACTTTTTGTGCTATGCCTTGCCAAATCTTTTGTGAAATTCTCAAATCTTATTGTATGACCATGAAATTTCATATGTGATAACTAGACATCTCAAGCTTTGCATTGGTGTTAATTTCACTCATTTCTCTTCTGTTTTCAAATTGATATGATTTTTTGAAGTTGACCCATGCTTGTTGACTTTCATTATGCTTACTTGAATTTGGTTTGACTTCATGTTTTTACTTGACTGCCTTCCTCTCATCCAAATGCCATGAAATTTTACATGTATACCATGTTAGATGTTAGGATTGAATGTGATTTATTTCATGATTTTTGAGATTGTTTGGGTTGACTTTTGAATGAAGTCTTTGTTGTTGACTTTTGTATGCTTCTCTTGCCATGCTTTGCATCCTTTTGCATATGAAATGACCATGATGCATGATATAACTATGAGTCCAATTGAGAATGCTTCTTGAATGTTTAGACTTGGTTTGGGTTGACTTTTCCTTGCTGCCTTGACTTTTTCTTTCATCTTGGACCCTAGGCTAGTCCTAGTGGTCTTCTAAGCTTATGTTGAGTTCATCTGTTTCAGGTTAAGCACCAATGCCCCAAAGACCTTTCAATTTTGATTGAGTTGGTTTGTTTATCATGTGCTAACACTTGTTTTGTAGGTGACTCATATGCTTGAGTCTTTGTGCCTTGCACAATTGGTCCCTCTGTGGTTGACTATTGGGTTATTTCCTTTTGATTTTGACTGTTGAGCTGTTTACTAATTGGTTTGACTTTTGCAAGTACTTTAGTTGCCTAAGTTCTTTGAACTTGATTGCTTGCTTTGCTTTTTAGCATTTGCTTTGAGGTATAAACCTTTCTTCTTCATGTAGTCTAGAGACCCGGTCTGTTATTTGACCGGGCAAACTGTCTGAAGTCCTCCTTAAGAGGCAATGCCTGTGTGTGTTTAATTTTGTCCTAAGCAGGAAAAGTCCTTCAAGTAAGGCAATTGGTGGAAGGTAGGGATAAGCAATCTATCCCCCACTATTCAGTGTGTCCTCTCTTTGCTCCCATTACATGGTTGAGCATTGAGATAAATACCCAAGATCTAATCGAGTCAATAAAGGGGAAAGAGTTCCATCTTTCTGAACTCCCACACTTTCTTTGATGCTCTCTCTGATCTGAGATAGAAGCAATGAGGCACACCCCTCATCTCCTTTTCATCTGCTTCACCTTAGCCTCTCAATGGCAAGGTTAAGAGCAACTTTCACCTATTACAGTGGACTTTTAAAGTCAAACCCTCTTGTGTGAGCCCCCATTGTTTGGCTATAGAGTGTGCTGTTTGATATTCATTGCTTGATTAATTGCTTCATATGCACTTGCTTGCTTATATGTTATGCATCTATCATCATCAATTGCCATTAATGCATGATCATCTCATCTGTTTTATGATGTTGTCATTTGTTGCTTGCCCATTGAGGACAATTGTAAGTCCATCTCTTTTGGCCTTTGCTCCTGTGATATGGAAGGATAGAGTGTAAGACCTCATTGGTCACTCATATCTTTTGTTCTATCTGTTAGTATGTGAGGATACAGTTATAAGTCCCTGTAAGTTGGCATCTGCTTTCCTGTGATCATAGTTTGTTTTATCTGTTTGTATGAGAGGTTGCAATTATAAGTCCCTGTAAGTTGGCATTTGCATTCCTGTGATCATATTGTTGCTTTTGTTCTTGTATGCGAGGATCCATTATAAGTCCATGTGATGTGGCATTGGATTTTCTATGACCATACTGTGGAGTTAACCTAAGTCCAGACAGATTGGCAGTTGACTTCCTTGTTTCATTTCTTGTTTTCTTTTGAGGAGATTAGTGTAAGTCCATTGAGTGGCTTCTGATATCCCATTTTGTTTTAGGAGATTGGTATAAGACCAGTGATTGGCATCCGGTATCCGTCTTTCTTTGCTTTGTTTGTTTATTATTATCCATTGCCATTCCAAAGGACACACTTGAATCATCTGCTATATGATTTCAAGAAGTGAACCTTCTAAGAAGTTTTACTTTCCATTTCCATCCATCCATCATTCATTATGTCCTAGGCTTTTCACACTTTCCTTTTCAAACTTGACATAGATATTGTGCAAACATCTTCATGTTTTCTAACTAAAAACCTGGACCTCAAGTCCTTGACCTTTTTAAACTCCATTTTCATAATACTTCTTTCGAATCAATCTTAATCATACTCTGACTTCACTTTTCATAATCACAATCAATTAACTTCACTCATTCACTTGTTTTGGCTTTGTCCATTGTTAATCTTTTCACATTAGCCATAGGCTTCAATTATCTTTGTGGTTGATGTAAATCTTGCCTATCCTTAGTGAGTCGACAGTAAGACTTCCGTACTGAAAACAGGGCTAACCCCTCTAGTACGTCGAAGCTATCCTCGCATGGTGGATGTTGTTTTTGGTCGAGTGTTCTCCCATTGATAATGAAAAGCCTCAGTGCTTGTGTTTTAAAACTGAATCCACCAACTTTTGGAAATCTTTTAGCCGAACTACGGCGTTCTGATCCTTACCTTTGATGGAAGGTACGTAGGCAACGGGTTCATCCGTTCGAACCCAATAACCCAATAAATTGTATATTCTTTTCTCACCATCCCAATCATGTTTGCACAATGTTTATGTCATAACAAATAACAATATTTTACAACAAGTGTGAAAAGGGCTCCCTAGGAGTACCTAGGACGTGATGGGTGCCTAACACCTTCCCATTGCGTAATTTACCCCTTACCCAGACTCTCTGATCTTTTTATTAGTTTTCTACGTGTAAAACTTCTTAGGCTTTTGTTCGCTTTTTAGCCAGTCCTTTGGATAAATAAAAGTGCGGTGGCGACTCGAAATTTTTCATGTATCTCTTAGCTTATGATTTAATCGATAGATCATATAGCGACGAATACACCGTCACACTATGGAATGTCAGAATTCTCTCGGTTTTGATGTTACCAATATGGGGTTGGTGGAAGGTTTGAGAATCCCTTACAAGTTCAAAGCGCCGTCCTTCGATAAATACAACGGTACTTCTTGCCCTCGCACCCATGTGCAGGCTTATTATCGAAAAATCTCTGCGTATACCGATGATGAAAAGATGTGGATGTATTTTTTCCAAGATAGTCTATCTGGGGCTTCTTTGGACTGGTACATGGAATTAAAGAGAGATTCTATCCGCTGTTGGAGGGATCTGGGTGAGGCCTTTTTGAGGCAATACAAACACAACATGGACATGGCACCGAGCCGGACTCAGCTGCAGAGTCTTTGTCAGAAATCCAATGAGAGCTTCAAAGAGTACGCCCAGAGGTGGCGTGAACTGGCTGCTAGAGTTCAACCCCCTATGCTGGAGAGGGAGTTGACAGATATGTTTATCGGCACTCTTCAGGGTGTGTTTATGGACCGGATGGGGAGCTGCCCATTCGGTAGTTTTTCTGATGTTGTCATTTGTGGAGAGAGGACTGAGAGCTTGATTAAAACTGGAAAGATCCAAGATGCTGGTTCCTCTTCTTCTAAGAAGCCGTTTGCTGGGGCACCTCGTCGAAGAGAGGGTGAAACTAATGCTGTTCAACACCGCAGAGATCAGAACAGAATTGAATACCGTCAAGCTGCTGCAGTAACCATTCCAGCACCTCAACCTCGTCAACAACAACAACAAAGAGTTCAACAACCGCAACAACAACAACAACAGCAACGTCCGTATCAGCCCAGACAAAGGATGCCTGATCGACGTTTTGATTCGTTACCCATGTCGTACGCCGAACTGCTGCCCGAACTACTCAGGTTGGGGATGGTTGAGTTGCGTACAATGGCTCCGCCTACAGTATTGCCTCCTGGGTACGACGCCACCGTCCGTTGTGACTTTCACTCTGGGGCACCAGGGCATCATACTGAGAAGTGTCGGGCTCTCCAGCACAAGGTCCAAGATTTGATCGATGCCAAGGCGATCAACTTCGCTCCAGTGCCTAACGTCGTAAACAACCCTATGCCTCAGCATGGTGGGCATAGAGTGAACAATATTGAGGGGAAAGAAGCTGAAGATCTGGTTGTTAATGTTGATGATGTTCAGACTTCTCTACTAGTTGTGAAAGGCCGTCTGCTGAATGGGGGTGTCTACTCGGGCTGTGATGAGGATTGCTTGGGCTGTGCAGAATCTGAGAATGGTTGCGACCAGTTAAGGGCCGGTATCCAGGGTATGATGGATGAGGGTTGTTTGCAATTCAGTAGGGCTGTAAAAGATCGTGGAACAGCGTCAACTATCACCATTTACTTTAAACCATCTGAAGAACGTGGACAAAGGGTCGTTAGTGCACCTGCAACAAATGGTACCCCAGTTACCATTTCCGTGCCTGTAACCATCAGTGCTCCAACTACTATCGTGGCGTCTGGAAGAAGGGCTGTTGAGAATAGTAGAGCCGTGCCGTGGAAGTATGATAATGCTCACCGCAGTTACAGAAGGGCTGAAAGTCAGACGAGACCAGTGAATCAAACTCCAGTGACAATTGGTTTACCGAATAGAGTTCCTGCAACTGTTGGTCCGGCTGTGGACAGTGTAGGGGGTCCAGGAGGTTTTACCAGAAGCGGTCGTCTGTTCGCACCGCAGCCTTTGAGGGACAATAATGCTGAGGCTCTCGCCAAAGCAAAGGGTAAGCAAGCTGTGGTTGAGGAAGAACCTGTCCAGAAGGAAGCGCCCGAGGGGACATTTGAGAAGGACGTGGAGGAGTTTATGAAGATAATCAAGAAGAGTGACTACAAGATTGTAGATCAGTTGAATCAAACTCCGTCCAAGATTTCTATACTTTCACTGTTGATGTGCTCTGAGGAACACCGTAATGCCTTGCTGAAGATGTTGAATCTGGCTTACGTGCCTCAGGAGATTTCTGTCAATCAACTGGAGGGTGTGATGGCCAATGTGAGCACCAGGCATGGTGTAGGATTCACCAACCTGGACTTAACGCCTGCAGGGCGGAACCATAACAAAGCCTTGCACATCACCATGGAGTGCAAGGGGGCAGTGTTGTCTCACGTATTGGTAGACACCGGGTCGTCGCTGAATGTGCTGCCTAAGCAGATTCTGAAGAAGATTGATGTGGAAGGGTTTGTGCTTACTCCCAGTGACCTGATCGTTCGTGCTTTCGACGGATCCAAACGTTCTGTATGTGGGGAAGTTACCTTGCCTGTGAAGATAGGTCCTGAGGTATTCGATATCATCTTCTATGTTATGGACATCCAGCCCACCTATAGTTGTTTATTGGGGCGTCCATGGATTCATGCAGCAGGGGCAGTCTCGTCGACTCTCCATCAAAAACTCAAGTATGTCTGGAACGGTCAGATTGTGACTGTGTGCGGTGAAGAAGAGATTCTGGTGAGTCATCTATCCTCGTTCAAATATGTTGAGGTGGATGGCGAGATCCACGAAACCTTATGCCAGGCGTTTGAGACTGTGGCTCTTGAGAAAGTGGCGTACGCTGAGCAGAGGAAGCCAGGTGCTTCAATTACTTCTTACAAGCAGGCTAAGGAGGTTGTTGATTCTGGCAAAGCTGAAGGCTGGGGCAAGATGGTGGATTTGCCTGTCAAAGAAGACAAATTTGGAGTTGGTTACGAGCCTCTCCAAGCAGAGCAGAATGGTCAAGCGGGTCCGAGCACCTTTACCAGCGCTGGGCTGATGAATCATGGCGACGTCTCTGCAACCGGTAGTGAAGACTGTGACAGTGATTGTGATTTGGACAACTGGGTTCGCCCGTGTGCACCAGGGGGGTCTATCAACAACTGGACGGCTGAAGAAGTGGTTCAAGTTACTCTTCTGACAGAGTAATTTTCTGTTGTTTTGTCATTTTGCATGAAAATCATACGTTCTGCCCAAGGCGTAGTGATTCATTGTAGGGCCTCATCATGTTTTAATGATTATCATTAATGAAGGACATTTTTTGAAATCAAACTTTGTGATCCCTGTCTTTCTATTTTTTTGTTTTCATCCTTTTTCAAAAACAATAAAAATGGCAATGTTTTTGTTTTTTGTGACTTTATTGAACTCTTTTTCTAAAACAAAGCATTAAACATGCAGAAGCGATCTTATGGCATTCACTATGAACAGTTCTGTTATGGCTCAGTATGATTTCGACAATCCCATCTACCAAGCTGAAGAGGAGAGTGAGGAAGACTGTGAACTTCCCGCAGAATTGGTCAGATTGTTGAAGTAGGAGGAAAGGGTCATCCAACCTCATCAGGAGGAGTTGGAGGTTGTTAATTTGGGTACTGAGGACGCCAAAAGAGAAATCAAGATTGGGGCTGCTTTAGAGGACTCTGTCAAGAGGAGGCTGATTGAGATGCTGAGAGAATATGTGGAGATATTCGCCTGGTCATATCAAGATATGCCTGGGTTAGATACAGACATTGTGGTGCATCGATTACCTCTTAGAGAAGGATGTCCTTCGGTCAAGCAGAAGCTTCGTAGAACGAGTCCTGACATGGCAACTAAGATCAAGGAAGAGGTTCAGAAGCAGTGGGATGCAGGTTTTTTGGCTGTTACAAGTTATCCCCCATGGGTGGCCAACATCGTTCCTGTGCCGAAGAAGGATGGTAAAGTCAGAATGTGTGTCGATTACCGGGATTTGAATAGAGCGAGTCCGAAAGACGATTTCCCATTACCTCACATTGATGTATTGGTTGATAATACGGCTCAATCCTCGGTATTCTCTTTCATGGATGGTTTCTCTGGATATAATCAGATCAAGATGGCGCCAGAGGACATGGAAAAGACGATATTCATTACACCTTGGGGCACGTTCTGCTATAAGGTGATGCCATTTGGGCTAAAGAATGCTGGTGCTACCTATCAGAGGGCAATGACGACTCTTTTTCATGACATGATGCACAAAGAAATCGAAGTGTACGTAGATGATATGATTGCGAAGTCGCAGACAGAAGAGGAGCACCTAGTTAATTTGCAGAAGCTGTTTGACCGGTTGAGAAAGTTCAAGCTGAGGTTGAATCCGAACAAGTGTACATTTGGGGTGAGATCCGGGAAGCTCTTAGGCTTCATTGTCAGTGAGAAAGGGATTGAGGTAGATCCAGCGAAAGTTAAAGCTATTCAAGAGATGCCTGAACCGAAAACGGAGAAGCAAGTCTGTGGGTTTTTAGGGAGATTGAACAACATTGCAAGGTTCATATCTCATCTAACAGCCACGTGCGAACCAATTTTCAAACTGCTTAGAAAGAATCAGGCGATCAAGTGGAATGATGATTGTCAGAAAGCTTTTGACAAGATTAAAGAGTATTTACAGAAACCTCCAATCCTTATACCTCCAGTTCCAGGGAGACCTCTGATAATGTACCTGTCAGTGACTGAGAACTCGATGGGGTGTGTATTGGGACAACATGACGAGTCTGGTCGGGAAGAGCATGCCATATACTACCTTAGCAAAAAGTTTACCGACTGTGAAACAAGATATTCACTGCTCGAGAAAACTTGCTGTGCTTTGGCCTGGGCTGCTCGCCGACTGAGACAGTATATGTTGAACCATACTACCTTATTGATTTCTAAGATGGATCCAGTAAAGTACATCTTTGAGAAACCAGCTCTCACCGGACGCGTTGCTCGTTGGCAGATGATTCTAACAGAATATGATATTCAGTACACGTCACAAAAGGCCATCAAAGGTAGTATTCTGTCAGACTACCTCGCCGAGCAACCGATTGAAGATTATCAGCCTATGATGTTTGAATTCCCTGATGAAGACATCATGTATCTTAAGATGAAAGATTGCGAAGAGCCTCTTGTCGAGGAGGGACCGGATCCGGATGACAAATGGACGCTGATGTTTGATGGGGCTGTGAATATGAATGGTAACGGTGTTGGGGCAGTATTGATCAATCCTAAAGGTGCTCATATACCTTTTTCTGCCAGATTGACATTTGACGTCACCAACAACGAAGCTGAGTATGAGGCTTGTATCATGGGGATAGAAGAAGCCATTGATCTGAGGATCAAAACTCTTGATATATTTGGAGATTCAGCTCTAGTGGTCAATCAAGTCAATGGAGATTGGAATACAAATCAGCCGCATTTGATTCCGTATAGAGATTACACCAGAAGAATACTGACGTTCTTCAGGAAGGTGAAGTTGTATCATGTCCCCCGGGATGAGAATCAAATGGCTGATGCTTTGGCAACTTTGTCTTCCATGATCAAAGTTCATTGGTGGAATCATGTGCCGCATGTTGCGGTGAATCGACTCGAGAGGCCTGCGTATGTGTTTGCAGCCGAGTCTGTTGTGGGTGATGAGAAGCCATGGTATTATGACATCAAGAACTTCCTTAAGACTCAGGAGTATCCTGAAGGTGCATCGAAGAATGACAAGAAGACCCTGAGAAGGCTAGCTGGAAGCTTCTATTTGAATCAGGATGATGTGCTGTATAAGAGAAACTTTGACATGGTCTTGCTCAGATGCGTGGACAGACCCGAGGCGGACATGTTAATGCAGGAAGTTCATGAAGGTTCCTTCGGTACTCATGCCGGCGGACATGCAATGGCTAAGAAATTGTTGAGAGCGGGTTATTACTGGATGACTATGGAATCCGATTGTTTCAAGTATGCTCGGAAGTGCCATAAGTGTCAAATCTATGCTGATAAGGTGCATGTACCACCAAGCCCTCTGAATGTCATGAATTCGCCTTGGCCGTTTGCCATGTGGGGCATTGATATGATTGGAAAGATTGAGCCTACTGCTTCGAATGGACATCGCTTCATTTTGGTTGCGATTGACTATTTCACCAAGTGGGTGGAAGCAGCTTCCTATGCTAACGTTACCAAACAAGTGGTTACCCGGTTCATCAAGAAAGAAATCATCTGTCGTTATGGAGTTCCGGAGAGAATCATCACTGACAATGGTTCGAATCTCAATAACAAGATGATGAAAGAGCTTTGTAAAGATTTCAAGATTGAACATCACAATTCTTCTCCTTACAGACCGAAGATGAATGGTGCTGTAGAAGCGGCGAACAAGAATATCAAGAAGATTGTGCAGAAGATGGTCGTTACGTACAAGGATTGGCATGAGATGCTGCCTTTCGCTTTGCATGGGTACCGTACCTCAGTACGTACGTCGACCGGGGCAACCCCTTACTCCCTTGTGTATGGTATGGAAGCCGTCCTACCTGTTGAAGTGGAGATTCCTTCTCTGAGAGTTTTACTGGATGTCAAGCTGGACGAAGCCGAGTGGATTCGAACAAGGTTTAACGAGTTGAGCCTTATCGAAGAGAGACGGTTAGCAGCTGTATGTCATGGACAGTTGTATCAGAGAAGGATGAAGCGAGCCTTTGATCAGAAAGTGCGTCCTCGAAGCTATCAGATCGATGATCTAGTTTTGAAGAGGATCCTCCCTCCCGGTACAGATAACAGGGGCAAGTGGACTCCTAATTATGAAGGTCCGTATGTTGTGAAGAAGGTCTTCTCCGGTGGAGCCTTGATGCTTACAACTATGGATGGTGAAGACTTTCCGTCTCCTGTTAACTCAGATGTAGTCAAAAATACTTCGCATAAATTGACCCGCTGGACAAACAGAAAAAAAGAGTCCAGGCAAAAAATGGGCATCCCGGCGAACCAAAAAACAGAAAGAAAAGGTTCGGGAAAAAATTAGGGATAAAAATGAAAAGAATTTGTACACCCGGTAAGTCGAAAACCCGCAAGGGCGGCTTAGGCAAAAATGGGTATCCCGGTGGATTGAAAACCCGAAAGGGCGATCCAGCCAAAAGAGGGATTAAAGCGAAGACTACAGTCTGAGTTGTCTGTACTTCATCGAGCTTTGTCGTCTTCCATCTCGAAAGATGTGATCCGTCCAGTCGTTCTTCTCAGAAAGCAAGGAGTTGGGAGGAAAACTGATGATCTGTGAGTTATAACAGAGTTGGGAAATAGTGGATGCCGTGTTCACGTTGCCATTAGGATAGATTTTTCCTTTTGTGCGCAATTACCTCTTTCTAGGAATTGCCTCCCAATGTATTTGCCTCTTCAGGCACATTTTCAATCAATAAAAGTCGTTATTCAGATAAATAGCTCTTTGGTTTTTATTTTTACTGTTTTGTTTGCAAAAATGTCCGAATTTTTGATAAGCATTGCATATAAGAACATGGAGGCTACACAATAACGTGTAGAAAGATAAAACATTTGAAAATCATTTTGAATGTTGAGGACACTTGAGCGTATCTTGTCCATGTATCCCCTAGGGGCATTTTGTTGTGCTGTTTTTCAGGTTGGCATCTGGGAGGACGTTTCCTCAGCATATATTTTCCCCAAGCAAGTTTGGAAGCTATCAGAGCTATGTTCCCCTACGGAGACGTCTGTGGATAGTGCCTTCTATTCCCCAACAGATCTAAGGATTGCCTATCCCCAGCAGGCCTGTATTTGCCGACTTCCTCCCCGAGTGAGGCAGGTTCATTGAAATTTATCTCCAGCATTTATCCTATCTATGGACTGAAGGATATCCCCAGCGGAGTTTACCTTCCCCCAGCAGCAGTGCTATTCTCCAACATGAGTGAGAAGTCGTTGCTCTCCCTGCAGAGTCTCCCCGCAGAGTTGGAGTACCCGATCAGTTTTGGCTCCCCAG
Organism: Lathyrus oleraceus; assembly: GCF_024323335.1. Classification (NCBI taxonomy): domain Eukaryota; kingdom Viridiplantae; phylum Streptophyta; class Magnoliopsida; order Fabales; family Fabaceae; genus Lathyrus; species Lathyrus oleraceus. The sequence goes on from NC_066583.1 coordinate 205,989,650, forward strand.
CCGGAGTTTTTCATCATTTTTGCATTTTTGCATTTTTAGTGATCATTGCATCCTCAAACTGCGTAGCACTCCCATTCAATATGGAGCATTACGCCACAGAAAAATTCAAACATATGCATTCATGTGTTAACCTCACCAGACCGTATCCCCGGCAGAGGCGGATCATTTCATTCAACATCAGCACAGCAAGTCTGCTACAGTTGCTCTTGACAGCATTCAGGTTTGATATCCCCACAGAGGCTTATTACCTCACCCGTTGGTGACAGAAAGTTTGTTTCTCCCCAGTGAGACCCCCAACAAGTGGTCAACCTTGCCTTGACATATCTAAAAAAGTCGTTCTTGTGATACCGGTAAGTGTCATACTAGCACCCGCGTGTGTTTCTTTGCTTGGTGTCGGTAAACACCATCGTTTCGGTGTCTGTAAACATCGGGTTTTCTCTCCAGTCATCAGTAAATGTCTGGTCATCATTTTTGGTGTCGGTTAACACCACTGTTTCGGTGTCTGTAAACATCGGGTATTCTCTCCAGTCATCAGTAAATCTCTGGTCATTATTGTTGGTGTCAGTAAACACCATTGTTTCGGTGTCTGTAAACATCGGGTTTTCTCCCCAGTCATCGGTAAATGTCTGGTCATTTTTTTGGTGTCGGTAAGCATCATCTTTCGATGTCGGTAAACATCGAGTCTTTTCTGCAGTCATCGGTAAATGTCTGATAATCCCCAGCTAGAGATCCCTAGTAGAGTCATCGGTAAATGTCCTATCTGGTTTCCAGTTGCAAATATTCGTTTTTTCCCTTAGTAAAGTGTTCCCCGGTCATCGGTAAATGTCTGGTCGTTTGTTTTGATGTCAGTAAACATCATCTTTCGATGTCGGTAAACGTCGAGTCTCATCCCAGTCATCGGTAAATGTCTGGTCATGCTTTGTTTCCTTGTTGATAAAATCAAGATCCCCAGAAGTCGTCGGTAAACGTCTTGTCTGATTACACCACAAAGATTTTGTTCCTCCCCAAGTGGAGACGCCATCGGTAAATGGCCCTGTATGCTTCGATATCGGTAAATATTGAATGCCCAGTTTTATCCGCCATCAGTAAATGGCCCCGTTTTCTTCGATATCGGTAAATATCAGATCCCCAGTTGCAGTAGCCATCGGTAAATGGTCGAGTTGAAGTGGATATCGGTAAATGTCAAGTTTCTTTGAAGCCACCATTGGTAAATGGTCTTGCTTCCTTTTACATCAGATTTGTTTCCCAACAACCATCGGTAAATGGTCTTGCTGAAGTTGATATCGGTAAATATCAAGTTACCATCTTCTAACCATCGGTAAATGGTTTCGCCTTTCTGAAGTTGTCAATTGCAGGCGTCATCGGTAAATGACGTGGTTCTTCTTGTATCATATCCAGTCGGTGCAAATTTCTACGGTCCTTTGGTATTCAATCCCTGTTTACCTTGAAAGTCTGACAGCCGTTGCTCTCATCCATTCGGGTTCCCAGCTGATTGAATAGGGGCAGCTGTAGCACCTCAAATTTGCACCTATCATTGTACATACATTCTCATATTAGGTCATATCATAACATGGTCCACTGCATAGCATTGCATTGTCCCATTTGCCTCAAGTGCAAGCCAATCAAGAAATTAGGTCAAACTGGTCAGGAGATCAGTCAGTCAAGCAAGCAAGCACAATTCTCAAGGAGCCAAGACCCTAGGGTTGGTCCAACATGTTCACATGACTTGGGGATCCATTTGAAGTGTTTTGGTCAAGGATTGGATGTTCAGAAGTCACCAGTCAATGCACAGTCAGTCAGAAACCCTAAAAGTCAACTGTTGGTCAACTGTCCATTTAATCAGTGATTTGATGATGGGAGTTGGTTTGAGAGAGCTTATTCATGTCCCAATAGGCCTCATATATCATGTCAAACACCATCATGGAAGAATTTGAAGCCAGATCAGAAATTTCCAAAAATGGAAACTGGACCTGTAACTGAAACTTACCAAAAATGGAAAGTCTTGATCCTCAAACTTACATCATGATACAAGCTTCAAATTAATTTTTGCCCAACATGAAAGTTGAAGATCTTGTTCTCCCATTTCCAAAAAGTCCAAGAACACTCAATTCCCATGTATGGTTGGCAAGTTATGATCAATTCATTTTCAAAAATTCTTGAACTTCAAAAGGCCATATCTCTCAAACCATTTGGCCAATTTGGGTGGGGTTTTTTCCTACAAGTCACATTTGATCCCCTCTTTCCAAAAATGTAACCATCATTCACCAAAACTTCACCAATCAAAATGGCCTTTTTGAACTTGCCTTAATTAATTTCAAGTGAGTTGAATTTTGACTTTTCAAAATAATCATTTTTAAACCATTTGGCCAATTGAAATAGTTCAGAAATGTGGTTTGTGTCATGTTTGAAAGACCAAATTCGTGCAGTACATACACCCATGCCAACTTGCTTGAAAATTGGAAAAAAAGTACATTTCTCAACAACTCTATCCCACATTTCCATGGACTTGGATTCAGTACCACAAAAACAGCAGATGTACATCATTTTTTCTGCTAAATGAGAACCCTAGTAGCAGCCATCTAACCTCAGAAATTCACTCTCTCTCAAAACTCATCTTGCTTGCATTTTCCAAAAATCTGTAAAAACCTTCAAAGAGCACGACCATACTACTGTTGCTGCGTCATCCAAGCATCATTTCATGCACATTTCAACCATCATCCTTCAACTGTAAGAAGCTTTTCGTGGCTGTTCATCTTCAAGCATCTCCCATGGCAGAGTTGATTCAGAGCTAAATTAGTTTGTTTCAAGCCACGTTTACTTCACCATTCCACTTATGGAAGCATAATCTTCACCTGTTTCAAGCCAAATACACAAAATAGCAACTGAATCCCGACTGTTCTTCAGAACTGGTAAGGATTCGACCTCTTCATTTTGTTAAATCAATACATGCTTTAGTTAGATCACACCATGCTAATCATTTTGAAGTTTGAATCATGTCAAATGTTTGCCTATGCTAAAAGATATGTTGACTTGAAACTTGATGTGTCAATATGTTTATCTTCGATTCATGATTGTTAGTGTGTTTTAAGGAAAATGGATGATGGATTCTTAATGTGTGTGGTATACTGGTTCTAGTGATATGTTGGATTCCAATTTCTGGGCGTTTTTGAAAATCACGATTGAAGGAAGTATGAAGCTTCACTGTAGCTTAGAAACCCTAGCTGTTCTTGAACTTTTCCAGATTTTCCCCTTTCTCACGTGCTGCATGGTTGCTGTTGGCCCATGAGCCAATCAAAACATTTCCCTGGCCGCACCTAAACGACGCCGTTTTGTTAAATGAGCCCCATAATTACAAAAGTGCCATTCTCGTTTTATTAATCCAAATTAATTCATCTAATTTCTCATTTTTATTTCACTTGGCATGGCTCACTTGTAAAAATCATAACTTGTTCATTTTAAATCCAATCCTCATGGGAATTTTTTCATCATCTTCATCATGATCCCTAGTTTTTTATCATGATTTTTGCTGATTTTTTGGTTGAGTAATTTTTAAATGGCCTTAGGGTTTGTGACATGTGCTCATATTTTGTACACTTTGCCAAAACATTTGTGAAATGATGATGCTTTATCCATTGGCTCCCAAATTTTTTGTGCTTAAACTAGACACACTCATGGTGATTTTGGTGTAGAGTTCGTGAATTTATCATTGCTGGTTTGTGAGATATGATTTTTTGAATTAGGGTGTGACAATTTGTGTCACACCATTGATGTCCAACTTCATGATTTTCATTACCATGCTTCTTGAACTCAAATTGGTTTGAATTTTTGCATGAATGTACTCTTGTATGTCTAGTTTACATTTGATTTTTTTTGTGGATTTGATTAGGGCATTTTCCTAATTGTTTGAGATTTTCTCCCCTGTTTAGTCATATGTTGACTTTTGGTGACACATGTTCCCATTTCATTTGTGAAATTCTCATACTTTACTGGATGGACATGAAATTTTACATGAGATAACTAGACATCCTAATCTTTGATATGGTTTTAGTCCCATTCATTTATCATACACCATTTCTGATTTATGATTTTTCTAAGTTGATGCATGTTTGGTTGACTTCTTTGAGCATGTTCAAAATTGCTTTGACTTTCTGATTTTCATTGACTGCTTTCCACTTGTCCAAATGGGATGAAATCTGATATGCATGTCATGTTATGGATTGTGATTGATCATGAATTATTTGATGATTTTTGGAATTGATTATGATTGGTTTTGAGTTAAGTCTTGCTGTTGACTCCTATGAGCTCTCATTTGCCATGCTTTGACTTCTTTTGCTTATGAAATGATGATGATGCATGATATGAACATGAAACCAATTGGGTTTGCTTCCTAAATGTTTGAATTTGATTTTGATTGGACATTGCTTGCTGTTTTGACTTTCTCATTTATTTTTGACCCTAGGCTTGTCCTAGTGGTCCTGTGACTTATGTTTGAGCTTGTGTTTTCTGGTTGAACACCAAATGACCAATGAGATCAATTTCTTTTGATTAAGCTTGTTTGAATATCATTGTCTAACCTCTTGGTTTTGTAGGTGGCTTGACTCATATGATTCGAGTCTTGTGCTTTGCACATTGGTCCCTCTGTGTTGACTGTTGCTTCCCAATTCCTTTTGCTTTGACTGTTGAACTGTGTACTGATTTGTTTGACCATTTCAGGTACCATTAGTTGCTTAAGTTCTTTGAACTTGCTTTGCTTTGCTATTTAGCAACTTGCTTGAGGTATAATTCCTTTTTCTCCATGTAGTCTGGAAGACCTGGCCTGTTACTTGGCCAGGCAACTGTCTGAAGTCCTCCTTAAGAGGCAATGTTTGTGCATGTTTAATTTGTCCTTGTACAGAGTCAAAGACCTCCTAAGTGAAGAGGCAATTGGCAAAACCAAGGGATAAGCAACCTATCCCCTGCTATTCAGTGTGTCTTCTGTTTTGCTCACACCACTGTGTTGATGCATTACAGATAAAAACCCAAGATCTTGTGCAATTGCACAGTTGAGTCAGTTTCAAATGTGTAGAAGGGTTCCCACTTTCTGAACCCACATATTCTTGTCAAATGCTCTCCCTGGCCAGGGATAAGAGCAATGAGGCACACCCCTCATCTCCTTTCATCTGCTTCACCTTAGCCCCTCAATGGCAAGGTTAAGAGCAACATTCTACCCAGTTCCAGAGGTTTGTTTGTTGAGGTTGATATGACCCCTTGACTAAAACCTAACCCTTGTTTGAGCCTCTTGAGTGCATATAGTGTGTGCTACCTGTGCTTGTGTTTGTTTAGACTTGCTTCCTGTGCAAGTTAGGGTTAGTTTAGACTTGCTTCCTGTGCAAGTTAGGTTTTGCTTGGCTTGCTTCCTGTGCAAGTTAAGTGTGTGTGTGGCTTGCTTCCTGTGCAAGTCATGATTAGGATAGGCTGGCTCCCTGTGCCAGTTAGCTAGAAACCTTAACTTAGGGACGATTTTGCATGATAACATCTAGGCTCGAGTCGTAGTCTCCCTAGTTGTGTCTCCCTCTGTTATCCGGTTAGGCTAGTCCTTTTTCCCTCCGTAGGGGAACTACGTCGCCCTGATCCTCATACCAGATGAGGTACGTAGGCAGAAGATGAGCAGATCTCTCCGGGCGCCTGTGTCTTTGTTTTGTCTTGTTGTGTGCTTGGAAGCTGATGTAAGTCCATCGAGTGGTATTTGGGTTCCAGTGTGCGTGTGTTTTGGTTCGGATGCTGATGTAAGTCCAGTGATTGGCATTCAGGCTCCACGTTTGCCTTTGCCTTTGTTTGTTTGTGTGCGTGTCAGCTGAGCTACGAATGCTCTGATTCTCCTTCGTCCAAGGAGATACGTATGCATAGGAGGCGATATCCTAGCGAGCATGTGTCGTTTCCCCAGTCCAAACTACTTCGACTCTGATGTCTATGCCTGATAGACTAAGTAGGCCCAGGATGCGACATCCTGCCGAGTCAGTTTCAGTCTGTTTTCTTGTGTCTCTTTCAGCCAGTGTGTGTGTGTGAGCAGTGTTTTAGCAACCATTTTCCTTTCTATTGTGCGTGGATCCCGTCGAGTACGACGGATGCGTAGGGGTGCTAATACCTTCCCTTCGCATAACCGACTCCCGATCCCATTCTCTTTGGTCGCGAGACCATGCTTTTTCCAGGTTTACTCTGAGCGTTTCCTTTCCCTCTTTTGGGATAAATAACGCACGGTGGCGGCTCTGTTGTTCTTGTTTTCCCGCCGGTTTTTCGCGTGATGCGACAAAGGTGTTAGGCACCCAAAACGTCCTAGGTACTCCTAGGGAGCCCTTTTCACACTTGTTGTATAAAAATGTTTATTTGTTTATGACATATTGTGCAAACATGAATGGGAAGATGAGAAAAGAATGTACAATTTTTATTATTTTTGTGTTTGAACGGATGAACCCGTTGCCTACGTACCTTCCATCAAAGGTAAGGATCAAAACGCCGTAGTTTGGCTAAAAGATTTCCAAAATATTAATGAGTTCATTTTAAAACAAGAGCACTAAGGATTTTCATTACCAATGGGAGAAAACTCAACCTGAATCAACAATCCACCATGCGAGGACGGCTTCGACGTACTAGAGGGGTTAACCCTGTTTTCAGTACGGAAGTCTTACAATCAACTCACTAAGGACAAGGTAAGATTTACATCAACCACTATGGTAATTGAAACCTACGGCTAATGTATGAAAACATATTAACAATGGACAAAGCCACAAAACAATTGAATGAGTGAAGTTAATTGATTATGAGTATTCACAAAATATGGTCAAGGTATGATTAGGATTGATTCAAAGAAGTGTCATGAAATGGAGTTTGAAAAGTCAAGGACTTAGGGTCCAGGTTTCTAATTTGAAAAGACATGAAGATGTTTGCATGACAAGTCAAGGTTTTTGAACTAACAATGTGAAAAGGTTTAGGACAAAGAGGGTGAATGGGTAAAGGAGTGTAAAACTTCTCAGAAAGGTTCACCTCTTGAGATCATATAGAAGATGATTCAAGTGTGTCCTTAGGAATAAGCAACAAAACAAGTAAGCAAAACAAATGATACCGGAGGCCAATTGCTGGGCTTATACCAATCTCACAACAAAGGTGGATACCGGATACCAATGGATGGATTTACACCAGTCTCCTAAAACAAACAAGGATGTCAGATGCCAATAAATGGACTTATTCCAACCTCATAAAGCAAAACAAGATATGGATATCAGATGCCAATCTATCTGGGCTTACTCTAATCTCCAACAGATGATCATAGGAATACAAAAGCCAACAACATGGTCTTACAATTGCATCCTCACATACAACAAACAAACAAGCACTAGGCAATGGACATAAGTGGCCAAATGACATGGTCTTACACTCTATCCCTTCCAAATCATAGGAACAATGGCCAATGAATGGACTTACAGTTGTCCTCAATGGGTAAACCAAAGATGGATCACAAAGATATGAAATAATGATCATGCAATAGTGGACAATTAATGATGATAAACGCACAAAGGCAAACAAGCAAACATGTACAGATGAACCAAGCAATCAGTCAAACAAAGTCATTTAGCACACACTATATCCAAGCAATTAGGCTCAAACAAGGGTTAGACTTTAAAGTCAACTGGAATGGGGTAAATGGTGCTCTTAACCTTAACATTGAGAGTTAAGGTGAAGCAGATGAAAGGATATGATGGGTGTGCCTCATGCTCTTATCCCTGGTCAGGGAGAGCTTTGAATATCAGAAGGTGTGGGAGTTCAGAAAGTTGGAACTCTCTCCACAAGTTAATGACTCGATAGATCTTGGGTTAAGATCCACAATGCTTAAACATGTAATGTGAGCAAAGGGAAGACACACAGAATAGTAGGAGATGGGCTACGCATCTCTTCTATCTACCAATTGCCTTATCAAAAGGACTTTTCCTGCTTGGGGACAAAAATAAACAATCACAAACATTGCCTCTTAAGGAGGACTTCAGACAGGTTCCTGACCAAGTAACAGGCCAGGTCTTCCAGACTACATGAAGAAGAGATGTTATACCTCAATGCTTAAGCTATCAAGCAAAGCAAAAGCAAGTTCACAATGAACTATAGCAACTAAATGTACCTGTGGAAACATCAAACAAATCAGTATGCTATACAGACAATCAACCAACAGTTAATGCAACAGACAACCAATATAGGCAAAGGCAAAAGCCACAAGTCAATCCCAATTGAATCAACTTCAACCTACAAAACACACATTAGTAATCAAAAGCAAATATCAGATGCTCTCAAGATGAGGCATCATCAATTGTGTAACTTGCATGTGCAACCTGAAACAAAGCTTCAAACATGAGATGCAAACCCTTAGGCTAAAGCCTAGGGTCAAAGATAAGGAAAAAAATTTAAAACAGAACATTAAAATTCACTAGAATCAAGATTAAACAATTAAGAACAAAGTCCAATTGGTCTCATGTCAAAACTATGCACCAAATCCATTTCACAAGTAAATCATGTCAAACTATGCAAGTTGAAACACATTGGAGCAAACAGAATGAAACACTTCAAATCAAATCAAACATGGCTCAATAAATTCCAAGAAAAATCATGCTTAAACATAACACATTGAATGAGCAACACACCAAAATTCATTGCATTTGGATAAGTGGAAGCAAGTCAATTAGAATCAACAAGTCAAAGCATGTTCAAACAAGCTCATACAAGGCACCAAATCATGCATCAACTTCAAGCAAGAATAAAACAGAAATGACATAAGATAAATGAATGAAACCAAAGCCATGGCAACCTTCAAGATGTCTATAATGGACATGCCAAATTTCAAGTCCATCCAATAAACACCAAGGATTTCACAAATCATATAAGATCATGACTCACAAAAGGTCCACAATTGGTCAAACAGAAAAGAAATTCTCAAACAAATTGGAAATGCATTCAAAAATTCCAGATCAATCCAAGTTCAATAGGCATGGCAAAGAAATTCCACAAGTTGGACAAGAAATAGTGTGACATACATTGTCACACCTCCAAAGATCACATCATATCTCAACATCCAAAAAGGAAAAAATCACAAACCATATACCAAAATGTTCATCAAAGTGTCTAGATTACACATGTAAAATTTCAAGAATTTTGGATCAACCATCATGATTTCACAAATGAAATGACAAGCAATGTGCAAGGAAGAATACATGTAAACAAACCCTAGCCAATTTTTTAATCCAACCGTGCACAAATCTGGCAAAAATATCCATAAAAAAGTAGACATGATGATGAACATTCCACAAAAAGAATCATGTAATTTGGATTAGTATTTTTTGAGTTATGGATTTTTTAATGTGATGGAAAATTAAAAAATGTGAAACAAGCATATAAACATGACAAGCATACAAGAAGAAAAAATGCAAAAATCCAAATGAAGAAATGCTGGAATCCGGATTCGAACACGCGCGGAATTCAAAAGTGGCGCTCACTTAATGAAACGCACCGTTTCATTAAGTGAGGTGGCGTGATACTACTGGTGCATGGCTACACAAACACGAATTACATGCAAATCCTGGCAAATGAAGATCAAAGCATTCTGGAAACGCGGAAACCTAATGTAGTCATGCATGTTCATCATGTTCATACTCATCAAGAACGAAACATCACCGAAATTTATGAACTGCATACCAATCGAATCAGCCTTCAACATAGATCACTAATCTAACATTGATTTGTCCTAATTCTAACCATGGCAAGAGAATCGATCGAAATAAGTTTTGGCATCAAAGATTCAAATCCACATAACTTGCTCAAAACCTAATGAAATTTCATGATCTAAATTGCAGAATGCTCTACATGCTAAGATCTACAAGAACCACATCATGATTTCAAGAATTGGCACGATCGAAATTTACCTCGATGATGATGCAGCAGCTGGATTCGTGCTCCTCAATGCCTGGAAGATGAAAACAGATGTTCAATGATGCTTGGGAGGATGTATGGAAGCAAAACTTCAGCTCAACACAGCTTGAATTCGCAGAAATCTCCAACTGCCATGTGTATCTTCAACTTTCAACAGCCACGATCTTCAAGAATTCTTCACAATTCTTCTTCGATAGATCTTCACAATGCCTGCATATGATGATTTGAGCAAGGAGCAAGCAAGAAAAATGATGAAAATCGATGGAAGAAGTTGAGAAAAATTTGAGAAAATTTGAGAGAATTTGAGATGAAAATGAGTTTGGATCTGAAATTGTGAATTGTGGTTACTGAATTCTGTTAGAATTAAGGTTATATACTCTATACTAATCTAACTTGTTAATCATGTTTTATCATAATGCAAGGATTAGTGAAAATGAAGGTTTATGCCAAAATGCCAAAATCACCCTTATGCACATGTGACCAATGGAACAGTGCGGATTTCATGTGTAGCAAGTCCAAAATTCTGTTTTAAGGCAATTGCAATTGGTTTGGGAGTGAAAATCATGCATATTTTTCAAAATCACCTTTTCCCTCCAAAATTCAAATTGATTCAAGTGAAAAATGCCATTTTTGTGTGATGATTTTTGATGAAATGTGATGAATGATTATGATAGAGCATGTAAAATGGATATTGCTCCAAAAAGAATCACATGAATTGGCCTTTTGATGCAAAAGTTATGCCTTGTTGAAGTTCAAAATCCATGGACAATGATCTGATCATAACTTGCCAACCACAAATGAGAAATGGATGTTCTTGGACTTTTTGGAAAGGTAAGAGCAAGATCTTCAACTTTCATGTTGGATAAAATTTGATTTGAAGCTTGCTTGATGATGTAAAGTTGAGGAGAAGACCTTTCCATTTTTGGCAGTTTGAAATTACAGGTCACCTACTATTTTTGGAAACCTTTTGTCTGACCTCCAATTCCTCAATGATGATGTTTGACATGTTATATGAGGCTTGTATGGACATGAATGAGACATTTCCAACCATTTCCCACCATCAAATCCCTGATTAAATGCACAGTTGACCACAATTGACTTTGCTAGGGTTTTGGTTGACTGAACAATGCCTTGATGAATTTCAAGCCTCTACCACTTGAGATCTTGATTCCAAATGATATCACAACTCATGTGAACTTTTTATGCATGATCATGGTGCCCAAATTCTTCAGAATGGCCACCATCTATGGCTTAATGACTGACTTTGACTGTCTTGACCTAATTGCTTCATCTGCAAGTAACAAGGTTAGATGACAATATTTTTGTACTTTTGGGTTAATAAACAAATGAAAAGCAATGATATACAAATGATACACATGCTTGGTGACCAAGAATCACACTTAAAAGATAACCCACCCACGAAGAGGGAGGCAAGGTGCACAATGATCCTTGAGGCAATGATATGATATGATATGTTGCCATGAGGGACCTTAGGGACAAAATTGGGGTCTTATAGATGCCCCTATTTAAGGTCATTCTAACCGGAGAGGTGAAGTTTAGAAATCTTCATCTCGACGCGGTAGAATGGGCTTAAATAACAGAAATGAGACAAATTTTGGTCCCTAAGAGACCTCATGATGTAAATGTATGCATGCAAAAGACACAAACTCTGTGAGGATAATGGTTCACACAGAAGAAAAGACGATCCATCGGAGTAATTCACTCACCAGGAACATAGACTCAAACAGGACTCTTATTGGGACTCTGATAGGGGAAAACAAAAAAGGAATGCGTGAGCAAGACACGACTCTGAGTTAGGGGAAAGTAAAACTGACCGGAGACTTTACTGGGGAAGTAAAGGACTTAAACTGGGGAGAGAAAGAAATCCCAAAGGAAAACACTTCCATTGGAAAGATTCAAGCTGACTCACAAAATGCATGTACTGGGGATAACACCAATACAGCAACACGAATAGGAACACAAATACGCTGGGGAAGTCTAGAAAAGACTTTCCAGGGGAAACCCAAAGGATGAGATGTTACCGGTTAGTGAGTAACAAACTCAGGAAGAATGAATATCTAAGACCTGTATACGGGTGAGAGATATCAATCAACCAAACATCTGAGAAAGACCTGAAAAAGGTACTAGCTCAGGAAAATCTGACTCCACAGGGGACTAAGGTCATAATAGGGAGCAGACAGGAAGGAACACCAAGGATACCGGGTTGTAGGTATGAAATAGGTGACCGACCAAAGCGTGAATTGGTGTGTGTTCCAAAACACTCATCATCCTGAAGAAAGCTAGAAAAGCAGACGTGTTTATAGGATGGACATTTGATTATGTAAAGAATGCAAATCTTACTCAGTTGGGGGAACAAATAAAGGATCCGACAAAAGAGTGCATGAGATATATTATCTATAGCCGTCAAAACATAGATAATATCCTCGCATGGAAGATTATCCTGAACCGGGTTGTAGGTTGTTTATAGGATAAAATCCGAAATCGTGAATTGGTTTGTGTTCCAAGACACTCATCATCCTGAAGAGAGCGAAAGCAAACTTGTTTATAGGATGGATATTCGATTCCACAAGGAATACGAATCTTACTCTGCGGAGGAAACAATCAAAAGATTGACCCAAGAGTGAAAGAGACATAATATCCATTACCGCCAGAACGTGGATAGTATACTCAAAAGGAAGATTATCCTGAACCGGGTTGTAGGTTGTTTATAGGATAAAAATCCGAAAATGTGAATTGGTTTGTGTTCCAAAACACTTATCACCCTGAAGAAAGCTAGAACAGCAATCCTGTTTACAGGGTGGATATTCGATTCCACAAGGAATACGAATCTTACTCTACTGGGGAAACACGAAAGGCTTCGACCGAAGAGCGAATGAGATATATTATTCATTACCGTCAAAATGTGAATAATAACCTCGAGAAGAAGATTATCCTTAACCGGGTTGTAGGTTGTTTATACGATAAAAATCCGGAAATGAAAGGCATCGGGATACCGAACTAGGTATATAAAGATGGCCAATCAACAAGGAGCCACAACATTACCAACAAGAGGGTAAATGAAAGAAGACTCGCCGGGGATACATTGATGAAAATCAATGATCCGGGGAACACAATCACTGACAAACGGTGAAGGGACCCGCTGGGGATAAAATTGCTAGCATACGGCAATTATCCACAACAGACTTGCTGGGGATATAAGTGCTTATTCAAGCGACTTATCCAAACAAAGGGAAAATCAACATCGAATACTAGATGAAGATAACCACAAATAGGGGATTACATCTACCAAAGATTGGATAGAAAACCACAGAAGAGTAACTGTCATCGGTTGGGATGAACAACAAAGTTAACTCCGTTAGGGGAGAAAACGGGTTTATAACTACCGGGTAGTAGGTAGAAAACCGCAAAGATATGACTTATAACTGCTGGTTTGTAGGCAGAAGGCCAAAGGTTCCACTGAGGATAAAATGAATAAGCGCCGGTTTGTAAGCAACTATTCATTTATACCACAGGGAAGCACGAGAGACAATTGAAAAAGGCCAATTTAGGATCGAACCAAAAAGGCGGACTGGATCAAGACTCGTCCTAATGAGAATATAACTCAAAAGGGCAAACCCGTCCCAATGTGTGTTGGGAAGGAACGGAAACAACCGTCATCAACGAGGATGTATCTCAGAGGGGAAATGGCAGGAAAGGACAGACACTTTCTGCTTAAGGGCTGACTCTATTTTGAGAGATTAAACACCCGACATCTGCTTTGGGAGATCTATAAAGGAGATCTATATCACCATAGCAGGAAACAACAAACAAAAGATATATGGCAAAAAATGCAACATGAATATCTGAATGTTTATGAGTATGCATGAATATGCGTGATTAATGTTTGATGAATGCTGACAAAACAGACAATTCTAACACAAACAGGTCCAGGAATCAGACATCCGGTACTATACTTCCAGGGAAAGATCCAACTGGAAAGCCAATCTGCTGGAGATCTATATGCTGAAAAGCAAAGATCTGCGGGGAGGCAAAAGATCAGAGATATCACCAAATCTTTGAGTAATGGATCAACAATCAACCCAGCTGGAGTACAGAAAGTCACAACAGGCAACAACGACCACAAAGACAAATTTGTTGGAGAATGGGAGAAATCCCAAAACATGCAGGGGAACAAGAGCTCACTGCGCAGGCAAAAACTACCACGAAGGCAACTCCGCAATAACTCCACTGGGGAACAACCCTCAAAGGGAGAACAGATCATCCATGTAGAATCTACCTGCACAAACAACTCTGCCTGGGGAGAACACATATAACCAATCCATTGGGGAACAACCCACTGAGGAGGAAGAAAAGATCACACAAGTAGATTCTGCAACAAGCCACTCTACTTGGGATCAAAAGCAACAGGAGATCAACCAAATATCTGGATGATAGATCATCCACCGGCCCTACCGGGGAAGCAGAGATTTCCAACTCTGGCGGAGATTCTGAAGGGATTATCACAGATGCAACCCTGACTCTGTTGAGGAATACCCATTCCATTAGGGATTTTGCATACACACGATCCACCAAACCACAAATTTATAGGCAGATCTACTGGGGAAATCCATTGCGGGATCCACTGGAAAATATGGAAAAGAGCTGGGGATCAACCACCAAATGCTGACTCTTCTGAGGAGAAAATCCACAACTGCTGAGGAGGAACACAATCACTGCCCTGCTAGAGGAATAAGCGCACTGATGGGGAGATATAGCAACTCCGCTGGCGACTTGGCCGGGGAAGGGAGTACTGTTGAAAAAACGACATCTTCCATAAGCACTGTACTCTGGGGATATATCACAGATCCCACTAGCGACTGTGCTGAGGAAAGAAGCAACAAATCTGCTTACGATAATGCTGGGGAAAGCGGTAAAGTACCGGGATATCAATCCACCCACCATTGAATCTTCAAAAGGAAAGCATCCATGCTGAGGAGAAGAACCATAACTCCACTGGCGACTGCACTAGGGAGAGTGATGGGGTATTGGGGTCTCAAACCACCCACTACCGAAATTTCCAAAGGAAAACACCCATGCTGGGGAGAGGAAACTGCTGGAGAAGAACGAAGTCTTCAACGACACTCTGCTTAGGGAACAACCCCAACAAGATCTCTGCTTGGGGAACAACCCCAACAATAAAGCAGGAGAAAGAGGATACAACCAATGCCAGGAATATGAACAATGTCCTACCTGTTGGAAATCATGCCACCCTCGGGAGAGCACTGAGAAATTCTTGAGTATCCCTTTGTCATTGTGAATGTTCACTTTGCTTAAAACAACAATTTTTTTGAAAAATTTATTTGTTTAAAACAATGATATTTTATCAATTAAAACATGCAAAACATTTGTTGAATTGAAACAAATAAGAATGCAAATAATTGGATAAAAAGCTCAAATTGATTTGATGAAATGGTAGTCTGCAAAAGGCAAGACTCCATAGATCTGTACAAATTTGAAATCAGTGATATATATTGGAAGAGGGCTACGTTGAACATAATGATCCTTTCTCTACCAATTTGAATCTCGATGTATTCGAAGCTTCAGTTGACGACGAATCGAGAATCTCTGACGAAAAAGACGGCTGTGGAACAGAAAGTCTTGTCAGGATGCAGTTACTTGCCAAATCCCTAATTTTTGCCTAGATTGCCCCAGGGTATGGTACTCAATCTAGCGGGATGCAAATATACTCTTTTTTTTCATGTCTCTAACTTTTGCCTGGATCACCCTTTCGGGTTCTCCACCGAGACGCTAATTTTTTGCCTAAGTCGCCCTTTCGGGTTTTCAACTTAGCGAGCTATTCTGTTTTTCATTTGCATATACTTTTTTTTAGGCAAAGTATTCCTTGACTGCATCTGAATTCACAGGACGAGTGAAATCCTCCCCATCCATTGTTGTAAGCATCAAAGCACCGCCTGAAAAGGCTCTCTTAACAACATATGGACCCTCATAGTTTGGAGTCCACTTGCCCCTGGAATCGGGCGCGAAAGACAAGACTTTCTTGAGCACGAGGTCACCTTCTCGGAACACACGAAGTTTGACCTTCTTATCGAATGCTTTCTTCATTCTCTGCTGATATAACTGACCATGGCACATGGCAGTTAATCGCTTCTCTTCAATCAAATTCAGTTGGTCATAACGACTCTGAATCCATTCAGCATCAGTCAACTAGGGATTGAGGGTATAATTTTTCTTTTTTCCTTTGAAAATTTTTTGAATTTTTTTTCCTGATTTTTGATTTTTTCATCTTTTTCACCCTCTCTTTTTTTTTAATTGCATTTGCAATGCCCCAGTTTGACTGTTTTGCTGATTCTCAAGATACAGCTGAATGATTTCCTCTTGTGCTCAAGGCGACGAGAAATTTCATCAGGAATCTCTTCAACATCATCTTCCTCTGCCTCAAATACAAGGAATTCAAGATTGGGAGATGGCGTTGGATCATTATGTTCAATGGGTTTAGAAATCCCTGCATAATGATTCTGGATAATGAAAAGCCTTTGAATTTAAACAAGCGAATCATTTATGCAGATGAAAAAATGTTGTTTTATTTGTTTTTCATGGGTTCTTTGTGATCATTGATTTCATGCAAAAAGCAAAAAGTGAAAACAAATGGAAAAACAAATGTTTAACAATGCATTAATTGAATGAAAACATCATTGTATTAAATGCTGCCAACAATGTCATCACTTCTCCTTTTGGCATGGGAGAAGGGTGTTGAACAAAGTGAACAATTACTCTGATCTATGGATGACTGTAGGAACATCTACAACGACCCAATTGTGGCAGACACTACCAGGAATGACGAAATTGTTCAGATCCTCTGCATCTTCTTCCAAGATAGCAACAGCCTCTTCAGATTGATCAGCATGGATGAAACCTCCACTCTTGAACAGCC
This sequence comes from Lathyrus oleraceus, assembly GCF_024323335.1. NCBI lineage: Eukaryota > Viridiplantae > Streptophyta > Magnoliopsida > Fabales > Fabaceae > Lathyrus > Lathyrus oleraceus. Next base: position 206,006,547 of record NC_066583.1, read on the forward strand.
CAAGCTCGTTGAATGCCCCAAAACAATAGCCAATGCCAGCCCGTGATCTATTGTCTTCAAGCTCAATCATCTTCCCTAAACCAGCAACTGCACCACATTCAATGGCCAGTTTCGCATCTTTGTAGGAAGCAAATCAAGGAGACTTCTTCTCGATTGGTTCATCAATAGATAAAGCTTGGAAAGGAGTTCCAACTTCATCCTCGGCATCAATATACGAGAAAGAAGACAAGTGGCTAACCAGGAGAGCCTTTTCTCCCCCTACCACAACCAGTTTCTTGTTCTTGACAAACTTCAGCTTCTAGTGTAGGGTGGATGTCATGGCGCAAGTCTCGTGAATCCATGGTCTACCAAGGAGACAACTGTAAGATGGGTGGATATCCATTACCTAGAAGGTAACTTGGAAATCACTTGGTCCAATTTTGATCGGGAGATCAACTTCCCCAATCACGGTCTTACGCGACCCATTGAAAGCCTTCACAACAACACCACTCTGCCTCATAGGAGGACCCTGATATGACAACTTGGAGAGTGTGGTTTTTGGCAATACATTCAAAGATGATCCAGTGTCCACCAGCACGTTGGACATGGCATCAGATTTGCAATTCATAGAAATGTGTAAAGCCATGTTGTGGTCTCTTCCCTCCTCAGGGAGATCAGCGTCACAGAAACTCAACGTGTTGCAAGCAGTGATGTTTGCAACTATACCATCAAACTGTTCAACAGTGACATCATGATCGACATACACCAAATCCAATACTTTCTGCAGAGCCTTCCTATGGGGTTCTGAATTCAGCAGCAGAGATAAAACGGAAATCTTGGATGGCGTTTGTAGAAGCTGATCTACAACATTGTACTCACTCTTTTTGATGAGCCTCAACATCTCATCATATTCTTCATTCACAATGCCACTTGGGCCAACTGAAGAAGCAGGAGTCTTTTGTACAGAGGAGGAGGGTTGTTTGGCAACATCAAGTGCCGGATTTTGAACATTAACAGCCGTCCCAACCGGACGCTCAACAGTGTCAGAAGCAACAGTCTTCGCCTGAGGCTTAGGCGCAGAAAACACCCGACCGCTCCGGGTCAACCCACTTACATCAGCAATGTTGGTTACAGAAGTCGAAGGAAACGGCACTTCTCTCCCATCTTCCACCGCAACGGGGTTATATCTGAATGGCACAGCTTTGTCAGAAGAATAAGGCACAGGGCCTGCAGACTTGATTGTTAGTGAAGGAGAGACCTTCGGCTTGCTGCTATCATAGCGGATAACAACAGGCTCAGGCAGCTTGAACACAGGCGATATAACATTAACCTCTGGTTCATCTTCATCAACATTGCGATTCTGCAGAATCTCAATGGTACCTTCATCCAGCAACTCTTGAAGTTCTCTTCGCACCTGGTTACAACCCAAACGATTAACCGAACAGATGCGGCACTTGTCGTGGTCATGCTCCATGTGGCTGTATTGACACAACAACCGATGTAATTCGACCAGTGATTGTCTAATATGGCTTACATATTTGACCTTGTACTTCCCAGGGCATCCCTGGACCATATTAACAGATATCCCATGCGCGGGCAATGGGTTCTTTGTAACATTCGGGCTTGAGTCCTCAAAACTCAGAATACCACATCTCACAAGGTCTTGCACCTTGGTCTTCAGCTGAAAACAGTTCTCTACATCATGGCCTGGAGCGCCAGAATGATAGACACAGTGCAGGTCAGATTTATACCACCACTGAGGGTTGACCGGTATAGCCGGAGGATCTCTTGGAGTAATCAGCTTCCGCTCTATTAGAGAGGGATACAACTCTGCATACGACATGGGAATCAGATCGAAACTGATCTTCTTCCTATCATAGTTCATGTTAGCTTGATTACTGGTACTACCATGAGGCTGGTAAGCGTGTTGCTGTGGACGAGATTGTTGTTGACGATACTGTTGAGAAGATTGTTGCTGATTGTGCTGATGTTGATATTGCTGATGTTGCTGAGGCTGATAATTGTCCCGAAAAGCAGGTGCTACACTAGCCACCTGGTGCTGATGACGCACTGGCTTTCTCTTATCAGAAGGTCTCTTAGATTTAGCATGAGACTGCACAGCATGTGCCTCTCCGTCCTTCTTCTTAAACGCCCCATACCGTTTAGAAGAAGAGCTCTCATCTTTTGCCAATCGTCCTTCACGGACACCTTCTTCAAGACGCATCCCCATGTTCACCATCTCGGTGAAATCAGAGGGAGCGCTTGCTACCATTCTCTCATAATAGAATGAGCTAAGAGTCTTCAAAAAGATCTTAGTCATTTCCTTCTCTTCCAGCGGTGGAGTAATCTGAGCAGCCAACTCTCGCCACCTCTGGGCGTACTCCTTGAATGTCTCTTTATCCTTCTGGGACATGGCACTGAGTTGATCACGGTCAGGAGCCATATCAATGTTATATTTGTATTGCTTGACGAAGGCTTCGCCAAGATCATTGAAGGATCGGATATTAGCACTGTCCAAACTCATGTACCATCTGAGTGCAGCACCGGACAGACTGTCTTGAAAATAATGGATCAGAAGCTGATCATTATCAGTTTGGGTAGACATTTTCCTGGCGTACATGACCAGGTGAGCCAGAGGACAAGTGTTCCCTTTATATTTTTCAAAGTCAGGTACTTTGAATTTGATCGGAATCTTAACACCGGGAACCAGGCAAAGTTCAACAGCAGACTTGCCAAACAGATCTTTCCCTCTAAGAGTCTTCAATTCCTTTCTCAGCTCAAGGAATTGATCGTTCATAGCCTCTATCTTCTCATTGACATCTGGGCCCTCAGACGGCTCAGAATGATAGATGGTGTCGTCTACCCTGGGAATGGTATGCACGACAGGAGGAGCAGCAACAGGGACCGGGCTAGATGCCGACATATGAACAAAAGTTGGAGCAGGGATATCTGGCATGAAACCCGGAGGCATACCCCAAGGAAACCCGGCTGGCATAGCATTGGGCACGAAATGAGCACTGGCAGCAGGCACAGTCGAAGCTACAATCTCTGAAATAACCGTCCTCTCGACAGGAGTTGCAGGCGGTTGAGCAGGTTGATTCTGAGCAGCAAGGAGTTGCTCCATCAAAGCGCCAAGTCTGGCGACCTCTTCTTTCAATTCACGGTTCTCTTGTTCCAACTGATCCATAACTCTTGCAGAATTGGCTCGAGTATAGTACCGGTGAGTCAGCTTGTCTTCAAAATAAATGAAGAGCACAGAGTTAGGCCACGGACAAGAAGACCAGAAACAAGGTACCTGCTTATGCAAAATGATGCATGCGATGCTTGTGCATATGCTTTGTTTTATTTTCAAGGAACTTTTAGGGTATTATTTGCAATTTTGAATTTTTTGAGCATTTATTATCATATGGAAAATATCTCATTCAATATAATCGAGACAAAGAGGTACAACATTTTTGATCATATTACAAAGAGAAAAGGAAAATAGACATCCTATGGATCCCTAGAAGCTCGGGATGCTGGAAGACGAGAAACACACAGCTTCTTGATCTCTCTCTCATAGGCAGCTTCCATATCTGCTTTCTCCTTTGCAAGTCGATCATACTTCCTCTTCCAGAATTTGGAAGACTGAGGAAGCAGAGAAGTCCAAGTATCATTCGGATCGTCAATCACTCGATGCTCGAGAAACTCAATCAGAGTGTCCTTCTCCTTGATCTGCTGCAGCAATTCTTCTCTTTCACGGATCCAAGCACGTGAAAGGTCTTCTTCTCTCAACTCCTCTACATCTTGGGTGGGGAGGGTTGAAGGCCCAGCCACATCCAATGGTGTAGGTCTCGGATGATCATACGGCATCAGGTACTCGGCAGCTCTCTGTCTGACCCAAGATGTATATGGCTCCAAAGCAATGCAATTCTTCGGACCCAATTCGTTCCTACTCTTCTTGCAGAACTTGCGCCAAGCGCGGACAAATCTGGCTTTCAGGCCTCGGGGATCTTTACCCTCCTGAAAGAACACAACTTCTAACAGAATGTTATGAGGTTTATCCTTTAGGGGGAACCCAAGCTGACGACGTGCTAGAATAGGGTAGTAGTTGATCCCACCACATGTACCAAGAAGAGGCACATTAGGGAATTCACCATAATAATCGATGATCTGTACAGTATCATACACACGATCATACCAAGAGATATCGTCATTAGTGAGAGACATGAGTCTCTGAGACCACCTTAGACATCCCTTGTTCTCCTTGAAAGCAACAGTCTGCGGCAAGTGCGAAATAAACCACTTGTACAGCAGAGGCAGACAGCAGACGATAACTCCTCCACCCTTTGCATTCCTCAGATGCAAAGAGACATAGGCATCACCCAACAAAGTCAGAACGGGATTAAGAACTGAGAAGATCCTAATGGCGTTCATATCCACAAATTTGTCGAAGTTGGGGAATAATACCAAACCATAGATGAGCAGCACAAATAAAGCCTCAAAGGCATCCTCACTCATGGACTTCCCATAGACGGTGGCTTGAGCGATGAGGAACTCAGACGGAAGACCCTGAATTCCACCTTTGGTAGTCAGGTTAGCTTTAATCAAAGCTTCATCTATGTGCAACAAGTCCGCAATCTCTCGAGCGGTCGGAATACTCTCCAAGCCACTGAACGACACCTGATCCAGAATGGGGATCCCAATAAGATGAGAATACTCCTCCAAAGTGGGCAACAACTGGAAGTCCGGAAATGAGAAGCAGTGATACAGAGGATCATAAAACTGAGCCAGAGTACTCATCAATCCCTCATCAACCTGAGTAGTCAACAGAGGCAGAAGCTTCCCATAACGTGCTTTGAAACCCAATGGATCTAATACATAAGATGTCAGATTCCTTAACTCTTTCACATCAGGCTGTCTAAAGCTGTACTTCTTCGTATGCCTTTTTGGTCTTTCCATGTCTAAAGGCATCCTCCTGAAGGGTTAGCCAGATTGTTGAAACAGGAAGACCAAGCTATTACACCTTATCAGGAGGTGATTGAGACCGTCAACATCGGTACCGCAGACGACAAGAAAGAGATCAAGATCGGGGCAAGTCTACAGGCCGAGAGGAAAGACCGTTGATCATGTACTTGACTGTGTTAGAAAGGTTAATGGGTTGTGTGCTCGGTCAGCATGACGAGTCAGGTCGAAAAGAGCATGCAATATACTACCTTAGCAAAAGTTTACCGACTGTGAACTAAGATACTCATTGCTCGAGAAAACTTGCCGCGCTTTGGCATGGGCTGCTCGCCGACTAAGACAGTATATGTTGACTCACACGACTCTATTGATATCAAAAATGGATCCAGTCAAGTATATTTTTGAAAAGCCAGCACTTACCGGAAAGGTTACTAGGTGACAAATGATACTGACAGAGTATGACATCCAATATACTTCACAAAAAGCCATCAAGGGAAGTGTCTTGTCAGACTATCTTGCAGAGCAACCGATTGATGATTACCAACCTATGAGGTTTGACTTTCTTGATGAGGACATCATGTTTCTCAAATCGAAAGATTGAGAGGAACCACTCCCGGAGGAGGGGCCTGACCCTGAATCCAAATGGGTTATGATGTTTGATGGGGCGGTCCATGTCAATGGTAGCGGAGTTGGTGTAGTGTTGATCACACCGGAAGGGGGTTCATATTCCATTTGGTGCCAGAATAACTTTTCCTTGCACCAACAATGAAGTCGAATACGAAGCTTGTATCCTAAGACTTGAGGAAGCCATCAATATACAGATTAAAACCCTGGATGTATACGGGGATTCAGCTTTGGTCATCAATCAAACCAACGGGAAATGGTGCTATGCTGGAACTACGTACCCAGAATTGACGTATCTCGGTCAGAGACGAATGAAGAAAGCATTTGGTCAAAAAGTGCGCCCTCGGGGGTATCAAGTCGGTGAATTGGTACTCAAAAGATTTCTTCCTCCCAACACAGATCACAGGGGCAAATGGACACCGAACAACGAGGGTCCATACGTGGTTAAAAGAGTTTTCTCTGGCGGAGGTCTGATGCTAACAACCATGGATGGCGAAGACTTCCCGTCCCCTGTCAACTCAGACGCAGTTAAAAAAAATACTTCGCATAAAATATACCCGCTGGACAGTAAAAAGAATAGTCCAAGCAAAAAAAGGGCATCCCGACGAACCAAAAAAAAAAAGAATAAAGAGGTTCCGGCAAAAATTAGGGATATAAAAATAAAAAATGTACACCCGGTGAGTCAAAAACCCGAAAGGGCGGCTCAGGCAAAAAGGGTATCCCGGTGGATTGAAAACCCGAAAAGGGGGCGATCCAGGCAAAAGTTAGGGAATAAGCGAATGACTGTGATCTGAGTTCATCAGTGTTATATCACAGTTTCATTCAATCCGACAATCTTCGAAGGTTAAAGATCGACTAATCATCCACTTCAGAAAGCAAGATGAGCAGAGCGTCTTGAGGACATACGAGCCATAACAGAGTTGAAACTCGGTGGGACCCTGTTTCCACATTGCCATTAGGATAGTTCTCTTTTTATAGCGATCACCTCTTTTCAGGGATCAGCTTCCTGATACCCTCGCCTATTCCTGGCACAAATTTTCTCCCCAGTAAGAGTCGAATAATTCAGTTGAAGAGCCTCTTTATTTTTCATTTATCAGTTTGTTTGCAAAAATGTCCGAATTTTTGATAAAACATATTGCATATGAACATAATGGTGGCTTTTGCAGATGATTTGCACAGGAAAACATTTAAAATTGCTTTGAATGTGCTTAATCCCGGACGGTGAATTCAAACCGAGTAATTCCCCCGAGGCATACGTATATTTTTGGTTGCAGGTCACAGGAACCGGATGCCAAGTCATGAATCCTCATCCCCAAACGGTTGACAAAGTCTCTCCTCAGCAGAGCATGTTCCCCAGCATAGTTGACAGTATCCAGACTATATATCCCCAGCGGAGTTGACAGTGTCAGACTGTATCTTCCTAGCAACAGCGGAGTGGTTGCATAACCAACAGATGAGAGGGTGGTGTTCCCAGTGTTCATCTCATTCCCCAGCAGATTATTTTTAACAGATTTGTTAATCCCCAGCTTGAGGGCGATTAGCAAGTTCATATCCCCAGCAAAGGTCGTTTCCTACGACATTTCCCCAAGAAGTGTTTTCCCCACAGACTCTCCTCACAGAGCCTCGCCGAACAAAGTTTCCATAGTTGATACTTTCCCCGCAAGGTCAAATTTTCAAGCAGCCAATTTATTTTTGGTGGCTCATTGGTCCCGGTAGACGGATCATTCCCCATAGAGCATTCAAGGATTGATACAGCGATCTGTTCCCTACCGGAGTTTCCTTCCCCAAGCAGATTTCTTTTTACACCATGCATAACATTTGCATTTGCATGCATATCATATCAAGCCTACACATAAGCTGATAAACAGTTTCTTCCAAGCAGACTGAAGAATTACTTTACAACCAAGGTCATGAGATCCAGCCAGAGGATCAAGCGCGAGTGATCCAGCCTGAGGGTCGTTTTGAAGATTCAGCCTGAGAATCATTTTCCAGTGATCCAACCTGAGGGTCATTTCGAAGATTCAGCCTGAGAATTGTTTTCCAGTGATCCAGTCTGAGGGTCATTTCGAAGATTCAGCCTGAGAATCGTTTTCCAATGATCCGGCCTGAGGTTCATTTTGAAGATTCAGCCTGAGAATCGTTTTCCAGTGATCCAGCCTGAGGGTCATTTCGAAGATTCAGCCTGAGAATCGTTTTCCAGTGATCCGGCCTGAGTGTTCATTTCGAAGATTCAGCCTGAGAATCGTTTTCCAGTGATCTGGCCTGAGGTTCATTTCGAAGATTCAGCCTGAGAATCGTGTTCCAGTGTTCCAGCCTGAGGGTCATTTCGAAGATTCAGCCTGAGAATCGTGTTCTAGTAAGCCAACCTAAGGCTCAATTTGAAGATTCCCCAGTGAAGTCGCCTACAAGCTTTATTTCTCCAGCAAGCCCAATTGAGGAGTCGTTACAACATGTTCTAGCCCGAAGAATATGTACGAAGCCCAAAAGTGAAGTCGCCTACAAGCTTTATTTCTCCAGCAAGCCCAATTGAGGAGTCGTTACAACATGTTCTAGCCCGAAGAATATGTACGAAGCCCAAAAGTGGAATATTCTCGAAGCTGCATATCTAATATGAAGGTTGGGTGTAGATTTCAAAAGAGGGTCAACCAGCGCATGCCTCAGATGCAAGATCCTAATGATGGGAATTTATCATCAAAACAATCCAGATCTAGCCAGAAGATCGAAGTAGATTCAGCCAGCGAATCGAAACAAAGAAGATCTAGTCAGAAGATCGAAAATCGCAACAATTCAGATCTAGCCAGAAGATCGAAGTAGATTCAGCCAGAGAATCAAAGGAAATAGATTCAGCCAGAGAATCGAGAAGAAGGAGATCTAGCCAGAAGATCGAAGAAGATCTAGCCAGAAGATCAAAATCGTATCCAGCCCGAGGATCAAAATTAATATCCAACCAGAGGACTAAATTGAGTATAGGTTCAGCCAGAGGATCGAAACTCCAGATGAAGCCAGAAGACTGATTCAGATCCAGCCAGAGGATCGGAAGAAAGATAAACAGCGCGGTGTATTTCCGCATTTTTGTGGTGTTCTCGGAGCGCAAATTTTCGGTCTGTCTTTGGTATTCAATCACAGCTCACCCCGTTTGTCTGATAAGCTGTCCGCTTTCATCCTACTCGGATTAGCTGATGATTGAATAGGGGCAGCTGTAACACCCCAAAATTTGCCCTCCTCATTCATGCATTCATTTAGCATTTCATCATGTCAATCAGAATTAGATCCAAGAAACTTTATTTAAAATAAAAAAAATAAATAATAATAATAATAAATAAATAAATAATAAAAAAAAAATATAATAGAAAAAACTTGGACTTGGACCTCTCTCATTTGAGCCCACAAAGCCATGAAAATCAAGTTATAAAAGAGGGAGATCAGATAGAAAAAGGAAGAGAAGCAAAATACTCTGAGGTTTCCTTGAAACAAAACCCTTGACAAAACCTGGAGAGAAACCTGACAGAGAACTCAGAGCAACCCCCGGGCAGCTCTGAAAAATTCAATCTGACTCACACACTTTCATCTCACGCAAACCCTAACATTGCCCTGCAAACCCAACCGTGCCATCTGATTTCAACCGATCTCTCCAATCAGGTTTTCCCTATTCCCATTATTTTACGCCTTCAATTTGAATGTTCTAAATGTTTGATGTATTATGTTTGAATTTGGAAGTGTGGATATCGTTAGGTTTCTCATATGCATGAATGGGTGAAACCTATGCCTTGAATGTTTAATCACATGATTTCTGAAATGTATGCCACAGGGTTTGAGGTTTCTGAAACCATACTGTTATCCATGAAAAAAATGCTTATCGTGTTTCACTAACCCTTTTGTTGAGTTTTTGTGAGGGCTCATAGACTCTTGCAGAGATGGTTTGCGTGGTTTTCCCACTTTATTTGTGGGATACCCCCTGGAGGTTCATTCCGATTACCTGTACTAGCTCACCTTTCTTTGATGGCATTAGCTTGGGAGATCCCTGGGTTTCTTACTCCTTTAATTGCTGTTACTTCGGATCTTCATCCGTGTGGTACTTTTACCTCTTTTCCGCATTTTATCGCTTTCTTAGCTGGAAGACCTCGATAGGAGGCATTTGTTTTCTTTTGTTTATTTACTTCTGAGCCCCTTGTTGGCACATTTACTTTATACATGTTTGTTTTGTATGTGTTCGTATCCCTGCAGGTAGCGCGGTTCCTTCGTCAAGGACTGCCTTTTTGCCCTTTTGCATGAGTAACCCTCAAACCCTAAAACCCAAAGCAACACGTTAACTCCTTCTACTACAGGCGAGTAAGTCTCCAAAGGTCGAGCATCCGGTAGACTGCGTAGTGACGTCGTTCGTCCAAAACCCAATCCATAACCCCGTAGTTAGCTGAACTACGTTTTGCTCTGATTCTCATTCCAGATGAGATACGTAGGCATAAGACGCGATGTCTTAGCGAGCACACATCCCCCCAACCCATAGGTCAGCCGAGCTACGAAGACTCTGATTCTCATATTCAAATGAGATACGTATGCAGTGGATGCGACATCCGCGCGAGTCATTTTCATTTAACCCTTTTTTTTCTTTTTGGTAAACAGCACAAGATAACCTCACTCCCTTTAGACAAGAACTACAAAAGTGGATCCCGTAGAGTACTACGGATGCGTAGGGGTGCTAATACCTTCCCTTCGCATAACCGACTCCCGAACCCAAGATTTGGTTGCGAGACCCCGTCTTGTCCTTTCCTTTTTCAGGTTTACTTCGAGCGTTTCCTTTCCCTCCTTTGGGATGAATAACGCACGGTGGCGACTCTTTTGTCATTTTCTTTCGCCGGTTGTTTTTTCGCGCACTGTATTTTTCAGGTTGCGACACATACCTCTGACATTACCCCTCTAAACACTTCCGCTGAACCTCCAACTCTCAACCTAAGCCCTCCAAACTCTCCACCTCAACCATCTGAACTAGAACATTCCCTGCAAACCCTAGAGGAAGCAATTATGCTGTTTGCAGGAGCATCAGTTGAAAAGGTCAAGTCTCTGACCATCAACTCTGGTATCAGTGATGATCCTGACTGTGTTAGGACACACTAGAACAGAGTCATTGGTTGGATGACATCTGAGGCCTTTAAACTGAAGCACATCTCTGAGCAAGTCAGAAACGACTTCATCAGAGACGCTGGGGCACGACTACAGGAGCGCTTGGCCAGAGAAGCTGAAGAAGAAGCCAGAAGATTAGAAGAAGAAAGAGCAAGACAAAAAGAACTTCAAAGGGTACGGGAAGCTGAAGCCAAAGCTCTAGCTGCTGCTGCTGCTGCTGAAGCTGAAGCAAAGGCTGCTGCTGAAGCTGAAGCTAAAGCCGCCGAAGAATAGAATGCTCTGACTCAGGGGGACTCCTCTACCTTTGCCCCTCTGGTTCTCAAGACCCTTGAGGAGCTTCAAAAAGAGCAGAAAGAAGTCCGAGCCAGATTGGATCAACAGGATATAGTCAACGCCAACATTCAGAACCTGCTGACTCAACTGCTTCAGAGAATGCCTCCTCCTCCCAACCCTTAGGCATTTAGGACTATTTGCTTGTTGTTTTTTTTGCTTATCTTTGTCTCTGATGTTTCTTTTCTCTTATCTGGATCTATATATATATTTTTTCTTCCTACTTTATTTTTATGTCTTTTTGATTCTGACAAAAAGGGGGAGAAATCAAATAGCTCTGATGAAAAATTGCCTAATGCCTTAAGCACTCTGCAAACATATTATTCTATAAAATAAATCTATCTAATACTTGACTTAAGAAATTGCAGAAAGGTATCAAGAAACTTCATTGCTTGGAAGCTCTAGTAAGAACTTCTGAACTCCCTAGCCTATCTCAGGGGGAGCTCACTTCTATCTGATCTCATTAAACTCTTAATTTTTGAATGTTTCATCTGTCATTTGAGTTTGTTTTGTCATCATCAAAAAGGGGGAGATTGTAAGAACAAAAATAGTTCTACAACAGATTCCAAGATTTTGATGATAACAAAGGATGAAACCAAAAATGGCACTCTAACGAAAAGTTCTAAAGTGTGCAGGACTCTAAACAAGAAGAAAGGAATCTGATCACGCCATCAGATACAGAATCAAATTAGATACAAATTATCAGAATATCAGAAGCATCTGAAGTAGAAACGTGCTCTAGAAGTTCTGACTCTGAGCAAAACAACATATCAGAATATCAGAACCATCTGAAGAAGAATCGCAATCTAGAAGCTCTGACTCTAAGCAACGGTACATCAGAATTCCAGAAGCTCTCAATGTCATCTGAAGAAAACATCAGAATTCTAAAGGGATCAAAATTATCAGAAGCCCTGAGGCCATATCTCAAGATCTCAGATTAAGAGAGTAACGCAGACGCTGATAATGGATTTCCTTATCCAGAAAGAATAACGACAACTTCCACTTCAAATGGAAAGAACTATATTTGGAAAGAAGTTATTCAGGGAGACAAACTTGTTTTGGCAAGAAACAACAAAGTAATGGCATTTAACTCTCATCAAGACTAAATCTCTGCCATCACTACAAACTATCGTTTTTCACCTCTATATAAAGAACGACGAACCTCATTGAGAGATACACCTGAACGCACAGAATTACTCTACTCTCTCTCTAATCTTTCACGAGCTTTTGCTCATAACGTGAAATTTCTTATCTGCTCTAAGTGTTGTAATACTTGCTTTATCCTAGAAGCACTCTAGATTACAAATTCTGTTTTTACCTCAATTGTTTAATTCCTCAAGTGACTCTACGCAGTCTGTATACTTGAGAGGACTAAGAGATCTTTCTCTTAGACGTTGGTTGTAATAATATTTCAAGATTAGTGGATTAAGTCCTTGTTGAAGGCGAAATCACCTTGGCCGGGTGGACTGGAGTAGCTTTGTGTTATAAGCGAACCAGTATAAAATCCTGTGTGATTTTATTTTGCAAAAACGCTTATTTTCCAAAACAATTCAAACCCCCCTTTCTTGTTTTTCTCACCTTCAAAATCGTTGTTCCCCCTGCACGAGTCGAGTATTTCAGTGTTATCCTGACTTATTCGTATCCCTTGCAGATGTCGTTATCTCCCCGTCTGATTCTCCATTTTAGATGGATTTCCTCGAGTCCCCAGTAGTTTTAAGTCGTAGCCTGGCCTACGCATAACTCCTTTTTACCCTCCCAGAGTTTCTGTCTTCCTAGTGAGTTTTCCTTATGGAATGCATGGTGCTCCTGCGAACTTTCAGTCTCTCAGATTTCTTTTCCTTTGTGGCAATAGTTCCCCACAAAGTGTTTGCTTTTACATTCATATCATATGCATCATGAGGTCTCTTAGGGACCAAAATTTGTTTCTCTATGTTGTTATTTAAGCCCATTTTATGAGTCGATCCGAAGATTTTAACCTTCACCTCCTCAGTTAGAATGTCCTTAAATAGGGGCAACTGTAAGACCCCAATTTCGACCCTAAGATCCCTCATGCAATTCCATCATATGCATTAGCATTGACATCATATCTTGGCATCCTCCTTACCCCTTTTCATTGGGTTTGTTTTGGGAGAGATCACCAAGTACTTTGTGATTATATCATACTTGTATTTTATCATTTCACTAACCAAAATACCAAAAATATGTCTTTGCATCTATCTAACTCTTTTTGTAGGTAGGGCATGGTCTCATTGATTCATTAATCACATTTAGGGTTTGAGACCCTCATGAACAAAGAGCACAACCAATAATTGATTCAAGAATGGTTATGAGCATCATATATGAGTCCCAATAATCTCTATATGTTATATTGATCAAGTTTGCTTCAAGAGTTTGAGGGTGATTTGTCTTGGAAACCCTAGTTTGACTGGGTATCTTGAGTAACTTCTCCAACAAGCTATCTCACCAATTGATCAAATTTCTAAAGGGACATTTCAAAATTTATCATCTTATGTATAAATGATCTACCATGAGCCAAGGAAGTCAAGAGAATTGGAAGTTAGCAAGTTGGTTGATGGTGGTTGGCCAGATGGATTCATCTGATCAAAACTGTGTCTCCCTAGACCCAATCTCCTACAATTTTCACCATATGACAGTTATTCCAAGAGAAAACCTACTCTAAATGACATTATAAACAACTTTTATGTTGAGACCTAGATCTAGTTTTGCTTGGAAAATCATTTTCTATGTTGAAACATTATAGGTCATTTTGTCTAAACCCTAATTTGAAAGTCAACTTCCCAAGGCCATAACTTGCTCAATTTTTATGAGATGAAAGATTTCCAATTTGCAAAATCAAATTCAATGTGTCTAATTAAACTTTTATGTTTTGAGTGGGAGCTAATTCAACTTCTTTGAACATGTGATATGAGGCTACATTATAGGTCCCTTTTGACGTATACCATTGATCAAGTGATTTTTCCAAACTTCAAAAATGCGTAACTCTATCATTTCAAATCTAAATGACATGAAATTAGTGACAATTTTGGAAGGCCTTTGAGATAGCTACAACTCTGGTGAAGACACTTTTCTCATTTGAAGCTCCTATAAGAAGTTAAGCAAGGTGGAACATTGAGACATATGGCTTGACACATAGAAAATTTTTGATATGTCAAATTTTTCCAAACTTCCACCTCAAATATCTACATGTTCCAAGCTCCAAATGAAAGAGTGTTCAACATCAAACTTGTTCCTCTTGATCTCACCTTTCCAAAGAGCTCAAATTTATTCATTTTGGACTTGAAACACATAGGTTGCACATGGCTTAAACAGGCTGACATCATTTGGCATGGATCCAACTTCAAACAACAATGCACATGTACTTTGCAATCCAATCCATCTTCAAAGCATCTGATCTTCAATTTGGACTTTCAAACCATCATTCCATGGGACTATGCGCGCCCATGCAGCATGGAATCATCATTTTACCAAATTTGGAAAGTGGAGAGAGTGTGCAAATATCATTTGATTTCCCTATAAATTGAGGCCCTTATGCTCAGAAGTAACACACACAATGCGCCAGCTTTGAATCTCCATTGAAAACCCTTCATTCTAAGAGGATAACCCTGATAAATTCATTTGAATTTGAGCTTGAATCTCCACTGTTTTGGAATTCAATTCTCCAAGAGTTCGTTGCTTCTAAACCTTTCCATTCCTCTCTTGCAAGAAATTGAAGTGAAGCCAAGCACAATTCAGATCAAGATCTAGCAAGCTCAGACCTCCATTGAAGGTAATTTGCAGAAATTTTAAACTCTTCGATTATCTTAATTTATTGCTCAATTCCATTGATTCTTGAGTTGTCTGAAGTCCTACCAATGTAGGCAAGGAGATTGAGTTGCTTTGAGGCCAAATCGAAGCAACTCAGATCATAAACCTCATTTTTCAATTCCACATATCTCTTAATATATTTGGAATTGGATGAATTGGAGGTGATATTCGTGCTCAGTGATGTTTTTTCTTTAAGATCATGTCCCTGTTTATTATTTTGGTGATGGTTCATCTAAACCAGACCGGTGGAGCTCACTAGGGAAGATGACTGGAGCTCTGGCTCCGGCAATGAGGTGTCTCACCTCTGAACCACTTGATCCAAGTCCCACGTTATAATCTGGAGCGTTGATGTTGATTACTTCATTTGCCACGTGGTTGACTAAGACATTGGTGGAACGCGCGTTTTGGATCATCAGATATGCCACCTCAATTAATGAGGGAGATCTGATGGTCCACGTATTTTAGCAATTTCTGAATTTCATTTTAATTCCATTTTATTCAATAATTCATAATAAATTTAATATTGATCCAAAAAGTATGGGACTTTCACCAAAGATTTCTAATATTTTTCTCTTTTATATTCTGAATTAAAATTGTTTTTTGGATCATTATTAATATTTTTCATGAATTAATTGATTTTGCATTTGTTTTTAATTGTTTAAAAATATTTTTAAGTGTCCAAAAATTATGAAATGTTTTCTCCAAGGTCCTTTGACATTGTTTGACCTATGATAAATCTCATGGCCATTTATTTGGTGTTTTGATGAGATTTTAGGATTTGGACAAAACATATTTGAATTTAATGCATTATTTTATTATTTTTAATTGAATAAATGTTATTTTAATTGTGTTGACCATTTGTATTGACTTAATTGAGTTTCTTATTTGTTGTTGGGCCTTGGTCATGGTTGATTTGACTTTGTCAAGTTAATATTATTGGATTTAGGTGATTGATGGAATATACATTCCATCTCCCAAAATGAATGAAAAATATTAATTTGGTAAAAGTCCTCCTTTGACCAATTTGTGATCTCATTCATCCCTTTCCCTCTTCATCTAATTCCCCTTCTTCATCCATTCATTTTGAATTGGCCAATGACATCTTAAAGTCTTAATGCTAGTTGATTGAAAAATTAACATGAGTATGGATGAGATTAGGCCACACCTTTTGCATATTTTGTGTGTGTGGCATGTTTAATGAATATGGATGAGATTAACATGAGTAACATGAGTAAGTCGTAATACTATGTCTCAAACATGCATTAACACCAAAAGTCTATTGCCCGACCTCAAATAGCGGTGACTTCTACATAAGTCCAATTACGATTGCTTAACATAGCGCTAAATTTGTGACATAAAAGGCATAAGCATTCTAGTAAGTGAAATTGTAAGTCTCCCCTCTTCCATGGTATTATGTGGAAACTTTGCCTTCTTTCCTTCCTTTGGAAGATGTTTTGGTTCAAGATCCATGCTTGTGGAAAGTGGGTTGAGTGTTCTCCAAAGAATGTCTTGAAATCAAAAAGCAAAGCAAAACTAACTACTAACTTACTAACTATGAACTTTTAATTTTAAAGTCTTTACTTTAATGCAATTTACTTTTAGCACTTTAAGTCATTTGCCATTATACATATCATTCTAATTGTTTATGTTAATGTAATTTTCACTTTGTCCATTTGGACCATATTGTGTGATATTATTTTGTTTGTGTATACTTTGTTTGTTTGTGTGGTCTTTGACCATTAATGTACATAATAATAACAAAAACCCTAAAAGACGTTGGAATGGACTGTTGGTTTGATTTTTCCCAATTGGACTTAGAATTTAGGCAACATTCCTTTGCTAATGGACTTGGCCAATGCCAATTTGTTGAAGAACCAAAGTACTTGCAATTTGAAAGTCATCTGATACATCATTCAAGAGATCTCTCCAGTTCCTCTATAATATTGATCATTGTTAAGATGTTATTGTGAACCTGTGACTTGTGAAATTCATCTACTACATAGGCTACTTTGAGGAAGATCATGAAGGGGATAAGCTTGGATGAGGCCATCTTTATTTGATGCCTTTGCTCTTCAAGATTGATATAATTGTGCATTTGTGTGTTGCTTGAATCTAAAAGTCCAAGGGAATTCTGGGTTTCTATTGACATACTTGTCTATTGGATTGCTCCCATTTGGTCAGATCTTTTCAACTTTAAACTTTTAAATTCTTGTGCGTAGGGTAGTCTCTTCATCTTCTCCCCATTTCTTGAATTTTAAAATCTCTCCCTCCATTTTCAAAATCTTCTTTGTGCGAACTACTTTTGTTCTAAACTTTGACCATTTTGGCAAAAGGGTAGAAACTTTGGCCTTATGCCATTGCATTTTCAAACTTATTTTCTTAAATCAAACTTGCAAATAAACTTAACTATGCTTGACTTAAACTTTCAAAAAGCCAAAATGAACTAACTCATCCAAACAATTTTCAGGCCTTTGTGCCTTTCAAGCTTAAATTTTGTTAAAACCAACACACTCATTTTGAAATTTCTAGCATGAACTACGAGGTTTGGTCCCTCATTTTTATGTTGGTACGTAGGTACGAGACCGAAGGTCTTGTCAAACACAAAAAGTATAATTAATGAATTCTTTTCTCATCCCCCCATTCTATTTGTTTGTAAACATCACTTTGTACAAAATACATATACACACAAAAAGGGCTCCATAGGAGTACCTAGGACATTTTCGGTGCTAACACCTTCCCTCTATGTAACCAACCCCCTTACCTGTGATCTCTGATTTTTATTAGTTTTTATTTGAAAACTTTTGACTATTTGAGTTTTGTTCGTACTTTTTCCCTTTTCCCTTGGAAACAATAAAAGCGCGGTAGCGACTCTTGTTAAATTGATCTCTCGCTTGTCAATAGCTTGATGATCATGAATTTCCCACTACAACGATCTTATATTTTTATTACTTTGACACGATTAGTACAATTGCTATTATTTCATCAAGTTTTTGGAGCCATTTTCGGATTGTGGAACAATTTCAACAAGGCAAATTTTTGTGCTACATTTTAATTTTTGTTACTTTATTTTCTTGAGTTTCTTTTATTTTTAATTTTTTTCTAATCTTATTTAGTTATTGTTAATTAGTGTAGTGCTACAGAGGTTTCTTTTTGTTTTGTTTGTTTATGCAAGGCTCAGAATAGAGTAGCAACCAATTTTTTAAATAAAAACAGTTGAGTTGGCACAGTTGATAAGGAAAGAACAAGAATAAAGAGTCATGACCAATTCACCTAGGCAAACAATGGGAGACTACTGCAGGATAACTAAAATTGGGCGGGTATCTCTCTGGTTCCAACCGGCTAATGCTGTTACTTTTAACACTAAAAATGTTATTCTTGCAGGTTTGAGATATAACCATTTCGATGGAAGTGCTATTAGAGATCCATGGGAGCATTTGATTTATTTTTATGAGACTTGTTCTCTGTACAAGCTAAATGGAGTAACTATGAGTCATATCAAGTTGAGTTTTTTATAGTTTCCTTTAACTAGAAGGGAAAAAGTTTGGCTACATTGTTTACCATGTGGAACCACTCAAACCTTGACTAAGTTAGAAGAGAAGTTTTTAGAAATATTTTTCATTATTGCTCAGTTTGTGGAAAGAAGGGTCGACATCTCTAATTTTGAGTCGGGTGATACAAAATCTCTGCACGATTCCTAGGAAAGATTTAAATTGTTAGAGAGGAGGTGTCCAAATCACAATACGAGTACCTTGGAGAGAAGACACACACACTCTGCAGGGAGAAAAGTTCTAGAGATCGGAAGGAGCATCGAGAAAAATGAAAATTTCACAAATAAACATGATGCTATGCACATGTGTATACTTATGCTGACAAAACAAATGCAAAGAGTGTGAGACTGATAACACAGTACAACAGGATACTCGGCTAATCTCAACAAGATGGAAGTGCTAGCAGAGATTTGTTAGCGATTCTACCAATCTTGCGATCTGATGCTGGGGAAGCTGACATTAGTAGCAACAAGAAAAATATGGCCTGGGGAAGTCATTGAATTCCATTCTTCAGGATCTTACCATCCCTGGGATTGCCATTAACATTTCTCTCTTGTATTCATAGGTTGAGGAAAATACATATCTTTTTTGTAAATTTTCAAAAACATTATTGTTTCGATATTTTTGTTTCGAAAATCATCATCACAAATAAATGAAATTTCATAAACTTAAACAAAATAAGAATAGGAATAAATGGGCAAAAGGCTCAAATTTTATTGATAGAATGGTAGTCCGCAAGTGGCGTGACTCCATGGATTATTACAAAGTTGAAAAATCGTAAATACATGGAAAGGGCTACATTGAAATACAATGACCACTATTCTCCCTAACAAATTTGAATTCCACTATGCTCTGGACTTCGATCGAGGATGACTGAATAGGATCCTGTGATAGGCATTGTTGCTTCAAACGATCAAGTCAGGCATGATACAATTAATTTCCATAATCCCTAACTTTTGTCTGGATTGACTTTTCGGTGTCAATCTATCGGGATGATTACTTTTTGTTTATGTCTCTAATTTTTTCCTGGACCGCGCTTTCAGGTTTTCAATCCACCGAGACGCTCATTTTTGCCTAAGCCGCCCTTTCGGGTTTTCAACTTAGCAAGCTGTTCTTTTATTTTTCTAGGCGAAATATTTCTTGACTGCATCAACATTTACATGACGAGGGAGCTCTTCACCATCCATAGTTGTAAGAATCAATGCACCACCGGAGAAACCTCTCTTAACAATATATGGGCCTTTATAATTAGGAGTCTACTTGCCCTCAGAATCAGTGTTGAAAGACAAGATCTTCTTGCGCACTAGATCACCTTCTTTGAATACACGGGGTTGAACCTTCTTGTCAAATGCTTTCTTCATTCTCTTTTGATATAATTGGCCATGACACAAAGCCGTCATTGTTTTCTCTTCAATCAAATTCAACTGATCATACCTACTCTGACACCATTCAGCTTTAGACAAATTTGCTTCCATCAAGACTCGAATTGATAGGATCTCAACCTCTACAGGGAGCACTACTTCCATGTCATATACAAGAGAGAAAAGGGTTGCCCCTGTTGAAGTGCGGACAAATGTATGGTATCCATGCAAAGCAAACTGGAGCATCTCAAGCCAATCCTTATACATCACAACCATCTTCTGGATGATCTTCTTAATTTTCTTATTCACAGTCATCACAAAGCTCCTTCATCATCTTATTATTCAAGTTTGACCCATTATCAGTAATGATCTCACTTGGAACACCATATCAGAAAATAATTTGATTCTTGATAAATCTGACAACAACCTGCTTGGTCACATTAGCAAAAGATGTTACTTCAACCCATTGGTGAAGTAATCAATAGCTACCAGGATGAAACAATGTCCATTTGAAGCTTTGGGTTCAGTCATACCAATCATGTCGATTCCCCACATAGAGAAAGGCCATGGAGATGAAATAATATTGAGAAGTGTCGGAGGCACATGAATCTTATCAACATAAATCTGACATTTATGGCACTTCTATACATATTTATAGCAATCAGATTCCATTGTCATCCAGTAGTAACCTGCCCTCAACATCTTTTTAGCCATTGCGTGTCCATTGACATGAATACCAAAAGAACCTTCATGAACTTCTTGCATTAACATGTCTACTTCATCTCTATCCACATATCTGAGCAAGACCATGTCAAAGTTTCTCTTGTACAACACACTTTCATTCAAAAAGAAATTGCCATCCAGTCTTCTCAAAGTCTTCTTATCTTTGCTGGATGCCCCAAGTGGGTACTCCTGACTTTGGAGGAAACACTTAATGTCATGATACCAAGGTTTATCATTTGTGACTTCTTCTGTTGCAAACACATGAGAATGTCTATCAAGGCGCATAATTGTGATATTGGGCGTGTCATTCCAATGATTTACTTTGTACATAAAAGACAAAGTAGCCAGAGCATCTACCATCTGATTCTTTTCGCGAGGTATATGATGAAACTCTATTTTATTGAAGAAAGTTGACAACCTCCTTGCATAATATTTGTAAGGAATTAAGCCAGGATGACGAGTCTCTCATTCTTCTTTAATTTGATTAACCACTAGGGTTGAATCTCCGTGCCCATCAAGGATTTTAATTTTTAAATTAATGGCCTCTTCAAGACCCATGATACAAGCTTCATATTCTGCCATATTATTCATACAATCAAACATCAATCTTGTAGTAAAAGGGATATGAGAACCCTTAGGAGTAATAATGATTGGCCTAATTCCATTACCATAAGTATTAACATCTCCATCAAACACTAAACCCCACCAGGATCCAGGCTTTGGTCCTTCTTCAGGCAATGGTTCATCACAATCTTTACCTTTTAAGTACATGATGTCTTCATCAAGGAAGTCAAACCTGATGGATTGATAATCATCGATCGACTAGTAAGCCAAATGATCTGCAAGAATACTTCCTTTAATTGCTTTTTGAGTATGGTACTCAATGTTATATTTAGACAATAGCATTTGCCAACGAGCTATCATTTCAGTCAAAGCAGGATTTTCAAAGATATACTTGATTGGATCCATTTTGGATATCAACCAAGTGGTATGATTGATCATATACTGGCGTAAACGTTTGGCCGACCAAGCTAAACCACAACAAGTCTTCTCAAGCATAGAATACTGAGACTCACAATCTGTAAACTTATTACTCAGATAGTAGATGTCATGCTTTTTTCTACCAGTTTCATCTTGTTGTCCAAGCACATAGCCCATGGACTCTTCTAACACGGTTAAATACATAATCAAAGGTCTTCCTTCCACTAGAGGAGACAAAATAAGAGGTTCAAGCAGATACTCCTTAATGTTGTCAAAATCTTTCTGGAAGTCCTCTGTCCAAACACAACCTTGTTCTTTATGGAGAAGTTTGAAAATTGGCCCACACGTGGCAGTCATGTGAGACATGAATCTGGATATATAATTCAGATGCCCGAGGAACCCTATGACTTTCTTTTCTGTCTTTGGTGAAAGCATTTCTTCAATGGCTCTGACTTTATCAGGATCTACTTCAATACCTTTTTGGCAGACATGAAACCCAATAGCTTTCCCAAACGGACCCCAAAAGTACACTTATTAAGATTCAACCGGAGTTTAAACTTTCTCAACCGCTGAAAGAACTTCAACAAATACTCAACATGATATTCTTCAGTCTTCGACTTAGTAATCATATCATCAACATACACTTCTATCTCTTTGTGCATCATGTCATGGAAAAGAGTAGTCATGGCTCTTTGGTACGTTGCACCAGCATTCTTTAAACCTAAAGGCATCACTCTATAACATAATATTCCCCAGGGTGTAATAAATGTTGTCTTTTCCATGTCCTCGGGTGCCATCTTGATCTGATTATAACCGAAGAACCCATTCATAAAAGAGAAGACATTGAACTTAGTTGTATTATCTACCAACATGTCAATGTGTGGTATAGGAAAATCATCTTTCGGACTAGCTTTGTTCAAGTATCTATAATCAACATACACAATATTGGCCACCCATTGCGGATACTCGGCGGTCACAAGGAAACCAACATCAATCTGCTTCTGCACTTCTTCTTTGATCTTCACTCCCATGCTCCACAATCTCAGAATCCAAACTAGGCATGTCTTGATAAGACTACGCAAATACATTTGAATACTCTCGGAGAAGATCAATCAACCCCTTCTTAACATTTGGACACAGTCGCGACCCAATCTTAACTTCTTTCACATCATCTTCGGAACCCAAGTTGACTAACTCACTCTGCTCTTTGAATGGCTGAATGGTTTTTCCTTCATGCTCAAGAAGACGAGACAATTCATCACTCACTTCTTCATCACTTTCCTCCTCAGCCTCAACCACAGGGAATTCAAAATTTGGAGAAGGAGAAGGATCATTGTATTCAATGGGGTTAGAAACCAACCTGCATAATGATTTGATATTTTAATTTTAGAGAAGTGATTTGTGACCAAATATTATGCAAATGGTCAAATTTATTTATTTATGTTTTTTGTGATTACCATTTTCAGAATAAAGGAAAAAGTAAAAACAAAACATCATAGATGTGGATGAATAGAATTGGATTTTATTGATGATCAAATTTGTAAATGCCCAACAATATTCACTTCTCCCTTAGGCATAGGAGAAGGATTTTTTAAAAACAAATAAAAGTGATTACTTAGATCGATGCATAATAACAGGAATATCAACAGCAGTCTAATTGTCGCAAGCCTTTCCATGCGTCACAAAATTGGTGCAGTCTTCGTCTTCGTCATCCTCTAGCATAGCAACTAAGTGTTGTTCATTTCCATGAATGAACCCTCTGCTACGGAACCTGAGTTGCACATCCTCTGATCTAGCAACCGATGATCCTTGCTAAAAACCCAGACCGGTTCTGTTTTTGTTATCGGAGACCTCTACCACTCACCCCCACTGATCAACAATTCCTTCTTCAACAATCTTCCCTGCATCTTTTAATGAGGACATAGGTGCCCCAACTCTCTTTTCAACAGCAATAGACAAGGCTTGGAACGGAGTTCCAACCTCATCCTAAACTTCAACATAAGAGAAAGATGACAGGTGGCTAACCAACAACGCCTTTTCCCCGCCAACAATGACTAATTACCTATTCTTAACAAATATGAGTTTTAGATGCAACGTGGAGGTAACAACTCCTTCCTCGTGGATCCATGGCCTTCCCAACAGACAACTATAGGCCAGGTGGATATCCATTACCTGGAAAGTAATTTGGAAATCACTCGGACCTATCTCCACTGGAAGGTCCACTTCACCTATCACTGTTTTGCGTGAACCGTCAAAAGCTTTGACGATTACGCCACTATACCTCGTAGGCGCTCCTTGATATGACAACTTTGATAATGTTGACTTCGGTAGCATATTCAATGAAGATCCGAGGTCAACAAGCACATTGGACAAGGCGTCATCTTTGCAATTCTTGGAGATATGCAAAGCCAAGTTATGATTCCTACCCTCCTTAGAGAGTTCTTCATCACAGAAACTGATATTGTTACAAGAAGTGATGTTAGCCACAATATGATCAAACTGATCCACCATAACATCATGTTCTCTGCGCGCTTCTGAATTCATAAGCATAGACAATACTGAAATTTTTGAGGGGGTTTGGAGCAGCTGCTCCACCACATTAAACTCACTTTTCTTTATTAACCGAAGTACCTCATCATCATCATTAGTCTTCAAATTGCTGGATTCACCAGACTGACGCTTTGAAGCACTAATTGGATTTGCTGCAGGCACTTCCACTTTCTTACCAACTGAACAATCTTGTACATCCTTTGGGAACACCGGCCCAAACACGTGACCACTGCGGGTCACCTTAGTAATATCAGCAATGCTCACGACAGAATTGGTTGTAGGTATGAAACCTCTTAACCATCCTTCACCATAGTTGCATTATACTGATAAGGAACACCTTTATCGGATGCGTACGGGACTGGGCCCGCCAACCGTATGACCAATGGTGATACCGACCTTTGGCTGATGCTGTTACTATTATTGCTATCATAATGAATTACCACTCTCTCGGGGTTCTTAAACACAGGAACAATCATATTCACATCGTCATCTACATGACAGGATTGTACAATATGGATCATTCACTCATCCACCAACCACTGGATGCCCCTTTTCACAATCTCACAACCTCTTGGGTTAACACTGCAGATAGCACAACCATCATGGTCATACTCACAATCGCTCACCAAAAAAAATATCCTTATGCATCGTGACCAAGGACCTTTGAATAAAGTGGACATCAAACACTTTGAATTCCCTAGGGCATCCATCTACCATGTTGATAGATGAATTTCCATGAGAGGGCAGTGGGTTAGCTTTCACGTTGGATGCACGGTCCTCAAAAGACACCATTCCACTTTTTACTAGATTCTGGACTTCTTATTTGGGTGGATAGCAGTTCTCAATGTCATGTTCGGGTGCTCCTTGATGAAAAGCACAACGGAGGCCAGGCTTGTACCACCAGGGAAGTGGTTCGGGTATTTGCGGAGGGTTTCTTGGTTGGAGTAGGTTCTTAAGAACCAATGATGGATAGAGTTCTGCATATGTCATAGGAATCGGGTCGAAATAGAGCTTCTTCCTCTTGAAAGTTTGTTGTTGATGATTGTTGGTATTGTTGTTGTTGTAGGTGTTTGTTCGTTGTTGTGGTTGCTGTTGTTGTTGACGTTGTTGTTGAACTAGTACTGATTGACTAGCTGAAAAAACGGGAATTACTGAAGATACTTGATGATGATGTTGACGGGGTGGTTGACTTCTTCTGCTTTGAGGCCTTCTCTGCCTCCCACTAGTTATTGCGTTGGCTTCATTGTCCTTCTTCTTATCAAAACTGCTGCCATATCTTTTACTGGATGATACCTCCTCCTTTGAAAGCCGTCCTTCTCAGACACCTTCTTCTAGCCTCATCCCCATGTTTACCATTTCGGTAAAATCAATAGGGGCACTGATCATCTTCTCATAGTAAAATAAGCTTAAGGTATTCAAAAAATTCTTGGTCATTTCCTTTTCTTCTAAAGGAGGGTTGATTTGAGCAGCGAGTTCCCTCCACCTTTGAGCATACTCTTTAAATGTTTCCTTGTCCTTCAGAGATAGCGATCTCAACTGAACTCGGTCGGGAGTCATATCAATGTTGTACTTGTATTGCTTAACAAATGCTTCTACCAAGTCGTTGAAAATGAGGATGCTCGCACTATCCAACCCCATATACCATCTCAGAGCGGCACCAGTCAGTCTATCTTGAAAATAATAGATCAACAGCTGATCATTATCTGTTTGGGTAGACATCTTGCGGGCATACATCACCAAATGACTGAGCGGACATGTGTTCCCTTTGTATTTTTCAAAGTTAGGCACTTTGAACTTCACTAGAATCTTCACATCCGGCACCAGACAAAATTCAGCAGCACTCTTCCCAAAAAGGTCCTTACCTCTCAACGTTTTCAACTCCTTGCGTAACTCAAGAAATTGATCCTTCATTTCATCCATTTTCACACAAACGTCCGGGCCCTCAGATGGCTCGGAATGATAAATGGTGTCTTCCACACGAGGCAAGGTACGCACTACAGGCGGTGGTACAGACATGACCGGGCTAGATGCCGACATGGAAGCAAATGTAGGTGCAAAACATTCAGGCTTAGAGTTTGGCGGATTTCCCCACGGGAATCTGGCAGGCATAACAGGCGCGAAATGAGCGGCAGTTGCGGGAAGGGTAGCGGTAGCCACCTCTAAAATGACAGTCCCCAAAGGTGGAGGAGTTGCAGGTGTCGGAGAAGACTGGCTCTATGCGGCTAGAACTGACTCCATCATGGCACTTAGGCGGGCGATCTCCTCTTTCAGGTCTCTATTCCCTTGGTCAAGATGTTCCATGATTCTGGAGTGATTGGCGCGAGTATTGTACCAATGAGTCAGCTTGGCTGAAGCACAAACGAAACACCAATGAGTCATATGGCGAAAGAGAAACCTGTTTATGAAAATGATGCATGAAATGCAATGCTTGATTGTTTTTATTTTCAAGGAACTTACTATATTATTTGCAAATATATATACAACAATAATTGCAACAATTTGATATGACCAAAAATTCTCTTTTATTTATATAATTGGAAGGATTACACTGAGTACAATTTCAGAAACCAAATTAAACATACAAGAGAAAAGGAGACTAGTCATCCTAAGGATCCCTAACAACAACGTCAGAAGATCTGGCTGCAGGTGCGTACTTCCTTCGAATGCGTCGAATCTTGGTCTCAAAAGAAGCCTTCATCTGAGTCTTCTCTAGGACACGCTGATCAACAATCTTCTTACAAGCAACGGAAGGCTGAGGCATGCTAGAGGAAGATGAAACCTCCGACTCTCTCTGTATCTTCATCACTTGATTTTCAAGTAGCTCAATGAGTGCATCCTTGTCCTTAGACTCAAGCTGCAACTCCTCATGCTTTTGGCTCAAAGCACGGAAACGCTCTTCACATATATCCTTCTCTCCCTTCATCTTGGCGAGCGCGTCTTCCAACTCCTATACATCTTGGTTAGGAAGAGTTAATGGCTCAACCACAATCATAGACATAGGTCTCTCACAAGGATAAGGCATCTTCAACTCCAAAGCTCTCTTCTTCACCCAAGTAGTGTAAGCTTCCAAAGCTACACAATCGCACGGACCAAGCTCGGATCTTCCTTTCCTATGCATATTATGCCAAGCATGCACAATCTTCTGCTTCAAATGTTGGGGATCTTTACTCTCTTGATGGAAAAGACCTTCTAACAACATGTTATTAGGTTTGTCTCTCAAAGGGAACCCAAGTTGACGACTAGCCAAAGCAGGGTTGTAGTTAGTTCCTCCTTGTGTACCAATGAGAGGCACATTAGAGAATCCACCACAACTATCAATAATCTCCAAGCTACTCAAAGAAGGATCATACCAAACTATATCATCATTAGTGAGAGACATAAGTCTCTGAGACCATCGTAGACATTGTTTGTTCTCCACAAAAGCAGGTGCCTGAGGCAGGTGCGAAATAAACCACTTGTATAGAAGAGGAATACAACAGACAATCGTTCCACCACCCTTAGAATTCCTTAGATGCAAAGAGAAGTACATATCACCTAACAAAGTAGGCACAGGATTCCCAATCAAGAAAATTCTAATGGCATTAACATCAACAAAACTGTCAATGTTAGGGAATAAAGCTAATCCATAAATGAGCAACACAAATATAACTTCAAAAGCATCCACACTACCGGCTTGAGCAAAGGCAGTAGCTTCCTTGATGAGGAAATCAGATGGCAACCCAAACAATCCTCCTTTCTTCACCTAATGCGCCTCTATCTCAGATTTCTTCAAGTGAAGAGCTTCAGCAATAAGATGAGATCTGGGAATCTCTTCCAATCCACTAAATGGAACTTTGTTAGAAACAAGTATTCCCAAGAGATGGGCAGACTCCTCCAACGTAGGCACAAGCTGATAATCAGGAAAAGTGAAGCAACGGTAGAGAGGATCATAGAACTTCACCAATACACTCAAAAGTCCTTCAATCACATCAGCAGACAAGATAGATAGAAGTTTACCATGGTGTTTCTTGAAGTCCAAGGGATCTAATACAAAAGATGCTAGCTTCCTTAACTCTTTCAAGTCGAAACATCTGAAATTGTACTTCTTAGTGTTCCTTCGTCCGTAATCCTTGGTATGAAAATATTTGCAAATAACACCTCAGTCCCTTGAAATTTTCGTGTGATGAATGTTCTGATGCGCATGAATGCATGAATGCAACAATCACAAATAAGGGATCACACACAAGGCAAACAAGCAAAGGTCAAAGGAAGAATCAAGTCATTGTCAAGATCAATCATCCATTTTGGTGGATTATGGTTTTCCCTTATCAACACCCAAGTTCCATTGATATTGACAAGACTTGATTGGATCAACCAAGAATCAAGGGTTTGTTGTAAGTCACGAGCATGAAGTATAGGTAAGAACCATACCAAAGGAGTGAACTAAGGATAAAATTTATAGATCATGTTCTAAAAAGTTCCCATAGTCTTAATTCCATCTATCGGATATTATAAGTTAAGATGACTGACTCATCGACCCATAATATTCTCAAGAGAAACTCATCTGAGTGTAGTATCGCGTAACAACTATTATCAAGTCTACACTTGAACAGTCTCCGCACTACGTCCTAAATAGGTCCAGAGGGGTTAAATGTTCTACGATCCTCAGCTTTTCGGACCCCAAATTAGAGATAGTAATGCCTAACCACAAATACTTGTGTCACATTTCCAAGTCCAAAAGGGTCTCCACTGAGAAGATGGATCTCAAGCCAACTTGTTAAGGACTACTCCACACAAGTCGAACATGACTATACCATCCTCTTATCTTAATTTCACTCAAGTTCGGGTTAGAACTTATCTCACCACTCAGAGATCACCAAGCACAACAAGCAGATTATATCACACAAACAAATATACATACATCAAACATACAATTATATACACAAAAAAAGTAGGATAAACCCACTTGAGACTACTCCCCAGCAGAGTCGCCACTTAATTTTTGTAGCGGTAACTTCATGATCGTCAAGCTATGGACAAGATAGACATAAAATAAACAAGAGTCGCCACCGCGCTTTTATTATTTCCAAGGGAAAAGGGAAAAGTACGAGCAAAACCCAAAGATAAGAAGTTTTAAAATCAAAACTAATAAAATGTCAAAGATTACAGGTAAGGGGGTTGGTTACACAAAGGGAAGGAGTTAACATCCAAAGTGTCCTAGGTACTCCTAGGGAGCCCTTTCTTGTGTGCATATGTATTTTGTATAAATGATGTTAGCAAACAAATAGAATGGGGGGATGAGAAAAGAATTCATTAATTATATTTTTGTGTTTGACAAGACCTTCGGACTTGTGCCTACGTACCAACATAAAAATGAGGGATCAAAACCTCGTAGTTGGTGATACAAATTTCAAAGTGGATGCATTGCTTTTAACAAAAATGAGGTTTGAAAGGCACAAAGGCCTAGAAAATGGTTTGAATGAGTTAGTTCTTTTTGGCCTATTTTGAAAATTTTAAGTCAAGTATAGGTAAGTTTATTTACATGTTTATTTAAGAAAAGAAATTTTAAAAATGCAATGGCACAAGGCCAAAGTTTCTAGTTTGCAAAATGGTTCAAGTTAAAAAAATAAGTACATTCAAAGAAGTTTTAAAAGGAGGGAGAGAATTCTGGAATTTAAGAGATGGGGAGGATCTGAAGAGACTAATCATAAGCATAAATTTAAAAGTTAAGAGTTGAAAAGATCTGACCAATGGGTTACAATCCAATAGACAAGAATGTCATATATGTTAGATGCCCAAAAGTGCTTATTTGAGCTATCAAATGTGGGCATCTTTCACTCCATTTCCTTGATAAAATGTTCGAAACCACCTTTGTTTTGGATGAAATGCAATTCAATGATAAACGATCTTGGTACCTTTGATTTGTGTGTTATTGTGCAGAAAGTAGGCATGAAATAATAGAAAGTGAAGACACAAGAAATTTGGCAAAGGGATCAAAGAAATCAAGCATTCATCAGCTTGCTCGCTAGGCGAGGGCTGTGGTGAAGGACTCGCTAGGCGAGCCTCCAGCAAAAGCCCAGTGAAAAGCTCCAGTATTTTACAGTGGCAAACATGACCACACTCGCTAGGCAAGCTTCCAGCGAGGTGTGTGGCGAACACGTCCAGACTTGGTGAAAAGCGCAACCAGCACTCACTCGCTAGGCGAGCCTTTAGCGAGCTCCCAACGAGCATTCCAGTAGCAAAACCTCTCAAGCTCGCTGGAGCGAAGGTTGGAGCGTGCCCTTCGCTAGGCGAAGGTTTTGTTCGCTCAGCGAACATGACAGTCTGTCAATGGTTGTTTCTCTGGGCGCAGGTGCCTTAGGTGCCTCATTTAGGGGCTCGCTAGGCGAGCCATTCTGCTCGCCTAGCGAGCATGACAGCCCAGTAGCAGCTCTATAAGTAGCAAGGGCTACTTTTTGGAGCCATACCTCATTTTTCCATACTTTTGTACTTTTTCTAGATATTTTACAGCATTGTTCCAAGGATCTTTTGTGACCTAAAAACCATTTTTCTTCATCTCTTAACCATCTTTCACAAAAAGAAGGTGGATTCCTATCCAATCTCGATTATTCGACTCGGATGTTGATCAACCTTCTTCCGAAACTTGTTGACCAAGCTACCATGAAAATGAGTTGCTAAGTCCTTCATTTTGTCAAGGTTAGATGTAGATGATCATTAGCTTTGTGTGTAAATGTAAGGATCTTCATTTGTAAACTCTTTAATGGTGAATACATGGTGAAAACTTTGTTCTTGTTGAAAACTCTTTGTGTTGGTTTATGATCGAGAGATGTTTACCAACTCTTAACCTAGGTTTTCATCCAATCTTGTTTGTTAGCTAGAGATAGTAATGAATGATTTTGTTCACCATAAGGTTGAACCAAAAAGTTGTCATTTTGATAGATTGTGTTAGAGATAAACAATGGATCAAAATGGGAAAACTCACAATGTGTGTTAGAGATAAACACATTGGGAGGACTTTGTGAAATAGTTTATCATCTAAAGGAGTTTATAAGTTTTGTTGATCTAACATATACATGCAAAGTGATCGTCGAACCCTAACTTTGGCAATATTTCTCAAATATTCAAACCAAAACTTTTACCGTATTTTATTACACTTTTATGCAAGATACCGTGACAAATACCAAAACCCCATTGTTACCTTAAGCTAAGAATTAATACAACTGTCAAAAGGCGGTGATATCTCACAATCCCTGTGGATACGATAACAAAAACCCGACACTTAAAATTACATTCAACAAAATGGCGCCGTTGCCGGGGATTGTGAATTGATATTGCGAGCATCGCAATAGTTGTTTAAGTTCTAGCTTTCGAATTTTTGACTTGTGCTTGTAATTTGTTTGGTTTAGTGTGCAGCTTACGTTTTATGCGAGGGAAAATCCCTGTGGACGAACTTCTTTTTGATCCTGAGATCGAGAGAACCGCAAGGAGGCTTAATAGCAAAACGAGACGTAGGAGCCAACAGGCTAGACAACGTCAAGAGCAAGGAGAAAGTTCTTCTACCACAAATCCACCACCATTCATACCTAACATGGAGCCACCACCACCGCCTATTTCTACTCCATGCATAAACAGTCCAAGAAACACTGCTCAGTTTGCCAACCACATGGGAAGGCAAGCTGAGATGAAAACGGGAACTCTCAATTTATTATATGGAAGTCCATTCACCGGAATGGACCATGAAGATCCCTTTGCTTTTCTCACGAAGTTTTATGAGTTAGCATTGGCGGCCGGAGTGGATCAAGTTCAGGAGCTACCGTTACTCAGAAGATTATTTCCACACGCTTTGCTCGGCAAAGCAAAAGATTGGTACCTAGATCAAACACCAGCCGTCATGACAGACTGGAACGTGTTAGAAGAGAAGTTCATCGAAAGATTCTTCTCCCATAACCGGTTCATGGAATCCAAGACGGCCATCTCAGTGTTTGCGCAAGGAATCAATGAATCCTTAAATGAAGCGTGGGAAAGATTCAAATCCATGCTTCAGAAGTGTAAAGGGCATGGATTTGATGAGATGACTCAAATCCATATTTTCAAAAATGGACTTCAACCAAATTGCAAGACGTTGTTGGATGCTACCTCGGGTGGCTCTTTATTGTCTAAAAGTGCTGAAAAAGCTACAAATATCATAAATCGAATGGCTCTAAATGATCTTCAGAGTCAAAGTCGAGGCAACTCTTTGAAAAAGCCGGGAGTGCTTGAACTAGGGACGAACGATGCCATCCTTGCCCAAAACAAGCTCATCTCACAACAAGTGGAACTCTTAACGCAACAAATAAAAGAGTTGAGGGAACCTTCTAAAGCTAAAAAAATAGCTTGTTGTGAGCTTTGCAAAGGTGAGCATGACACCGGATTCTGTCCACCTCCGGGGTTCGAAGATGTAAACTACATGGCAAACCAAAGGGACTACCAACCGAGACAACAACAACAACAACCTTATCAACCAAACCCTCAAAATCAACAACCACATTTCCAAGGGAACCAAGGGTTCCAACCTAGGAGTAACTATTACCATAACCAAGGTTATGGAGGTGGTTCTTCTAGCCGTCAAAACCCTCCCCAAAATCCTTATCAATCTCAACAACCGCCGGTCGTAACTTCTAAGTTGGAAGAGACATTGACGCAATTCATGCAAATGTCAATGGCTAACCAAAAGAGCAATGACGCGGCCATAAAAAATCTCGAGACTCAAGTTGGGCAACTTGCTAAGCAACTCGCGGAACAACAAACCGGTCCTTCCTTTTCGGCAAACACGCAAACAAATCCTAAGGAGCATTGTAAGGCGATCACAACGAGAAGTGGGAAGGAGTTGATGAGTGAGAATAACAAAAGAGTTGAGAGTGAACAAAGAGAGAAAAATAAAGAAAATGAGAAGGAAATAGTGGAGGAAAATATTGATGGTGAAGTGGGGGAGTGGAGTGAGGAGGAAGAAGTTGAAAATAACGAAAAGAATGGTGAAGTTGAAAAGAAAAAAAGTGTGGAGATTGAGAAAAATACGAGTGATGAAGTAATGGGGGAGGAAGTGAAAAAGCCTAGATGGAGGAGTTCTAGAGTTGCAAAGGGAAAGGAGGTAGTGAGCACTACTCCAATCCAAAACCTTCCTTATCCTCATGCCCCGTCCAAAAGGGAGAATGAACGACATTACGCTCGGTTCATGGATATTTTTAAACAACTACAAATAAACATTCCGTTTGCCGAAGCCTTGGAGCAAATGCCCAAGTATGCCAAATTCATGAAGGACATACTTACAAAAAAGCGGAGGTATACGGAACCTGAGACCATCGTCCTTGATGCGAGCTGTAGTGCTATTATTCAAAGGACGCTTCCAAAAAAAGAGGTTGATCCGGGAAGAGTTACTTTGCCAGTTAAAATTGGAGATGTCTATGTTGGGAAAGGACTAATTGACTTGGGGTCGAGCATTAATCTTATACCTTTGTCAATTATAAAGAGGCTTGGCAACATTGAAATTAAGTCCATCCGAATGACGTTGCAATTGGCGGATAAGTCGACAACCCATCCTCATGGCGTAGCCCAAGATGTTTTGGTTAAAGTCGACAAATTCTTTTTCCCGATCGATTTTATTGTTATTGATATGGAAGAAGATGACGATGCTCCGCTCATCTTGGGCCGACCGTTCATGAAAATCGCGCGAATGATGATAGGCGTTGATGACGGTTTAATGAAGGTGAGAGTCCAAAATGAGGAAGTAACATTCGATCTATTCGAAGCAATGAAGCATTCAAAAGATAGAAATGATAGCTTTCGGATCGATGTGATCGAAGAAGCAGTTTTGGAGGTTTCTAGGCATATTCATGAGATATCTCCTATGGAGTTAGCTCTTGACGACTCATTGGAGGTTTTCACCGTTGAAGAAGAGCAAGCTCTTGAGGAATGCTTAAAGGAACTTGATAGTTTAGACGAACTACAACCGTGGGAAGTTGAGGAAGAAGACTTGAAGAAGGAGGTTACTGACGAAAAAGCGCCTATTGAATTGAAAATACTACCTTCTACTTTGAAGTATGTATTCCTAGATGAGACCGAAGCAAAGCCGGTCATCATAAGAAACCTTTTGACAAATGATGAAGAAGCCCGCTTGATCCATGTGCTAAAAAAAAATCAAGAAGCCATGGGTTGGACTCTTTCCGATCTAAAAGGAATTAGCCCTTCCTATTGGATGCACAAGATCTTGATGGAAGAGGATTTTAAGCCGGTAGCTCAACCAAAACGCGGCTTAAATCCTACCATGAAGGAGGTTGTTCGAAAGGAAGTTGTAAAGTTGTTGGATGCGGGAATGATTTACCCGATCTCGGATAGTCCATGGGTTAGTCCCGTGCATGTGGTTCCGAAGAAAGGTGGAATTACCGTGATCCGGAATGACAAGGATGAATTGATCCCTACTAAAGTTGCAACGGGGTGGCGAATGTGTATTGATTATAGGCGGTTGAATACCGCAACTCGAAAGGACCATTTTCCACTCCCGTTCATGGATCAAATGCTGGAAAGACTCTCGGCCCAACAATACTATTGTTTCTTGGATGGCTATTCCGGGTATAACCAAATTGCGATTGACCCGGCCGATCATGAAAAGACGGCTTTCACATGTCCGTTTGGAGTGTTCGCGTACCGAAAAATGCCCTTTGGGTTGTGCAATGCACCGGCGACTTTCCAACGATGTGTGCAAGCCATTTTTGCCGACCTTATTGAGAAAACAATGGAAGTCTTCATGGATGATTTCTCGGTATTTGGTGGATCCTTTAGTCTATGCTTGGCAAACTTGAAAACGGTGCTTGAACGATGTGTAAAGACCAATCTTGTGCTTAATTGGGAGAAGTGTCACTTCATGGTGACCGAGGGGATCGTGCTTGGCCATAAAGTCTCTTCAAGGGGGCTTGAAGTTGATCGAGCTAAGGCTGAAGTGATTGAAAAGTTACCTCCTCCGGTGAATGTGAAGGGAATCCGAAGCTTTTTGGGGCACGTCGGGTTCTATCGGCGCTTTATCAAGGACTTCTCAAAGGTGGCTAAGCCTTTGAGCAATTTGCTAGCTAAGGACCAGGTATTTCTCTTAACCGATGAATGTTTGCAAGCTTTTGAAACTTTAAAAGAAAAATTGGTTACCGCTCCGATTATAGTCGCTCCAAATTGGAATTTAAATTTTGAGCTAATGTGTGACGCTAGCGACTATGCAATTGGAGCGGTACTTGGCCAAAGAAAAGAAAAAAAAATTCATGCGATACATTACGCAAGTAAAGTTCTTAATGAGGCTCAAATTAACTATGCCACAACTGAAAAAGAATTACTTGCGATAGTGTATGCGCATGAAAAGTTTAGATCTTATCTTATAGGGTCTAAAGTCGTAGTGTATACCGACCACGCGGCGATTAAATATTTGCTCACCAAACCGGATTCGAAGCAAAGGCTCATCCGTTGGATCCTCTTGATGCAAGAATTTGATGTTGAAATCAAAGACAAGAAAGGATCGGAAAATTTGGTGGCGGATCATTTATCCCGCTTGGTGAATGTGGAGGTTACCGCGTCGGAGAAGGAAATCCGGGAAGAATTTCCTGATGAAAAACTGTTCAAAGTTCAGGTTAGGCCTTGGTTTGCAGACTTTGCGAACCACAAGGCTAGTGGTTTTGTGCCTCCCGACCTAACATCGAACCAAAAAAGGAAGTTTCTTTCGGATGCCAAGTATTACGTATGGGATGACCCGTACTTGTTTAAGTTGGGTAGTGATAACCTTTTAAGGAGATGCGTTACTGGCGATGAAGCGCAGAGCATCCTTTGGCATTGTCACAACTCGCCTTACGGCGGACACTATAATGGGGTGAGAACGGCCACTAAAATCCTTCAGTCGGGATTTGATTGGCCCACTATTTTCAAAGACGCACATACCCATGCGTAAAGTTGTGATAGTTGCCAGAGAAGCGGTGGGATTGGTAAGAGAGACGAGATGCCTCTCCAAAACATCTAAGAGGTCGAAGTATTTGATTGTTGGGGCATTGATTTTGTAGGACCATTCCCACTCTCTTATGGTAACGAGTATATGCTTGTCGCAGTTGATTACGTTTCTAAGTGGGTTGAGGCGATTGCCTCACCTTGGGCGGATGCGAAAACGGTGATAAATTTTTTGAAGAAAAACATATTTTCCCGTTTCGGAACCCCCCGAGTGTTGATAAGTGACGGAGGGTCACACTTTTGTAATGCACCGTTGGAAAGCATTTTAAAACATTACGGTGTATCACACAGAGTGGTAACTCCGTATCACCCACAGGCTAATGGGCAAGCCGAGGTCTCTAATCGTGAGATTAAGAGAATTCTCGAAAAAACTGTGTCAAATTCGAAAAAAGAGTGGTCACAAAAATTGGATGAAGCGTTATGGGCATACCGTACCGCCTTTAAAGCTCCAATTGGCCTAACTCCTTTTCAATTGGTGTTTGGTAAAACTTGCCATTTTCCGGTTGAATTGGAGCACAAAGCCTTGTGGGCTCTGAAATTTTTAAATTTTGAAAATGATTTGGCCGGTGAGAAAAGGAAGGTGTAACTGCTTGAGTTGGAAGAGATGCGCAATGCCGCATACCACTCAAGTTGGTTGTACAAAGAAAAGGTAAAAAAATACCATGACAAAAAGCTCCGAAAGAAAGAATTTGTGCCCGGACAATTGGTCCTCTTGTTCAATTCCAGGTTGAAGTTATTCCTCGGAAAGTTGAAATCAAAATGGTCCGGGCCATTTCGGGTCAAAGAAGTTAAGGAGTACGGAGCTATTGTCATTGAGGACCTAGAAAAGAAGGACAGTTGGACCGTTAATGGCCAACGTTTGAAGGTTTATCTTGGCGGTCATGTGGATCGCGAGAGCTGTGCTATTCCGTAGGATGCTCCTCTGTGAGCATCACACCGTCGAGCTTAGCCGACATTAAACAAGCGCTTGTTGGGAGGCACCCCAACATTGTAAGTATTTACAGTTTTTCTGTTCTGTTGTAGTGAGATTCCAATTGTTATGTGTAGCACCTCAAATTTGCACCTACCTTTTGTACATACATTCTCATATTAGGTCATAGCATTAACATAGTCCACTGCATAGCATTGCATTGTCCTTTGCCCCAAGTGCAAGATCATCAGTCAGATTAGGTCAAACTGGTCAGGAGGTCAGTCAATCAAGCAAGCAAGTGAATTTCTCAATGAGACAAGGCCCTAGGGTTGGTCCAACATGTTCACATGACCTAGGGGTCCTTTTGAAGTGATTTGGTCAAGGTTTGATTGCTCAGAAGTCATCAGTCAGTGTGCAGTCTACCAGAAACCCTAGAAAGTCAACTGTTGGTCAACTGTGCATTTAATCAGTGATTTGATGGTGGGAATTGGTTTGAGAGGGTTCATTCATGTCCATATAAGCCTCATATAACATTTCAAACATCATCATGGAAGAAAATAAAGTCAGACAAGAAATTTCCAAAAATAGAAAGTTGACCTGTAATTGGAATTTGCCAAAAATGGAAAGTCTTGATCCTCAAATTTACATCATGATATAAGCTTCAAATGAATTTTTGCCCAACATGAAAGTTGAAGATCTTGTTCTCCCATTTCCAAAAAGTCCAAGAACACTCAATTCCCATTTATGGTTGGCAAGTTATGATCAAATCATTCTCAAACATTTTTGAACTTCAAAGTGGCATATCTTCCAAACCATTTGGCCAAATTGGGTGGGTTTTTTTGCTACAAGTCACATTTGATGCCCTCTTTCCAAATCTTCCATCACAATTTACCAAAAACTCACCAATCAAAATCGCACTTTTTGAAGTGGTTTGAATTATTTCAAGTAAGGTGAAAAAGTGACTTTGCAAATTAACCAATTCCAACACCTCCTACCAATTGAAATGGTTCAGAAAACTCATTTGGAATATGTTTGAGGCCCAATTCGCAGCTTTTGGCTCATGCACATGCAACTTGAAGTAAAATGCACAAATTAGCAAAAACACACTTCATTAGCAATTTGGATTACATTTCCACTAACCATGATTAACCAACCATAAACAGAGTATATATGTCACATATTCTCTCTGAAAACCCTAGCACACAATTGAAAATAGACCATAAACCATTTTTCTCTAAAACTCTCTCACTTTTCCATTTGAATTTTTCTTGAAAAATCTTAAGAGAGTTCGTGTTCCTAAGCTTGCTTCCATCATTTGCCAACCTTTGTCAACCTTTTGCAAGCACAAGAACCCAGCTGTAAAGCCTGCTTCACTACTGTTTTGAAGAAGCTCTCCCATGGCAGAATTTGTTTGAAGCTAGAAGCAAGGCATATGAGCACTCCATACTTGACCATTCATCATTACAAACTTGAAGGAGCATCTGTTTTGGCCTTTTGCAACCAGAAAACCACAAATCACCATTGTTCTTCAAATCTGGTATGGTTTTCGAATCTCTCATTTTCCAAAATCATGTTATGCATTATGTAGATCTTGCAATGCTGATTGTTTTGAGCTTTACATCGTGAAAAATGGTTGCATATTGAGAGAGATGTTTGGATCCAAAGTTTCATATGTAAATGTGTTTTTGCTTGGTTCTCTATTGTTAGCATAAATTAATGAAAATGATTGTTGGATTCGTGATGTGTGTTGTTAGCTGATTCGATTGATGTATTTACTTTCCATTTCTGGGCAAGAAAATTTTTCACGTTTTGGAGGAAGATGATGATGAACACTGTTGCCATAAACCCTAATTGCAAATGCCCAGATTTCTGTTTCATTCGCGTTTGCATGTTGTGACCCTGTACCATTGCCATGCACCAATCACCGAGTGACACGCCTATTTTTAGTACGCTGCGTTTCATTAACATTTCCAAGTAATTTCAAAAATGCCATTCTGTGCCATTAAACCATTAATTCATGTTATTTTCTTCAATATTCATTTCATTTTGTGACCAAACTTACAAAATTCATAAGTCATCCAATTTTAATCCAAAATTAATGAGACTTTTTGCAAATTGTTCATCTCAATCTCTAGTTTATTATCATATTTTTTCCAGAATTTTTACATGAATGGATTTTTAATTGTGCTAGGGTTTTGTTCATGTGTCCATTTTTTGTACACTTTGCCAAATCAATTGTGAAATGATGATGCTTTATCCAATGGCTTCCAAATTTTTTGTGCTCAAACTAGACACATTCATGGTGATTTTGGTATAGAGTTTGTGAATTTATCATTTCTGGTTTGTGAGTTATGATTTTTTTAATTAGGGTGTGACAATTTGTGTCACACCATTGATGTCCAACTTTTTGATTTTTTCTACCTTGCCTAATGAACTCAATTTGGTCTGATTTTTTGCATGAACATGCTTCTAGATGTTGAGAATATGTATGAATGTTTCTGGAATTTTGGAATGCATTTTCTATTTGATTAATAATTTCTCCCTTGTTTGACCAAAATGTTGACTTTTGTGACACTTGATGCCATTTGTTTTGTGAAATTCTCATACATTATTGGATGAACATGAAATTTGACATGTGATTGGTAGACATCTTAAGGTTTATTATGGTGTTAGTCCCATTCATTTCTCATTTGCTATCACTGATTTATGATTTATTCAAGTTGGTGCATGTTTGGTTGACTTCTTTGAGCATGTTTGAACTTGCCCTGCATTTCTGATTTTCATTTCCCTACTTCCCATGATCCAATTGAGCTGAAAATTGGTGTGCTTTCCATGCTATGGATTATGTTTGATCATGATTTATTTGATGATTTTTGGAATTATTTATGATTGGTTTTGAGTTGAATCTTGCTGTTGACTTCTATGAGCTTCCATATGCCATGCTTTGACCTAATTTGCTTATGAAATGATGATGATGAATGATATGATTGTGGAACCAATTGAGTTTGCTTCTTGATTGTTTGAATATGATTTTGATTGGATTTCACTTGCTGTTTTGACTTTCTCATCCCCTTTTGACCCTAGGCTTGTCCTAGTGGTCCTGTTGCTCATGTTTGAGTTCATTTTTTCAGGTTAAGAAGCAATTGCCCAAAGAAACTTATACAAGTTGAATGAGTTTTAATTGATTATCATGACTAACCTGTTTGTTTTGTAGGTTGCTTGGCTCACATGCTTTGAGCCTTGTGCATTGCACATTTAACTGATTGTGTAGACTGTTGATCCTTATCTCATTTTGCTTTAACTTTGAGTTGTGTACTGATTCTGTTTGACTGGTTTCAGGTACCATTAGTTGCTTAGTTCTTTAAGAACTTGCTTTGCTTTGCTTAATAGCAATTTGCATTGAGGTATAATTTCTCATCTTCATGTAGTCTGGAAGACCTGGCCTGTTACTTGGCCAGGCAACTGTCTGAAGTCCTCCTTAAGAGGCAATGTTTGTGATTGTTTACATTTGTCCTTGTATATAGTCAAAGACCTCCTAAGTGAAGAGGCAATTGGCAGAACCCAAGGGATATGCAATCTATCCCCTGCTATTCTGTGTGTCATCTGCTTTGCTCACACCACTGTGTTGATGCATTGCAGATACCAACCCAAGATCTTGTACAATTGTACAGTTGAGTCAGTATCAAATGTGTAGAAGGGTTCCCACTTTCTGGACCCACACATTCTTGTCTTAAGCTCTCCCAGGCCAGGGATAAGAGCTGTGAAGTCTTATCTTCACTCACGTTTCATCTGCTTCACCTTAGCCCCTCAATGGCAAGGTTAAGAGCTAACACTACCCAATTCCAGTGGTTTGTTTGTTGAGGTTGATATGACCCCTCGACTAAAACCTAACCTTGATTGAGCCCATTGTTTGCATATAGTGTGTGTTACTTGTGCTTGTGTGTTTGCTTGACTTGCTTCCTGTGCAAGTTAGGTTTGGTTTGACTTGCTTCCTGTGCAAGTCAGGTGTGGCTTGCTTCCTGTGCAAGTCATGATTAGGATAGGCTTGCTTCCTGTGCAAGTTAGCTAGAAACCTTAACTTATGGATGATTTGCATGATAACATCTAGGCTCGAGTCGTAGTCTCCCTAGTTGTGTCTCCCTCTGTTATCTGGTTAGGCTAGTCCTGTGTCCCTCCGTAGGGGAACTACGTCGCCCTGATCCTCATACCAGATGAGGTACGTAGGCAGGAGATGAGCTGATCTCTCCGGGCGCCCTTTTGTTTTGTTTGTGTGAGTTTTCTTCTCCTTTTCTGGTTGGAGTCCGACGTAAGTCCAGCGATTGGCAGTTGGTTTCCTGTGTGTGTTTGTTGGTTCGGATGCTGATGTAAGTCCAGTGATTGGCAGTCAGACGTTTTCCTGTGTTTGTTTGTGTGCGTGTTAGCCGAGCTACGAATGCTCTGATTCTCCTTCGTCCAAGGAGATACGTATGCATAGGAGGCGATATCCTAGCGAGCATGTGTCGTTTCCCCAGTCCGAACTACTTCTACTCTGATGTCTATGCCTGATAGACTAAGTAGGCCCAAGATGCGAAATCCTACCGAGTCAGTCTTGTCTGTTTTCTCGTGTCTCTTTCAGCCAGTGTGTGTGTGTGTGTGAGCAGTGTTTTTAGCAACCATTGTCCTTTCTATTGTGCGTGGATCCCGTCGAGTACGACGGATGCGTAGGGGTGCTAATACCTTCCCTTCGCATAACCGACTCCCGATCCCATTCTCTTTGGTCGCGAGACCATGTCTTCTCCAGGTTTACTCTGAGCGTTTCCTTTCCCTCTTTTGGGATAAATAACGCACGGTGGCGGCTCTGTTGTTCTTGTTTTCCCGCCGGTTTTTCGCGTAATGCGACAGCTGGCGACTCTGCTGGGGACAGATAGAGAAGTTGACCTCTTGCTGGTCCATCTTCCCTAAGCGAGTCTCTCCTAGCGCTCTCTAGGTTAGGGTTTTGGTTGCTATTTGCTATTATTTATTGCATGCATGATTATTATGTTGTATATATGTGCATATCTATTTGCATGCATCATACTATCATTTTGGTGTCCTCTGTACAGGTGGTTCTCTCCGTTGGGGTGGGTGTTCTGAGTGAGGCCCAATACCCAGGCCTGAGTATACACCTAGGATTAGAGTGGTCTCATGTTTCTTCACATGTTGTACGATATGATGAGGAGACATGTCACCACAGCCGGACGAGGTTCATTTGAGAGAGTCCTTCCGGGTGGAGTTATTCCGCTTAGGTCGGATTATCTCTTATGAGCTGTTGATTTCGGTGACCGTTCTTTCCCGGATCTTTGGTTTAGACGATCTTAAGAGAGCTACAACGGCACACCCGAGAGGGCAAACCCGTTGAGTATCTTTGCCCGATTGTTGACACCCTTGTCCGCCTTAGGATGACCTTGTTAGAATTCACCTGTGAGGGGAGGGTTTGATCTCTACAGATACGGTTTCTGCCAGTGATGCTGTGATGGTGACTTTGGTTCAGCCGAAGTTATGGACATTTATTTCTGGGACGCCGGAGTTCTGTCCGTGGTTTATCAGCGGGTTCCGTTTATTTCGGATCCCCGGGTTGAATTGAGAGTACCGGTTCAGAGGATCAGATTATCATCCGTTCAGTGGACGTTCCTGTGATGATAGTGATGTAATCTCCAGTTCCGTTTATTTCGGAACTCCCCAAGTCGGATTTATGGTGACCTAGTCCTTCAGATAACTTTGACTGGTTCAGAAAAGCAGAGGGTCTTCAGATGACTTGGTGGCACAGTAGCCTGCATTCATGCATTTGCATCATATTATTTCACATTCATTTGCATTCAACTCATGTCTGTCCGTACTCGAGGTCCATTATTTTTAAATCAAGACTCAGGTTGAGAGACATCCAGATGTCAGAATGTTGTTGATAAAATTTTATCTGTCTCGATGAAACCGGAATCAAAGGACAGAATATTCCTGGTACGGACAGACATTGCATGTGTGTGTCATACTAACCCATTTGCTGTTTTGGAGGTTTCAGTATTCAACCGGTGCACATAGCTCGTCTGTTCAGATAGCCTGCTGGGGGTCAACAAATTCAAGCCGATGGATCTTCCCAACACCGATATCCTTGAACTGAAAGAGATGATGAGGGACTTGTTCAGTGTTGTGCAAGGGCTTGCCTTGGGGCAAAAAGTCATGTCTGAGAGATTGGAAAAGATTGAGAAGTGGCTGATAGTGGAGAAAGTTCAGGGGAAGGCTCCGTCCTCCGAAGTGAACGAACCTTCTGGTACTGTAGCAAAGAAACCCTCCGACAGTGGTCCATTCAAGAAGGAGGTTGAGCCAGTTGGTGTGCCCGCAAAGAAAGAACGTAGTAAAGATCGTTATCACCCTTATGCTGCCACTATAACCACTCCTGTCAACAATCCACCTGCTCAACAGCAACAACTGCCACCTCAACAGAAGACACCGAGAGCTAAGAGCCGGGTGAGGAAGGAGAAGGAGGATCGTCAGTTTGAGGATCCACCCGTGACTTATTCCCTTCTGTTCAGGAGGTTGAGGGATCTGGGATTAGTTCAACCGAGGATCTTGATTCCTGTAGAATAGCAGCGGAGGCCTGCCAACTATGATGAGAGTGCCAAGTGCGAGTTTCACTCTGGAGCACCCGAACACAGCATTGAGGGTTGCAGAGCTTTTAAGCATATTGTCCAAGATAT
This sequence comes from Lathyrus oleraceus, assembly GCF_024323335.1. Classification (NCBI taxonomy): domain Eukaryota; kingdom Viridiplantae; phylum Streptophyta; class Magnoliopsida; order Fabales; family Fabaceae; genus Lathyrus; species Lathyrus oleraceus. The sequence continues at coordinate 206,050,141 of NC_066583.1, forward strand.
GGTGGACTCCAAGACTATCAGCTTGGGACAGATAATGAATGAGGATGTCAACCCCGTACCCAGGCAGGGTCCCGTAAAGGTAAAGATGGTGAAAAAGAACAGGAGAGAAATGGAAGTGACTGAGGAGAATCAGTTAAAGGTTCCAATGTCTGTGGTTCCAAAATCTCTGATGCAGGATGGAGCTTTCCCTGTTGTTGATATTCGTTGTGAGACCGTCACCAAAGAGGGGTGTGCATTGATAAAAGACACGACCCAGAAGATGAAGAAAGTAGAAATGGACGATGTAAGATGTAGAGCACCCAGTCTGGCAGTTGAAACCGTCCAGGTGGAGAATGCCCTTGTCGCTAAGAAAGAGAAGAAGCTGTCCATTTCTTCTTATAAACAAGCTCTAGAGGTGGTGAAAAACAAAGAGGCCCAAGGCTGGGGAAGGATCATTGACATCGTGGTAAAAGCAGACATGTTTGGGGTCGGTTATCAGCCAGATCAAGAGTCGTCTAGACCAAACAGAGGATGTCGTCCACCATACACCTTTGTCAGTGCAGGAATGCTGGATCCTGATCGTGCCCGTTCAGTGGGAGAGGATGTCGACAGTCACCGTGAACTCGAGTTGTGGATAAAGTCGTGCGTACCAGGCAACGGGAAGGCCTCCAAAAGCGTCACTGTCACTCATCCAGAAGTGTAGTATTTTTGTGTTTTAATCTTGTTTGCATGAAAGCCATACGTTTTGCCCGAAGCGTACTGGTCCATTGTAAGGGCCACCTCATGTGTTTCATTTTGCAACATTTTGCATCAGTAATAAATGGATGTTTTTGTAATTAAAGGCAGTGTTCCCTGTTTTTCGCTTATTTTTGCAGTTTTAAAAACAAATAAAAATGGCAATGTTTTGGGTTCTATTTCCTTTTAATTTTGTCTCGTTCCAACCTCAAAAGTGGTTACTCTCATGATCTCACCGATAACAATTTGATTACACCTCTGTATGACTTCGACAATCCGATCTATCAGGCCAAAGAAGAAGGCGAAGAAGATTGTGATCTGCTGGAATTAGCCAGGTTATTGAAACAAGAGGAGAAGGTGATTCAACCGCACAAGGAGCGATTCAAGATTGTTACTCCAAGCTCCGCCGAGGTTAGAAAGTGAAAAGTTGAGGCCGCCTCAGAGGCAAGTCAAGAGCAGAATGGTAGCCCTTTTTGAAAGAGCAGGTTGATATGTGTGCCTGGTTGTATCTAGATACACCAAAGTGGGATACCAATGTTTTGGGGCATAAACTACCATCAGGAGGAGACTGTGCAAAAGCTGAGGCCGACAAAGGATGAGAAAGAGAGAAGGTGTGAATAGACTATCAAGATGCGAGCAGAGCTAATCTGAAAGATGGATTCCCGGTACATCACAATGAGGTATTGGTTGATTATATAGCTCAGGTCTCAGTGTTTATCTTCATGGATGGCTTCCTGGGCAAGACCAGATTTGAATTGTTGCCAGATGATATGAAGTAAACCAGGTCCATCACACAAGGGGCACCTTCTTGTTCTAAGGAGATGTCGTTCAGTCACAAGAGGCCGGTGCCACGTATCAGAGGTCTACGGTGACTTTGTTTCATGATATGATTCATCATGAAAGCGAATACCATGTTGATGACATGATGGCAAAGTCCCAAGCAGAAGAGGGGCATCCGGTGGATCAAGTTGTTTGACAGGTAGAGATAACTCATACTGTTGAGTTCGAATCAATGCACTTATGGAGTGTTGTCCAACAAACTTCCGAGGCATGTTGTGAATGAAAGAGGAATCGAGGTTTTTTCTGCAAAAAAAAAAAAAAAAAAAAAAAAGCCTGAACCGAAAAAAAAGAAGAAAAAATCAAATGGACAGGCGGGATGATGATTGCCAAGGGGCATTTGGAAAAAAAGAGGATAAATTGCAGGAACTTCTGATTCTGATGCTTCCCAGGAGGATGATTGTTAATCTGGTACTTGATAGCCCTCGAGGGGTCTATGAGGTGCGTATTGGGTCAGCATGATTAGTCTGGTCGAAAAGAGTATGCAATTTACCTAAGCAAAAAGTTTATCGACTGTGAAACAATACACTCACTGTTCGAAAAAACTTGATGTACTTTGGCATAGGCTGCTCGCCGACTGAGACATTGTATGTTGATTCATACCACTTGGTGGATGTCCAAAATGGATCTGATCAGGTGTGTGTTTGAGAAGCTAGCAGCAACCCACAGAAGGTTATCGATCAAGGAAGTTTGAGATCCCTGATGAGGACATCCCGAGGTACTCAAATCGAAAGATTGGGAGTGACCGATCCCGGAGGAGGGGCCTGGCCCTGAATCCGAACGGATTCCGATGTCTGATGGGGAAGTTAGGGTGAATGAGGTAGTGCCTCCCGGATCACAGTCGGTTGCGCCAACATTGGTGATTGAACATAAAGTCTGTATCCTAGGTACTGAAACTCGGGATGTGCATCTACTGGGGCAGTGTCTTCCTCACAGGTGTATGGGAAGGAATTAATGCTACCATCTAATGTCCTGATCAGAGAAGGCTGAATGGATAAAGACTCGGTATGATACGGCGAGCCCAACTGAGGAAGATGGGAAGTTACTTGTCATGGGGCAGTTGTACCCAGTGAATGAAGCATGTTATTGACCGAGAAGTGTGACCTCGTGCGTACCACGTAGAAGAGTTAGTTGAAAAGGATCCTTCCTCCTCAAGACGATTGTGGGGCAAATGGATAAACAGTTCTGAATGTCCATTCGTGGTCAAGGAGGTTTCCTCTGACAGAACCTTGCTGTTGACGACCACGGATGACGACGATTTTCCATCCCCTGTGAATGCGGACGCAGTTAGAAAATACTTCGTAGAAAGAGACCCGCTGGACGAAAAAAAAAAGAAGAATAAAGAGTCCAGGCAAAAAATGGGCATCCCGGCGAACCAAGAAAAAAAAAGAAATAAAGGTTCGGGCAAAAGTTAGGGATACGAAAAGAAAAAGAATTTGTACACCCGACAAGTTGAAAACCCGCAAGGGCGACTTGGGCAAAAAAGGGTATCCCGGTGGACTGAAACCCGAAAGGGCGGTCCAGGCAAAAGAGGGAATGAAACGAACAACTGCGTCCAGCATGATCGTTTGTGCTCATGATGACTTGGAGAATCTTCGACAGAGACCGATCGGAAGCGTCTTGTTCAGAAGACAGAAAGTGCGGAAAGTCTTGAGGACATATGAGGTGTAACTGAGTGGGAACCCGATGAGATAATGGTTTCACATTGCCACTAGGATAGAGTTTTTTCTGTTGTGTGCAATCACCTATTTCCAGGGTTTGCTTCCTGTGTGTTGCTCGATTATGAGCCATCTTTTGTTCCAATCAATAAAGCGTGTGTTCGGTCAAATAAATTTTGTTTTTGTGTCATTACCGCTTTGATTATAAAAACATCCGTTTATTTTGATAAGAATATTTGCATTTTGAAATATAGAGGTCCCTTCCGATACATGCTTATAAGATTGAAATCTGGAAATCTTATTCGGAAGTTTGAGTGACCTAGGCATTGAAATATTGAAACGCCTGGGGCATGCCTGGGGCACGCTTTTATCTGGAGACCTCTTGTGCAGGTACTGTTAGATATCTTCATTCACTTGCCGGTGGTAATGTGAACCCTTTTGACAAGAGATCCCCACAGAACCTGATCAGGGGCAAGGAATAGACTTTCGGTGAAAAGACGGTGAAGGGTTACGACGACGATCCTGGAAGGTTAATCAAGAAGACTCTTCAAAGTCTGTTAATTGGAAAGTATGTATAAACACCAGGGGTTCGATCTCCGTGGAGTGCGGGGGAGTTGGGAATACAAGATGATGGAGCAGAAAAAGTCCAGATGAGTCTGGGAGATTATTAAAAGTGGAAAATCGACACTGTGGGTGGATGATGAATACCAGTGTTCGACAAGCCAACCGACATCTCTGTCAAACAAGTTGTATCTCCCCAGTGGGTTGGAAGTGTGGTCTCCCCGGAAGATTTGAGATCGGTGTCTCTTTAGCGAGCCTAAAGGTTGTCACGTCCCCAATGGGAGTGTTAGGGGCTAGAATGTTTCTCAGGGTGGAGGACGTTTCCCCGGCCCAAGCCAGTATTGAAGACTATTAGAGTTATTTCCCCTGCAGAGATGTCTATGGACAGTACCTTCTTCCCCCAGCAGATCTAAGGATTGCTTATCCCCAGCAGGCCTGTGCTTGCAGATTTCCCCAGTTGAGAATCCCCGTTGAGCGCCTGACAACTATTTCCCCCCGGGAGTTCCCCAGCGGAGTCTACCAGTAGACTGTTTGTGTGTTCCCCAGCAGTTGGGTTTGTGATATTGTTATCTCCAGCGCGGCCGTGAGTGTTTCTCCCCGGCAGGTTTGTGGAGGTTCATCTCCAGTATGATTTGACGTGTTATCATCTCCAACAAAGTTATTACTCTCCCCACCAGGTTTGTTCTCCTCAGCAGAAGGGTGTGGTTTTTTTCCTCAGCAAGTTCCCCGAGTGGAGCGGGTTTCAACGAAATATTTCTCCAGCAGAGTTCATCCTACCAGTGGATTGGACGAGTTTCCGTAGCAGACTGGTATCTGCATCCCCAGCTGAGTTGATTCTACCTGTGGATTGCATAGGTCATCCCCAGCGGAGTAATAGATATTCCTCATAAGCAAAGTTTATCTTGTCTAAGGATTGTTTGAGTCTTCCCCAGCGAAGTTGCTTTATCATTCCCCAAGAAGAGTTCCCCGCAGAGTATTTTCCCCCAAGAAGAGTCTCCCCACAGAGTCGGAGTATCTGATCATTTTGGCTCCCTAGCTAGGGTTCATTTGCATTTTGCATATAGTGATCATTGCATCCTCAAAAATCGCGTAGCATTTCCATTCATAAATAGAGCATTACGCCATAGAAAAAATTCAAACATATGCATTCATGTGTTCGAAACCTTCAGACCATATCCCCGGCAAAGGCGGACTTTTGTTCAACTTGTACAGCATGTTTGCTACAGTTGCTCCTGATGGCGTTCAGGATTATTCCCCACAGAGGTTTATTTCCTCATCCGTTGGTAAAAAGAAAGCCTGCTTCTCCCCAGTGAGACCCCCCGCAAGTGTTCAGCCTTGCCCTGTCATCTTGTGGATGTCAGTATCCCGTCAGCACTCGCGTGTGTTGTCTTCTTTGGTGTCGGTAAACACCATCTTTCGGTGCTTTCCCAGTCATGCGTAAGTGTCTGGTCTTTTGATGTCTGTAAACATCATCTTTCGATGTTCGTAACGTCGTCCTCCTTCCCTAGTGAAGATTTCTCCTCTCCGTTGGTGTCGATAAACGTCGAGTTTTTCCCGATCATCCGTTGATGATTTGGTTGTGTTCACTCTCCCCAGTAGAGTTTCCTCCTCTCCGTTGGTGCCGATAAACGTCGAGTTTTTCCTGGTCATCCGATGATGTCTAGTTGTACCCTCCCCATGTGGATTTACCTCTCCGTTGGTTTCGATAAACGTCGAGTTTTTCCCATTCGTCCGTTGACGTCTGGTTGTATCTCTCTTTTTCCCATTCATCAGTAAATGTCTGGTCGATCTTTTTGGTGTCTGTAAACATCATCTTTCGATGTCTGTAAACGTCGAGTCTTCCCATTCATCAGTAAATGTCTGGTCGATCTTTTTGGTGTCTGTAAACATCATCTTTCGATGTCTATAAACGTCGAGTCTTCCCATTCATCAGTAAATGTCTGGTCGATCTTTTTGGTGTCTGTAAACATCATCTTTCGATGTCTGTAAACGTCGAGTCTTCCCATTCATCAGTAAATGTCTGGTCGATCTTTTTGGTGTCTGTAAACATCATCTTTCGATGTCTGTAAACGTCGAGTCTTCCCATTCATCAGTAAATGTCTGGTCGATCTTTTTGGTGTCTGTAAACATCCTCTTTCGATGTCTGTAAACGTCGAGTTTTCTCCCATTCATCCGTTGATGTCTGGTCGAGTCCTCCCATTCATCAGTAAATGTCTGGTTACCTCTCCGTTGGTTTCGATAAACGTCGAGTTTTTCCTGGTCGTCCCCAGTTGGTTACCTCTCCGTTGGTCTTGGTAAACGTTGAGTTTTTCCCATTTCGTCCGTTGACGTATGGTTGTATCTCTTCCAGTCATTCATTAATGTCTGGTTACCTCTCCGTTGGTCTTGGTAAACGTTGAGTTTTTCCCATGTCGTCCGTTGACGTATGGTTGTATCTCTTCCAGTCATTCATTAATGTCTGGTTACCTCTCCGTTGGTCTTGGTAAACGTTGAGTTTTTCCTAGTTGTCCGTTGGCATCTAGTTGTGATTTCTTTTCCCATTCATCGTCGTTGCGATGTCTGGATGTGGCCGTACCCTTTGAACAAACAAAAACCAAAAAATACCCAGTAATAAATATCAAATCCCAGTGGACGTTTCCATTGTTGGATCCTTGTATTGTGCAAATTCTACGGTTCTTGGTATTCAATCCCTGTTTACCCTGGAAGTCTGACAGCCGTTGCTCTCATCCATTCGGGTTCCCAGTTGATTGAATAGGGGCAGCTATAGCACCTCAAATTTGCACCTACCTTTTGTACATACATTCTCATATTAGGTCATAGCATTAACATAGTCCACTGCATAGCATTGCATTGTCCTTTGCCCCAAGTGCAAGATCATCAGTCAGATTAGGTCAAACTGGTCATGAGGTCAGTCAATCAAGCAAGCAAGTGCATTTCTCAATGAGACAAGGCCCTAGGGTTGGTCCAACATGTTCACATGACCTAGGGATCCTTTTGAAGTGATTTGGTCAAGGTTTGATTGCTCAGAAGTCATCAGTTAGTGTGTAGTCTACCAGAAACCCTAGAAAGTCAACTGTTGATCAACTGTGCATTTAATCAGTGATTTGATGGTGGGAATTGGTTTGAGAGGGTTCATTCATGTCCATATAAGCCTCATATAACATGTCAAACATCATCATGGAAGAAAATAAAGTCAGACAAGAAATTTCCAAAAATAGAAAGTTGACCTGTAATTGGAATTTGCCAAAAATGGAATGTCTTGATCCTCAAATTTACATCATGATACAAGCTTCAAATGAATTTTTTCCCAACATGAAAGTTGAAGATCTTGTTCTCCCATTTCCAAAAAGTCGAAGAACACTCAATTCCCATGTATGGTTGGCAAGTTATGATCAAATCATTCTCAAAACATTTTGAACTTCAAAGTGGCATATCTTCCAAACCATTTGGCCAAATTGGGTGAGGTTTTTTGCTACAAGTCACATTTGATGCCCTCTTTCCAAATCTTCCATCACAATTTACCAAAAACTCACCAATCAAAATGGCACTTTTTGAAGTGGTTTGAATTATTTCAAGTAAGGTGAAAAAGTGACTTTGCAAATTAACCAATTCCAACACCTCCTACCAATTGAAATGGTTCAGAAAACTGATTTGGAATATGTTTGAGGCCCAATTCGCAGCTTTTGGCTCATGCACATGCAACTTGAAGTGAAATGCATAAATTAGCAAAAACACACTTCATTAGCAATTTGGATTACATTTCCACTAACCATGATTAACCAACCATAAACAGAGTATATATGTCACATATTCTCTCTGAAAACCCTAGCACACAATTGAAAACAGACCATAAACCATTTTTCTCTAAAACTCTCTCACTTTTCCATTTGAATTTTTCTTGAAAAATCTTAAGAGAGTTCGTGTTCCTCAGCTTGCTTCCATCATTTGCCAACCTTTATCAACCTTTTGCAAGCACAAGAACCCAGCTGTAAAGCCTGCTTCACTACTGTTTTGAAGAAGCTCTCCCATGGCAGAATTTGTTTGAAGCTAGAAGCAAGGCATATGAGCACTCCATACTTGACCATTCATCATTACAAACTTGAAGGAGCATCTGTTTTGGCCTTTTGCAACCAGAAAACCACAAATCACCATTGTTCTTCAAATCTGGTATGGTTTTCGAATCTCTCATTTTCCAAAATCATGTTATGCATTATGTAGATCTTGCAATGCTGATTGTTTTGAGCTTTACATCGTGAAAAATGGTTGCATATTGAGAGAGATATTTGGATCCAAAGTTTCATATGTGAATGTGTTTTTGCTTGGTTCTCTCTTGTTAGCATAAATTAATGAAAATGACTGTTGGATTCGTGATGTGTGCTGTTAGCTGATTCGATTGATGTATTTACTTTCCATTTCTGGGCAAGAAAATTTTTCACGTTTTGGAGGAAGATGATGATGAAAACTGTTGCCATAAACCCTAATTGCAAATGCCCAGATTTCTGTTTCATTCGCGTTTGCATGTTGTGACCCTGTACCATTGCCATGCACCAATCACCGAGTGACACGCCTATTTTCAGTACGCTGCGTTTCATTAACATTTCCAAGTAATTTCAAAAATGCCATTCCGTGCCATTAAACCATTAATTCATGTTATTTTCTTCAATATTCATTTCATTTTGTGACCAAACTTACAAAATTCATAAGTCATCCAATTTTAATCCAAAATTAATGAGACTTTTTGCAAATTGTTCATCTCAATCTCTAGTTTATTATCATATTTTTTCCAGAATTTTTACATGAATGGATTTTTAATTGTGCTAGGGTTTTGTTCATGTGTCCATTTTTTGTACACTTTGCCAAATCAATTGTGAAATGATGATGCTTTATCCAATGGCTTCCAAATTTTTTGTGCTCAAACTAGACACATTCATGGTGATTTTGGTATAGAGTTTGTGAATTTATCATTGCTGGTTTGTGAGTTATGATTTTTTGAATTAGGGTGTGACAATTTGTGTCACACCATTGATTTCCAACTTTTTGATTTTTTCTACCTTGCCTAATGAATGCATTTTCTATTTGATTAATAATTTCTCCCTTGTTTGACCAAAATGTTGACTTTTGTGACACTTGATGCCATTTGTTTTGTGAAATTCTCATACATTATTGGATGAACATGAAATTTGACATGTGATTAGTAGACATCTTAAGGTTTATCATGGTGTTAGTCCCATTCATTTCTCATTTGCTATCACTGATTTATGATTTATTCAAATTGGTGCATGTTTGGTTGACTTCTTTGAGCATGTTTGAACTTGCCCTGCCTTTCTGATTTTCATTTCCCTACTTCCCATGATCCAATTGAGCTGAAAATTGGTGTGCTTACCATGCTATGGATTATGTTTGTTCATGATTTATTTGATGATTTTTGGAATTGTTTATGATTGGTTTTGAGTTGAATCTTGCTGTTGACTTCTATGAGCTTCCATATGCCATGCTTTGACCTAATTTGCTTATGAAATGATGATGATGAATGATATGATTGTGGAACCAATTGAGTTTGCTTCTTGATTGTTTGAATATGATTTTGATTGGATTTCACTTGCTGTTTTGACTTTCTCATCCCCTTTTGACCCTAGGCTTGTCCTAGTGGTCCTGTTGCTCATGTTTGAGTTCATTTTTTCAGGTTAAGAAGCAATTGCCCAAAGAAACTTATACAAGTTGAATGAGTTTTAATTGATTATCATGACTAACCTGTTTGTTTTGTAGGTTGCTTGGCTCACATGCTTTGAGCCTTGTGCATTGCACATTTAACTGATTGTGTAGACTGTTGATCCTTATCTCATTTTGCTTTAACTTTGAGTTGTGTACTGATTCTGTTTGACTGGTTTCAGGTACCATTAGTTGCTTAGTTCTTTAAGAACTTGCTTTGCTTTGCTTAATAGCAATTTGCATTGAGGTATAATTTCTCATCTTCATGTAGTCTGGAAGACCTGGCCTGTTACTTGGCCAGGCAACTGTCTGAAGTCCTCCTTAAGAGGCAATGTTTGTGATTGTTTACATTTGTCCTTGTATATAGTCAAAGACCTCCTAAGTGAAGAGGCAATTGGCAGAACCCAAGGGATATGCAATCTATCCCCTGCTATTCTGTGTGTCATCTGCTTTGCTCACACCACTGTGTTGATGCATTGCAGATACCAACCCAAGATCTTGTACAATTGTACAGTTGAGTCAGTATCAAATGTGTAGAAGGGTTCCCACTTTCTGGACCCACACATTCTTGTCTTAAGCTCTCCCAGGCCAGGGATAAGAGCTGTGAAGTCTTATCTTCACTCACCTTTCATCTGCTTCACCTTAGCCCCTCAATGGCAAGGTTAAGAGCTAACACTACCCAATTCCAGTGGTTTGTTTGTTGAGGTTGATATGACCCCTCAACTAAAACCTAACCTTGATTGAGCCCATTGTTTGCATATAGTGTGTGCTACTTGTGCTTGTGTGTTTGCTTGACTTGCTTCCTGTGCAAGTTAGGTTTGGTTTGACTTGCTTCCTGTGCAAGTCAGGTGTGGCTTGCTTCCTGTGCAAGTCATGATTAGGATAGACTTGCTTCCTGTGCAAGTTAGCTAGAAACCTTAACTTAGGGATGATTTGCATGATAACATCTAGGCTCGAGTCGTAGTCTCCCTAGTTGTGTCTCCCTCTGTTATCTGGTTAGGCTAGTCCTGTGTCCCTCCGTAGGGGAACTACGTCGCCCTGATCCTCATACCAGATGAGGTACGTAGGCAGGAGATGAGCTGATCTCTCCGGGCGCCCTTTTGTTTTGTTTGTGTGAGTTTTCTTCTCCTTTTCTGGTTGGAGTCCGACGTAATTCCAGCGATTGGCAGTTGGTTTCCTGTGTGTGTTTGTTGGTTCGGATGCTGATGTAAGTCCAGTGATTGGCAGTCAGGCTCCACGTTTGCCTGTGTTTGTTTGTGTGCGTGTTAGCCGAGCTACGAATGCTCTGATTCTCCTTCGTCCAAGGAGATACGTATGCATAGGAGGCGATATCCTAGCGAGCATGTGTCGTTTCCCCAGTCCGAACTACTTCGACTCTGATGTCTATGCCTGATAGACTAAGTAGGCCCAGGATGCGATATCCTACCGAGTCAGTCTTGTCTGTTTTCTCGTGTCTCTTTCAGCCAGTGTGTGTGTGTGTGTGAGCAGTGTTTTTAGCAACCATTGTCCTTTCTATTGTGCGTGGATCCCGTCGAGTACGACGGATGCGTAGGGGTGCTAATACCTTCCCTTCGCATAACCGACTCCCGATCCCATTCTCTTTGGTCGCGAGACCACGTCTTCTCCAGGTTTACTCTGAGCGTTTCCTTTCCCTCTTTTGGGATAAATAACGCACGGTGGCGGCTCTGTTGTTCTTGTTTTCCCGCCGGTTTTTCGCGTAATGCGACATTATGCCCTTGCTGAAATGTACCTGGAATGCTGTCTTTGAAAAGACAAATGTTGTCATGCTCGCTTGATGCTCGCTAGGCGAAGCAGTAGCGAACAGATTCGCTAGCTGCTCGCTAGGCGAAGCAGCAGCGAGCGCTGCGTGACAACAATAATTTAAATTCTCAGCAGGCCACTCAATTTGGGCCAAATGCATTTTTCCCTTTTAAAACTCTGAACCGAAACTCTCACACACCACTCTCACAAACACTCTCACATTTCATCTCAAACTGTAAACCCTAGCATTGCATCCCTAACCTCCTCTGCATTTCAAATTCAACTGTTCTCAAAATCAGGTTTGCCTCTTCTTCATTGCTTTCTGTTTCTTTCTATTTCCAAAAATGCTTGAAATTTCATTTACATGAGACATTTAGGATGAAGTTGTGGAATGGGAACTTTAGGTTTTGCATTGGGAATTTTAGGTTTTGAATGTGGGAATTTTAGGTTTTGCATGAGGATTTGTAATTACGTATAGCATAGAACGATTCTTTTCCTGTTAGACCATTTTGTTCTGAAATTGACACCATGAGCACTTGGGTTTTGGGAAAATTTCACTGAAAAACCTGCAGAACCCAAAAACCCGTAAGGTTCGCTAGCAACTCGCTAGGCGAACCAGAGGCGAGCATTCGCTGCCACTTCGCTAGGCGAAGCAGCAACAAGCATGACAGTACTGTGAATTTTGGTTTTGCTGTCTAATCTGTTTTGTGTGTGTTGCTTCCTCTTTATGTTTTGCAGATGGAATCTAGATCCGGCGCTTCAAAGAAGAGAAAGGGAGGGAACACTTCCCGTCCCGTAACAATACAGTTTGATACCGACAAATTTGTCGGGGCGAAGCAGGCCGCAAGGTACATTGCTTTGGAGAAGCGGAAAATTCTACCGGAGAAGAGATTCATCATCAACCCTAAAGGCACGAACAGAGCATTCGCCGGGTTAATTGACACGAAGAAGTGGGATCGGTTAATTAACCCCTTGGAGCATTATGATATTACAACGGTGCGTGAGTTCTATGCGAACGCACTTCCTGATGATGACGAGCCATTTACTTGGACATCTAGAGTGGTCGGTCGTCCTGTTGCTTTTGATCGGGATGCTATTAACCGCGTCCTTGGGGAACCGCTCCAACTGGGAGCCGAGGAGAGAGACACCTACCATACAGACTTACGGCTTCACCGGGATATTGATGCAATCTCTGCTGTCCTGCTTTTAAAAGGGAAATTAGTTGAGCTGAACCCATCTGGGGTTCCTATGAGATACCACAGGGAGGACATGACTCCCTTGGCTCAACTGATCCTGCTGTTGGTTCTGACAAACATCCAACCCAAGTTCCACACTTCTACAGTGCCGATCCCAGTGGCACACTTGGTACACTCTATCCTCACTAACGTCCAGATCGATGTGGCGAGGATTATTGCTTATGAGCTTAAGTCCGTGATTGAAAGCAGGCTAAAGTCGAGGGCACGTGTGAATTGTCCCCTGGCTTTCCCCTGCCTAATCATGAGTTTGTCCATACAAGCGAGGGTGAGGCTACCTTCTAGGGGTCAAGTAAGGATCCCGCCACCCATCGATGACCGTTACGTGGCCAAGTATTGGAGGGCGAAGAATGTTAGAGGTAGTGCAGCTGCTGAGGGTACCCGGGCTTCTGATGGTCCTGGTACTTCTACTCTCGGACCAGATCCTTACCAGCAAGCTGTCTGCACTTACAATTGGGACTGGATGGCGGCTACTCAGCGTGCCATGCTCAACATGCACGATTCTATGCAGCGGTTACAGCTGTAGGGAAGTGACCCCACCGGTGATCACTCATTGATAACGCGTGAGCAATTTCTGCTTAACGCTAACTGGCCTGTGGACAGGCCTGTGTTTGGTGAGGGGGCGGGTGCTGGTGCGTCTTCTGGTGCTGCTGATGGTGATGGTGATGATGATGATGAGGCTACCGTTTCTGAAGCCGGTAGTGAGGAGGCTGATGAGTTCGTGGAGTGCTAAGTTATTTTTTTTTTCATGTTATGTTTTATTTTGATTGTATTTCCAGATTTCTGTATTTTGATTTTGGCTTTGTACTTTTGGGGTGTTTTGTCCCCCATGAACAAATTTAAATTTTGAGTTAATATTATTATTTATGTTTTAAATTTTGTGTGTTTTAATAAATTTTTGGTTGGTTGAGTGGCAAACCTTCTAGATTGGTTGCTCCTCAAAGAAGTATCCAATGAAGGTGCATCCGAGCTTGGATGGCAATGATAAGAATAAACAAGTGAATAAGGCTAAGGTACATGGTTACCTCCGGCTAAAATTTTAGAATGCACTAAGAACTTCACTCTATTTTGTAATTGAGTATTGTCTTTTTGCAACATAATTGAATGAATGTTTCATCTAGGACTTAAAACCACAAATTGTGAGGAAACCTCCATTGTACACTTAAATGCTGGATTCTAATAAGTTTTGTTGATTCATTTGATTCATGCTTTGTCTTTTATTATTGTGAATATGTGGAAGCAATTAGAAATGATCAAGGCACTTGTTTTCTATCGAGCACGACCAGTTCTAAATGCAACTTACCTGTGAGCAGAGAGAGTATTCGTTAACCCCTTTGAGCTTAAACAGTTGAATCTCAGCTTGAAATAAAGCGAGATTTCAAAAATCTTTTTTTTTACAACCCGGAAAATCTTGATTACTGTTCTTTTGCCGTAAAAAGTAAGAGCATTCACTTAGGGTGAGTAAGAAATAAGTTGGGGAGAACGAAAATGAGAATCAGTAAGTGCCACAACTCTTGAAAAACCGATCAAGCATTGAAAATAAAAATTAAAAAAGAAAAACATCTGTTTTGTAAATATGATGTGAAAGAAAAGAATGCTTTCTTGGAAGAAAAATAGTGAAAAACAAAAATTGAGTTGTGAAATAAGAGTTGTGAAGGGTTCAAATGAGAAACAAATGGAACGAAGTTGAGATGTGTAAATAATGTACAATGAATGTCTCTTTTGCATCGGCAATTTCGTTTTCAATGGCCTTAGAAATGACCCTTGTTTGTTAACCTAACCAAGCTTCAACCGAAAAGTCCTTAGTGATCTCCGTGCTTCCACATTACCATTTATAATTGTTAGACATTGTATGAATCGAATTGATTTCTTCATTATTTGTTAGAGAGTGAGATTATTCCCGCGGTTGCAAACGCGTAAATTCTTCAAACCTTATTCGAAGAGGAAAGATAGGGTGATTCATTCAAGATAATATTGTTGTAGATAGATACATATTTCGCATTGCTATTAAGTTTTAGTTCTTGTGTATTATTTTATTCGAACCGTTGGAAATTTGTATCCGCTGATACGCTTGTGTTTGAGCCGTTTTATCCGACTTCGGAGAAACCCTTTTCTTAAAGCAAATCCTCTTGTCCTTCAAGGGGCATAATTTGCTTGAGGACAAGAAAGAATCTAGTTGGGGAGAGTTGTTAGATTCCCAAAAGTGCTTATTTGAGCTATCAAATGTGAGCATCTTTCACTCCATTTCCTTGCTAAAATGTTCGAAACCACCTTTGTTTTGGATGAAATGCAATTCAATGATAAACGATCTTGGTACCTTTGATTTGTGTGTTATTGTGCAGAAAGTAGGCATGAAAGAATAGAAAGTGAAGACACAAGAAATTTGGCAAAGGGATCAAAGAAAACAAGCATTCATCAGCTTGCTCGCTAGGCGAGGGCTGTGGCGAAGGACTCGCTAGGCGAGCGTCCAGCGAAAAGCTCCAGTATTTTACAGTGGCAAACATGACCACACTCACTAGGCGAGCTTCCAGCGAGGTGTGTGGCGAACACGTCCAGACTTGGTGAAAAGCGCAGCCAGCACTCACTCGCTAGGCGAGCCTTTAGCGAGCTCCCAACGAGCATTCCAGTAGCAAAACCTCTCAAGCTCGCTGGAGCGAAGGTTGGAGCGTGCCCTTCGCTAGGCGAAGGTTTTGTTCGCTCAACGAACATGACAGTCTGGCAATGGTTGTTTCTCTGGGCGCAGGTGCCTCATTTAGGGGCTCGCTAGGCGAGCCATTCTGCTCGGCTAGCGAGCATTATAGCCCAGTAGCAGCTCTATAAGTAGCAAGGGCTACTTTTTGGAGCCATACCTCATTTTTCCATACTTTTGTACTTTTTCTAGATATTTTACAGCATTGTTCCAAGGATCTTTTGTGACCTAAAAACCATTTTTCTTCATCTCTTAACCATCTTTCAAAAAAAGAAGGTGGATTCCCATCCAATCTCGATTATTCGACTCGGATGTTGATCAACCTTCTTCCGAAACTTGTTGACCAAGCTACCATGAAAATGAGTAGCTAAGTCCTTCATTTTGTCAAGGTTAAATGTAGATGATCATTAGCTTTGTGTGTAAATGTAAGGATCTTCATTTGTAAACTCTTTAATGGTGAATACATGGTGAAAACTTTGTTCTTATTGAAAACTCTTTGTGTTGGTTTATGATCGAGAGATGTTTACCAACTCTTAACCTAGGTTTTCATCCAATCTTGTTTGTTAGCTAGAGATAGTAATGAATGATTTTGTTCACCATAAGATTGAACCAAAAAGTTGTCATTTTGATAGATTGTGTTAGAGATAAACAATGGATCAAAATGGGAAAACTCACAATGTGTGTTAGAGATAAACACATTGGAAGGACTTTGTGAAATAGTTTATCATCTAAAGGAGTTTATAAGTTTTGTTGATCTAACATATACATGCAAAGTGATCGTCTTACCCTAACTTTGGCAATATTTCTCAAATATTCAAACCAAAACTTTTACCGCATTTTATTACACTTTTATGCAAGATACCGTGACAAATACCAAAACCCCATTGTTACCTTAAGCTAAGAATTAATACAACTGTCGAAAGGCGGTGATATCTCACAATCCCTGTGGATACGATAACAAAAACCCGACACTTAAAATTACATTCAACAATATATAAACCCAAATTTCCATTGGACTTTAGAATAAAGCAACAAACAATGCACAATATATCAACTTGAAGAGCAAGGCATCAAATAAAGATATCCATATCCAAGCTTAGCAACTCCATGATCTTCTTCAAATTTGCCCATGTAGCAGATGAATTCCACAATGCCATAAGTCACAAGTTTAAAGTAACAGCTTCACAATGATCATGTTGCAGATGAACTCAAATGGATCTTCAATGATGTATCAGATGAAGTTTCAGATTACAAGTACTTGGTTACATGAAAGTTGGCATTGGCCAAGTCCTTTGCATAGGTAGTGTTGCCTAAATTCTAAATCCAATTGTCTCAAATCAACCAACAGTCCACACAAGATGTTTTTTAGGATTTTTGTTCTTATTATGTATATTAAAGGCCAAAGACCACACAAACAAACACAATATATACAAGAAAAAATATATCACAAAATATGGTCCAAATGGACAAAGTGAAAATGACATTAACATAAACAATTAGAATGGTATGAATAATGGCAAATGGATAAGGCATAAAAATAAAGTGCATTAAAGTAAACAACTTGAAATTAAATGTTAGTTGTTAATGGGTTAGGAGTTAGTATTGCTTTTGATTTTTATTTTAAGTCATTCTTTGGAGAACACTCAACCCACTTATCATAAGCATGAACCCTTGAACCAAGACATCTTCCAAAGGAAGGAAAAAGGCCAAGTTTCCACATAATACCATGAAAGAGGGGAGACTTACAATCTCACTAACTAGAATGCTATGCCTTTGGTGTCAAGAATTTAGCACTATGTTAAGCCATTGTAATTGGACTTATGTAGAAGTCACAACTATTTGAGGCCAAGCAATAGAATCTTGGTGTTAATGCATATTAGAGACATAGTATAATGAACTATGCTCATGAAACATACCACACACAAAAAGAATATGCAAAAATGGTGGGCTAATCTCATCCATACTTATGTTGATTTTGCAATCAACTAGCCTTAGGATATGGAGATATCATAGGTCCATAATATGAATGCATAAAGAAGGGGAATGAGATGAAGAGGGGGGGAGGGAATAGATCAAAACTCAAATTGGACAAAGGAGGACTTTTACCAAATTAAGATCATTCATTCATTTTGGGAGATGGAATGTACATTCCATCAATCCCCTAAATTCAATGATCTTAACTTAACAAAGTCAAATCAACCTTGACCAAGGCCCAACAACACAAGTCAAACTCATACGAACAATCAAAATGGCTCAACATAATTATTTGACATTTATTCAATTTAAAAATACTAAAAATAATCCATTAAATTAAATCTAGTTTGTCAAATTCCTAAAATCTCATCAAAACACCAAATAAATGGCCATGAGATTTATCATAGGTCAAACATGGTCAAAGGACCTTGGAGAAAAAATTTCATAATTTTTGGAAACTCTAAAGTATTTTTAAACAATTAAAAATAATCACAAAATCAATTAAATCATGAAAAATATTAAAAATGATCCAAAACATAATTTTAATTCATAATGTGGAAGAGGATTTTATTTAAATTTTTTTGGTGAAACTCTCATATTTTTTGGATCAATATAAAAATTATTATAAATTAATGAAAATCAAAGGAATAAAATGAAAATCAGAAAATACAAAAAAACGTGGACCACTTGATCTCCCTCATTAATTGAGGTGGCAGATCAAGTGGTCATCTTTCTATATATGTGGAGTTAGTTAAAATTGAGGTCAGATTCGTACTCTACGCCATTTTTTCTTTCAGATCATGTCCTCCTTTTTCATTTATGTGATGGTGATGACTGAACCAGTCCGGCGAGATTCGCATGAGAAGGTGACCGTTTTTTGGATCATTATTAATATTTTAATTAGGAAGATCAAGTGGTTCACGTTTTAGCGTCATTAGATTTAGGGGATTGATGGAATCTCCGTCATTAAAATATAAATAATGATCCAAAAAAACGGTCACCTTCTCAGGCGAACCTCGCCGGACTGGTTCAATCATCATCATCACATAAATGAAAAAGGAGGACATGATCTGAAAGAAAAAATGGCGTAGAGTACGAATCTGGCCTCAATTTTAACTAACTCCACATATATAGAAAGATGATCACTTGATCTGCCACCTCAATTAATGAGGGAGATCAAATGGTCCACGTTTTTTTGTATTTTCTGATTTTTATTTTATTCTTTTGATTTTCATTAATTCATATTAATTTTAATATTGATCCAAAAAATATGAGAGTTTCATCATTTTTTTAAAATAAAATCCTATTTCATATTCTGAATTAAAATCATTTTTTGGATCATTATTAATATTTTTCATGATTTAATTGATTTTGTGATTATTTTTAATTGTTTAAAAGTACTTTTGAGTTTCCAAAAATTCTGAAGATTTTTCTCCAAGGTCCTTTGACCTTGTTTGATCTATGATAAATCTCATGGCCATTTATTTTATGTTTTGATGAGATTTTAGGAATTTGACAAACCATATTTAATTTAATGCATTATTTTTAGTATTTTTAAATTGAATAAATGTCAAATAATTGTGTTGAGTCATTTTGATTGTTGGTATGAGTTTGACTTGTGTTGTTGGGCATTGGTCAAGGTTGATTTGACTTTGTTAAGTTAAGATCATTGTGTTTAGGGGATTGATGGAATGTACATTCCATCTCCCAAAATGAATGAATGATCATAATTTGGTAAAAGTCCTCCTTTGTCCAATTTGAGTTTTAATCCATTCCCCTCCCTCTTCATCTCATTCCCCTTCTTTATGCATTCATATTATAGACCTATGATATCTCCATATCCTAAGGCTAGTTGATTGCAAAATCAACATAAGTATGGATGAGATTAGGCCACCATTTTTGCATATTCTTTTTGTGTGTGGTATATTTCATGAGCATAGTCCATTATACTATGTCTCTAACATGCATTAACACCAATATTCTATTGCCCGACCTCAAATAGTTGTGACTTCTACATAAGTCCAATTACGATTGCTTAACATAGTGCTAAATTTTTGACACCAAAGGCATAGCATTCTAGTTAGTGAGATTGTAAGTCTCCCCTCTTTCATGGTATTGTATGGAAAATTGGCCTTTTTTCCTTCCTTTGGAAGATGTTTTGGTTCAAGGATCCATGCTTATGATAAGTGGGTTGAGTGTTCTCCAAAGAATAACTTAAAATAAAAAGCAAAATCAATACTAACTCCTAACTCATTAACAACTAACATTTAATTTCAAGTTGTTTACTTTAATGCACTTTATTTTTAAGCCTTATCCATTTGCCATTATTCATACCATTCAAATTTTTTATGTTAATGTCATTTTCACTTTGTCCATTTGGACCATATTTTGTGATATATTTTTGCTTGTATATATTGTGTTTGTTTGTGTGGTCTTTGGCCATTAATATACATAATAAGAACAAAAACCCTAAAAAACATCTTGTGTGGACTTTTGGTTGATTTGAGACAATTGGACTTAGAATTTAGGCAACACTCCATATGAAAAGGACTTGGCCAATGCCAACTTTCATGTAACCAAGTGCTTGTAATCTGATACATCATTGAAGATCCATTTGAGTTCATCTGCAACATGATCATTGTGAAGCTGTTACTTTGAACCCGTGACTTATGGCATTATGGAATTCATCTTCTACATGGGCAAATTTTAAGAAGATCATGGAGTTGCTAAGCTTGGATGTGGCTATCTTTATTTGATGCCTTGTTCTTTAAGTTGATATATTGTGCATTGTTTGTTGCTTTATTCTAAAGTCCAAGGGAAATTTGGTTTTATATATGACATTATTGTCTATTGGATTGCATCTCATTGCTCAGATATTTTCAACTCTTAACTTTTAAATTTATGCTTATGATTAGTCTCTTCATCTCCTCCCCATCTCTTAAATTTCAAAATTCTCTCCCTCCTTTTAAAACTTCTTTGGTTGTACTTTTTTTTTTAACTTGGACCATTTTGCAAACTAGAAACTTTGGCCTTATTCCATTGCATTTTTAAAATGTCTTTTCTTAAATAAACATGTAAATAAACTTAACTATACTTGACTTAAAATTTTCAAAATAGGCCAAAAAGAACTAACTCATTCAAACCATTTTCTAGACCTTTGTGCCTTTCAAACCTAATTTTTGTTAAAAGCAATGCATCCACTTTGAAATTTGTATCATGAACTACGAGGTTTTGATCCCTCATTTTTATGTTGGTACGTAGGCACAAGTCCGAAGGTCTTGTCAAACACAAAAATATAATTAATGAATTCTTTTCTCATCCCCCCATTCTATTTGTTTGCTAACATCATTTGTACAACATACATATGCACACAAGAAAGGGCTCCCTAGGAGTACCTAGGACACTTTGGAAGCTAACTCCTTCCCTCTGTGTAACCAACCCCATTACTTGTAATCTCTGGCATTTTATTAGTTTTAATTTGAAAACTTCTTATCTTTGGGTTTTGTTCGTACTTTTCCCTTTTCCCTTGGAAATAATAAAAGCGTGGTGGTGGCTCTTATTTATTTGATGTCTAGCTTGTCCATTGCTTGATGATCATGACTTTACCACTACAGAAATTAAGTGATGTGGAAAAGGCGTTGTTGGTTAGCCACCTTTTATAGGCGGGGAAAATGCGTTGTTGGGTAGCCACCTATCATCTTTCTCTTATGTTGAAGCTGAGGATGAGGTTGGAACTCTGTTACAAGCCTTGTCTATTGCTGTTGAAATGAGAGTTGGGGCACCTATGTCCTCATTAAAAGGTGCAAGGAAGATTATTGAAGAAGGAATTGTTGATCAGTGGGGGCGAGTGGTAGAGGTCTCCGATAACAAAAACAGAATTGGTCTGGCTTTTCAGCAAGGATCGTCGGTTGCTAGATCAGAGGATGTGCAACTTAGCTTCCATAACGGAGGGTTCATTCATGGGAATGAACAACACTTAGCTGTTGTGCTAGAGGATGACGGAGAGGAAGACTTCACCAATTTTGTGACGCATGGAAAGGCTTGCGACAATTGGATTGTTGTTGATATTCCTGTTATTATGCATCGATCTAAGTAATTGTTGTCATTTGTTTTTAAAAAATCCTTCTCCTATGCCTAAGGGAGAAGTGAATATTGTTGGGCATTTTCAAATTTGATCATCAATAAGATTCAATTCTATTCATCCACATCTATGATGTTTTGTTTTTACTTTTTGCTTTATTGTGAAAATGGTAATCACAAAAAACATAAATAAATAAATTTGTCCATCTGCATAATATTTGGTCACAAATCACTTCTCTAAAATCAAAATATCAAATCATTATGCAGGTTGGTTTCTAACCCCATTGAATACAATGATCCTTCTCCTTCTCCAAATTTTGAAATCCCTGTGTTTGAGGCTGAGGAGGAAAGTGATGAAGAAGTGAGTGATGAATTGTCTCGTCTTCTTGAGCATGAAGGAAAATCCATTCAGTCATTCGAAGATCAGATTGAGTTAGTCAACTTTGGTTCCGAAGATGATGTGAAGGATGTCAAGATTGGGTCGCGACTGTGTCCAGATGTTAAGAAGGGGTTGATTGATCTTCTCCGAGAGTATTTAGATGTGTTTGCTTGGTCTTATCAAGACATGCCTCGTTTGGATTCTGAGGTTGTGGAGCATAGATTTTCATTGAAGCCAGAGTGCCCACCAGTCAAGCAGAAGCTGAGAAGAACTCATCCTGATATGGCAGTAAAGATTAAAGAAGAAGTGCAGAAGCAGATTGATGCTGGTTTCCTTTTGACCGTCGAGTATCCGCAATGGGTGGCCAATATTGTGCTTGTTCCGAAGAAAGATAGAAAGTATGCATGTGCATTGATTATAGAGGTTTGAATAAAGCCAGTCCGAAAGATGATTTCCCTCTGCCACACATTGATATGTTGGTAGACAATAATGCTAAATTCAAAGTCTTTTCATTTATGGAAGGATTTTCCGGATATAATCAGATCAAGATGGAACCCAAAGATATGGAGAAGACCACATTCATTACACCATGGGGAACATTCTGTTATAGAGTGATGTTTTTCGGTTTAAAGAATGCTGGTGCAACTTACCAAAGAGCAATGACTACTCTTTTTCATGATATGATGCATAAAGAGTCGAAGTATATGTTAATGATATGATTGCTAAATCAATTGATGAAGAGGAACATGTTGAGAATTTGTTGAAGCTTTTCCAGCGTTTGATAAAGAATAAACTCCGCTTGAATCCCAATAATAGTACTTTTGGTGTTCGTTCTGGTAAGCTGTTGGGCTTTATCGTCAGCGAGAAGGGTATTGAAGTCAATCCGACCAAGGTCAAAGCAATACAAGAGATGCCTGCGCCCAAAACCGAGAAGCAAGTCAAGACCCTAATTTTGACCCTAAGATCCCTCATGGCATTATATCATTGCTCATTGCATTGCCTCAAGGATCATAGCATGTGTGGCTCCTTACCCTTGGGTGGGACTTGTGTGAGTTGGTTTGAGACCACCGAGTATGTTTGAATTGTATATTATTGCTTTTCTTATTTTGTTTACTAACCAAAAGCACAAAAATATGTCACTAACCTTTTTTGTTTTGTAGCTCAAGTGATCATGTGTGCCCTTGCTCCTAGGAGGCTCCTATGCTCAATAAAGTGGCCAGATGAAGATGAAAACAAGCATGAAAATGGTCCCCAAAGTTCCCAATTATCATATATTCCTCCCAAGTATCTCAATTTGTCAATTTGATCAAGATAACCCAAAGGGCATGAGGATTATTTCTCAAGGAAACTCTAATTCAACTTTGCATTGATTATGCCTTGCTCATGAAGTAACCTCGACCTATGATCAAATTCAATCAAGGTAAGTTCTTTCATTCATTATTTTATTCATATATGAGCCTATGTGAGTATCCTCAATCATTCATTCATCAATATTT